>NC_140165.1:198506835-199059992 GCF_963971535.1 Notolepis coatsorum
AAAAAAAACGGGTTGGAGCGCATCCCAAAAACCGCCCACCTTCTCTATCCCGCCTTTTCCTCACCACTGACAATGTCACGTCCTGCTCTCATCCGTCCAGGTGAACGTGGGCCTGCTGGGGCTGACCATGCTGGGCTTCTGCCTGCCCATCTACCTGCTGTGCCACAGCCGTCACCTCCAGCGCCTCTGGGAGGAACGTGGCGAGGACCCCAAGATCTACGTCCAGATCAACAACGGTAGCAAGCCAGAGGACTTCCTCTAGAGGACAGAAGACAAGATAACGAACAGAGAGAGGGGGGGAGAGGGGGTGGGGGATGGGGGAGGAGAGAGTGATGGAGGACACTTGCTTGTGTGATGACCGTGTGCTCGCTCCTCCCGGACGCCCCGCCCTTCTTACCTCTCAGACCGTCTGCACTTGCACTCAGATGATTCTCTCAAGCCCCTTACATTCCCCTGTGTACACACACACACACACACACACACACACACACACACACACACACACACACACACACACACACACACACACACACACACACACACACACACACACACACACACACACACACACACACACACACACACTTTACACTCCCTGACACATAAGCCACACACTGTGAAAAAATGTACACAACACACGCCTGTTCCGTCCATGGAAGAGGGTCACCGGTAAAAACCTGTATGAGGAACGGACACGATCCCCTGGTCTGCATTTCTGAACAGAGAAACAGAGGGAGGGAGAGATGGAGGGAGGAGAGAAGAGGAGAGGATAGACGAATCCACACCTCTGCAATTTACTCCAACCCATCTCCTCCTTGCACCTCTTCTTCACTGTTGCTTTTGGTTTATGCATTTGTGGGGGGTTTTCCGCCAAACAAAAAAAACGTTCGACTATTTTGCCAGTCCCTGTGCTGGACAACCACAGAAGAAGACGCCAGCCAGACACCAAGCCTCAGTGACGGCCTCAAGAGCTCCGTCTGGGGATGAGAGGTGTGAAATTAAAGGTTGTGTTTTTTAGCCTCACTGTAACAACAACCCCACCAGTGTCCTCCGTGTTGTTATCCGGTAACGGTTATGATTGCAAAAGAACAATTACCTCGCTCCCTGATTGGTCCGGGTCAGTCTTGTCTTGACCAATCACTGGAATGCGCTGGCTGAGGAATTTGAATAGCCTACTGTATCTGGGTGATGTCACACACTCCGCTAGTGTAAGCCTCTGATACAGCAACAAGCCAGTTTTGTAGAGTTGCCCACGAGAGACAACTCCAGAGGCATTGACCTCTGCCATGGGAGGAAAAGGGGTACAAGACTCTCCGGGTGGCACCTCTGATTCTCAGTGATGGATTTTTTTGCTTTTCACTTGGTGCTGAGAGACAGTGGGTGAATTGACAATTAGGGTTCCAGTGGTGTCGGTAGCAATGCGGTGCAGACATAAACTATAGTATGAGCTGTAAAATGTGCTTAAAACCAGCAATAATGTGCCACAGTAAGATACTACAGGGTGCACTGCAAGAAAGCCCATCAAGCCCTACACCACCGTGTCACTCTGACTACTGTACAATACAGTATTGTAAAGACAAGGACAATATAGTACTGTGCAATGCAGCACGGTAAGTCAACATTTCAACACTGAGTAAGTACTGCACAAAACAGTAGTTTACTTTTCAGTGAATTGAAGTATCATAGAGTACATTATTAGTGTAGTCATAAATACTGTGTTTTGGGGCTGTAGTCAGGCACCAATGTATGATGCCAGAGTCAAAAAATTATATAGAGTTTGGTCATGTTTGCGGCTGGAAACATGCGATAGTGCAACTCTAATATGTATGGCTCTACTTGGTCCTATAGCACTGTTTTACCCGTCACTGATGCCGTAAGACACGCCCACCCGTCACTGATGCCATAAGACACGCCCACTCGTCACAGATGCCATAAGACACGCCCACTCGTCACAGGTGTCCGTTTTTGTTACTCCGTTGAACTCAATCATAGGATCTCCTGGTGTGTCTTTGTTTTCACCCGTGTTGCTTACTAAGCTCTGTGTCACAAAAGCTGGTATTTTCAATAATGTCGTAGTTTATTTTCTCAAACGTATTTACTTGCAATATGATTACAGAGATGTTGTTTAGTCTTTGTTCCGTATGAGGACGATCCGATGATGACAATATTGTCGAGGAGGAATGAGAATGTTACTTAGGTACAATGATCTGACTAGATACGATGATGATGAGTAGTAGGCTGGACGAGGCTGAGCCTGGATTTATCCTACTCAATATTCACATTGATTCCACTCCTGATTCATTGTAGCAATAAGTGCTTCAGTGGGTACTGTTGGGAAACACTTCACCTTTGTCACCAAAACATAGTGCGCTCTCTCTTAACCATACCACACATACACACACACACACACACACACACACACACACACACACACACACACACACACACACACACACACACACACACACACACACACACACACACACACACACACACACACACACACACACACACACACTGAAGTCCAATCGTGTTCACAGTGGGTAAGAGTGTGCATTTTATAGACTGTATTTCTAAATCCCAATGGTGCTATAGTAGTTAATTTACAGGACTGTGCTGTTTTCACTTTGTTTCAAAGTGCATTTTACAGAATTTTACAAGAAAGGCAACAGTGAGTTGATAAGAGCTGCTGTTTTACCACTTAAAAAGCATGCTCACTTGATACAGTTAATTCCAAAGAGTTTACCATAGCTTATTTCCATTATATAATGTTGTGTAAAATTACTAAGCCGTTTCCAGTAAATCTGCACCATAGCATAAAGTGTAATCACATGTTTTAAAACAAACTAACAAAAAAACACTCATCAGGTAGTAGTGACCCATTGGTCTCCAAATACCTCACTCACTCAAAAACCTCTTAAAAACTTGGATTAATTTCTTACTAACAAAAAGGGAGATGCTTGAAGATGGCAGTCAATGAAATACACATTATTCCCATTGCTGTGAATGGCGTGATTTCACGGGGAGGACTCAGTTGGTGGGTGGACATGTGTAGACAACAATGGCAATGGCTCCTTTTGTCTTTGAAAGACCTACTGTAAAAGCCCAGTGTGTATGTGTGTGTGGTGAACAGTAGATAGAGTGAAAATGGCCATTTGACTTTGTCTGTTATCTTCAAATGCCATGTTGCTCAGTATCTCTCTGGCCAGCAGTAGAATGACCCACGGAAGCACTTCCAAAGACAGCCATGACCTTGCAGAGTGCCTCTATCTGTCTATATGCAGATGCTGGGAGGAGAGGATCAAGGCTGGAGCTAGTTCCCCCCGCATCCCTCCCTCCCTCTCTTTCTCCCTTCATCCATCTATCCATCCATCACTTTTATCCATCCATCTGTCCACAAAAAAAACAAGTATTGAAATGTTACTGCCGATAGTCCTGTTTCTTGAATTGACCTATCCCAAGCTCTGCCCTCGCTCTCTTAGCTTGACCGAGGAAAGGGACGCTCGATAGGAGGGTCAAGAAAGGAGGGGAGCTTGGGATAGGTCAGTTGACCGTCTGAATAGACACCGGTATTCATCCCCACGGTTGACCGAGCTGAGAGACAAGTCTGTAGGCCTGCTGCTGTCATACCTATTATGAATGACCTTGCGAGATAAGAATGGCACATTATGCACCTTACACTTGTGTAGACATGGACCTCGATGCTCTGTTTCTGAATGGCCCGCCCTGCACTGTTCTGTATGCCTCGCAGTGCACCGACTGCTTGCTAGTTGCGCATGATGCATAGAATGTATTCTCTTGAGCTTCAGGTGTAGTTTTATGTTTTTTAATCCAGAACATGGGAACGGGAAGATAGACGCCGTTATTTTTATATTCACTGAAAGTTATCGCTTCACATGTTCTCAGTCCCGCCTTTGTATGTACGGAACGGACGGACAGTGGGTACATTCTTGTCTCTTGGTTTGTGAACGTACAGTACTTGTGTCCACGTGGACTGGACACAGAGAATCTATACAAGAAACAGGCCCATATAGGCATGTTCATTGTTACTTAGTAAATTGCATGAATTTCCTTCTTAAAGAAAAAAGAAGCAACAAAGTGTATCTTGGAGCATGCGTGTGCGTCCTGTAAAAATACACAATCTTGTGGTCTTGACTCACTGCCAAGACTAGAGATTACAGGCAAACCCAGATATACTACGATGCAGTACTGTACTCCAGTGCTATGAATGTGGGTCACTCACGATAACGACGTATATTCTCTCTCCGTTACCTGGTTCCAAATCCTGAATTCACTCTTCAGCCCCCAGTGAAGTCTAACAGTTAGGTCAGTTCTATCCTGTTTGTGTTTAGCCACAATTAAATGTATAGCAAATTCCACAAAGTCGAGTGAATTCAAGGTGAGACACCAGGTAATACCTTCATTCCCTGAGAAGGGGAATCTAACAAGCACTTTCTTACACTGCCATACTGTACCTTGGAACGTCTATGCCATGGGAGGAAAAGGGGTACAAGACTCTCCGGGTGGCACCTCTGATTCTCAGTGATGGATTTTTTTGCTTTTCACTTGGTGCTGAGAGACAGTGGGTGAATTGACAATTAGGGTTCCAGTGGTGTCGGTAGCAATGCGGTGCAGACATAAACTATAGTATGAGCTGTAAAATGTGCTTAAAACCAGCAATAATGTGCCACAGTAAGATACTACAGGGTGCACTGCAAGAAAGCCCATCAAGCCCTACACCACCGTGTCACTCTGACTACTGTACAATACAGTATTGTAAAGACAAGGACAATATAGTACTGTGCAATGCAGCACGGTAAGTCAACATTTCAACACTGAGTAAGTACTGCACAAAACAGTAGTTTACTTTTCAGTGAATTGAAGTATCATAGAGTACATTATTAGTGTAGTCATAAATACTGTGTTTTGGGGCTGTAGTCAGGCACCAATGTATGATGCCAGAGTCAAAAAATTATATAGAGTTTGGTCATGTTTGCGGCTGGAAACATGCGATAGTGCAACTCTAATATGTATGGCTCTACTTGGTCCTATAGCACTGTTTTACCCGTCACTGATGCCGTAAGACACGCCCACCCGTCACTGATGCCATAAGACACGCCCACTCGTCACAGATGCCATAAGACACGCCCACTCGTCACAGGTGTCCGTTTTTGTTACTCCGTTGAACTCAATCATAGGATCTCCTGGTGTGTCTTTGTTTTCACCCGTGTTGCTTACTAAGCTCTGTGTCACAAAAGCTGGTATTTTCAATAATGTCGTAGTTTATTTTCTCAAACGTATTTACTTGCAATATGATTACAGAGATGTTGTTTAGTCTTTGTTCCGTATGAGGACGATCCGATGATGACAATATTGTCGAGGAGGAATGAGAATGTTACTTAGGTACAATGATCTGACTAGATACGATGATGATGAGTAGTAGGCTGGACGAGGCTGAGCCTGGATTTATCCTACTCAATATTCACATTGATTCCACTCCTGATTCATTGTAGCAATAAGTGCTTCAGTGGGTACTGTTGGGAAACACTTCACCTTTGTCACCAAAACATAGTGCGCTCTCTCTTAACCATACCACACATACACACACACACACACACACACACACACACACACACACACACACACACACACACACACACACACACACACACACACACACACACACACACACACACACACACACACACACACACACACACACACTGAAGTCCAATCGTGTTCACAGTGGGTAAGAGTGTGCATTTTATAGACTGTATTTCTAAATCCCAATGGTGCTATAGTAGTTAATTTACAGGACTGTGCTGTTTTCACTTTGTTTCAAAGTGCATTTTACAGAATTTTACAAGAAAGGCAACAGTGAGTTGATAAGAGCTGCTGTTTTACCACTTAAAAAGCATGCTCACTTGATACAGTTAATTCCAAAGAGTTTACCATAGCTTATTTCCATTATATAATGTTGTGTAAAATTACTAAGCCGTTTCCAGTAAATCTGCACCATAGCATAAAGTGTAATCACATGTTTTAAAACAAACTAACAAAAAAACACTCATCAGGTAGTAGTGACCCATTGGTCTCCAAATACCTCACTCACTCAAAAACCTCTTAAAAACTTGGATTAATTTCTTACTAACAAAAAGGGAGATGCTTGAAGATGGCAGTCAATGAAATACACATTATTCCCATTGCTGTGAATGGCGTGATTTCACGGGGAGGACTCAGTTGGTGGGTGGACATGTGTAGACAACAATGGCAATGGCTCCTTTTGTCTTTGAAAGACCTACTGTAAAAGCCCAGTGTGTATGTGTGTGTGGTGAACAGTAGATAGAGTGAAAATGGCCATTTGACTTTGTCTGTTATCTTCAAATGCCATGTTGCTCAGTATCTCTCTGGCCAGCAGTAGAATGACCCACGGAAGCACTTCCAAAGACAGCCATGACCTTGCAGAGTGCCTCTATCTGTCTATATGCAGATGCTGGGAGGAGAGGATCAAGGCTGGAGCTAGTTCCCCCCGCATCCCTCCCTCCCTCTCTTTCTCCCTTCATCCATCTATCCATCCATCACTTTTATCCATCCATCTGTCCACAAAAAAAACAAGTATTGAAATGTTACTGCCGATAGTCCTGTTTCTTGAATTGACCTATCCCAAGCTCTGCCCTCGCTCTCTTAGCTTGACCGAGGAAAGGGACGCTCGATAGGAGGGTCAAGAAAGGAGGGGAGCTTGGGATAGGTCAGTTGACCGTCTGAATAGACACCGGTATTCATCCCCACGGTTGACCGAGCTGAGAGACAAGTCTGTAGGCCTGCTGCTGTCATACCTATTATGAATGACCTTGCGAGATAAGAATGGCACATTATGCACCTTACACTTGTGTAGACATGGACCTCGATGCTCTGTTTCTGAATGGCCCGCCCTGCACTGTTCTGTATGCCTCGCAGTGCACCGACTGCTTGCTAGTTGCGCATGATGCATAGAATGTATTCTCTTGAGCTTCAGGTGTAGTTTTATGTTTTTTAATCCAGAACATGGGAACGGGAAGATAGACGCCGTTATTTTTATATTCACTGAAAGTTATCGCTTCACATGTTCTCAGTCCCGCCTTTGTATGTACGGAACGGACGGACAGTGGGTACATTCTTGTCTCTTGGTTTGTGAACGTACAGTACTTGTGTCCACGTGGACTGGACACAGAGAATCTATACAAGAAACAGGCCCATATAGGCATGTTCATTGTTACTTAGTAAATTGCATGAATTTCCTTCTTAAAGAAAAAAGAAGCAACAAAGTGTATCTTGGAGCATGCGTGTGCGTCCTGTAAAAATACACAATCTTGTGGTCTTGACTCACTGCCAAGACTAGAGATTACAGGCAAACCCAGATATACTACGATGCAGTACTGTACTCCAGTGCTATGAATGTGGGTCACTCACGATAACGACGTATATTCTCTCTCCGTTACCTGGTTCCAAATCCTGAATTCACTCTTCAGCCCCCAGTGAAGTCTAACAGTTAGGTCAGTTCTATCCTGTTTGTGTTTAGCCACAATTAAATGTATAGCAAATTCCACAAAGTCGAGTGAATTCAAGGTGAGACACCAGGTAATACCTTCATTCCCTGAGAAGGGGAATCTAACAAGCACTTTCTTACACTGCCATACTGTACCTTGGAACGTCTATGCGCGATGCCACCCCCTTATCTGGTTTAGTAGATTTTACCCCAACATTTTATGATTCTTCTGTCTCTGATTGACTCATTGATTGATTGACTGAAATACCAATGCCTTGTTTTTGCCTCCCTGGCTCGTACCTTTTTTTATTTCATTAAGATTTTCCAAAATCTTATTTTTTCTTAGATTTCTTTTTCTTCTTGTTTATGACAATGTGTATTTTCATGGTATTATACTGTATATTTTGGTTTTCTTTTGTCTAATGTCACATTATAGCCAGGGTTGTTGACATTTTTGTTGAGTCGTGTTTCAACTGAAAAAAAGAAGAAAAAAAAGATCAATATATGAAATAATATGAATAAAGACAAACAACATAATTTGTACATATTTGTCCATTGTTTTGACTCTTGTTGAACCTGACCTTACAGTATTTCACTTTAGAAATCTGAATGCACATTTAGTGTTTCAGAGAAGGAATGGGCTTTTTATGTCAAATCAAAGACCAGTTAATGAAAACAAGTCGTATAACTGTTTTTAGACCTCTTAAGGCTTAGTGGTCACATGCGTGGACAGCACTTTTTAGCTTGTATGTCCACAATTGTATACACTGCTGAATTGGGGCCTTATGGCTACATATGTGGACACTTATACTGCCATCTGGTGGTGTCAGAAGAGTATAACATACATTGGTAAAAATCCAAGATGGCGGCGAATAGGAGGGAAGATTCAAGTGGCAACTCCAGACACAAATATCGACCAGGTAAGAAGTCCTGCCTTATTTTATGGCTTATTCTTATTTAGATATGTATATAAGCGTTGGACATTTGTCATGACAAGTGATCAAGTTAATTTGAAAAAAAAAGTGTAAAATGAGAACTTAGCATGTTGCTAAACATGATGTACACGTTTGTGTACTTATGGACTGAAGCTCGTCGAAACAGCTAATATACTAGTAAACATGCACACATGAAAAATGAGAAAACAAGTATATCTGGTTCAGTTAAAAGGCTGTACATTGTCTAAATATAATACATACCAATTCAATCACTAAATACATATATACATACATAAATTAGTTGGGTTATGTATGGCTATGGCCCTGTATCCTGTATGTACTGTATCCTGTATGTGCTGTACTGTATCCTGTATGTACTGTACTGTATCATGTATGTACTGTACTGTATCCTGTATGTACTGCATCCTGTATGTACTGCATCCTGTATGTACTGTATCCTGTATGTACTGTATCCTGTATGTACTGTACTGTATCCTGTATATACTGCACTGTATCATGTATGTACTGCACTGTATCCTGTATGTACTGTATCCTGTATGTACTGCACTGTATCATGTATGTACTGTACTGTATCATGTATGTACTGCACTGTATCCTGTATGTACTGTATCCTGTATGTACTGCACTGTATCCTGTATGTAATGTACTGTATCCTGTATGTACTGTATCCTGTATGTACTGTATCCTGTATGTACTGCACTGTTTTGATTGATTGATTGATTGATTGATTGATTGATTGATTGAAAACTTTATTAACAGATTGCAGAATGGGTACAGTACAGTACAGCTCAATACATACAATTGTTAAGGGGATGCAGACCAGAGAAAGACTTTCGTCTTGTTTCCATCAGGGTCCCCCATTTTCAATTCATCGTAACATATATGACATACATGACATACATGACATACAGATAGACAGTACTGCTACATCTATACATTTATGACATACCAGATTTGCAATTACAGTACTGTTTGTGATACAAAAAGAGTCCAGAAAAAAAGAAAAAGAGTATATACATTTGACGTAGAAACTGTACATTGGATTGGGTAGGTGGGGGTGGGGGGGGACTGTACATTGGAGGTGGGGGGGGGGGGGGGGGTTGGGTAGGAGTGGGGGGGGGGGGGTTTGGTAGGAGGGGTGGGTGGGGGACACTGTACAACTGTACAGACAAAACTGTACATTGGATTATTGACAAGACCATACTTGGTAATTTACTGTACATTGGAGGGGGTTGTGTTCGGACATTTACAGGGGCCAGTTTCGAGTTGCAGTCTCCCTTAGGTGTTTTTTGAGAG
Organism: Notolepis coatsorum; assembly: GCF_963971535.1. NCBI lineage: Eukaryota > Metazoa > Chordata > Actinopteri > Aulopiformes > Paralepididae > Notolepis > Notolepis coatsorum. The sequence goes on from NC_140165.1 coordinate 198,516,613, forward strand.
TGTTTTTGAAAGTGGGTAGTGATTCACATTCCTTTACAGCTTTGGGTAGGGCGTTCCACATTGATGTGGCATAATTGCGAAACGTGTTTAGTCCCTTGTTTGAGCCGAATCTGGGTTTAACATGATTTGTGGAGCTCCCTCTGGTGTTGTGATCGTGGTATTCACTGACCTTTGGGAAGTATTTTGTCATGTACATGGGTACCTTGGTCGTGTAGTGTACAGTATCTTGTAGACCAGGCCCATTGCAAGTTGCTGTACTCTGTCGTCTACTCTAAGCCATCCTAGGTTGTCAAAGTGGGCAGGGGTGAGGTGGGTTCTAGGAGTAAGGTCAAGCAGTAGTCTGACCAGTTTGTTTTGAGATGTTTGTAATTTTGTTTTTAGCGCCTTTGAGGTGCTTTGGTACCATGAGGTGCAAGCATAGTCGTAGTACCCTTGAATGAGTGCTCCTGCTAGAGTCTTCAGGGTATTCTTGTTTACCAGTGAGGAGATCCGGTACAAGAATCGAGTTTGTTGGTTGACTTTTTTTATTACATTGGATGCCATTTTGTCACAGGAAAGATTTGCCTCTAGGATGGAACCCAGGTAGGTAATATCTTCTTTCCTTGTGACAATATTGTCACCCACTGTAACTGAGAAGCCGTCGGTCTTGCTGAGTTTGTTATTTGAACCGAAAAGAATGGACTCTGTTTTGCCCATGTGTAATGATAGTTTGTTATCAGCGAGCCATATGCAGATTTTGCCTAGTTCTGAGCTGAGGGTTTTTTCAACCTGTAACTTGTTCTTGTCAGAGACCAGCAGGGCTGAGTCGTCCGCAAACAGGAATAAGTTGCAGTCACAAGCTGACGACATGTCATTTGCATAAATTAGGAACAGTAGCGGACCTAGTATGCTTCCTTGTGGAACACCACAGCTTACTGTGAAGGGGGGGGATAGGGTACCGTTTACCTCCACCATCTGCTCTCTCCCCTCCAGGTAGGATTGCATCCAGCTCACTGATAGGCTATCAAAACCAATTGCTTTTAGCTTGTCAATCAGAATGGTGTGATTGACAGTGTCGAAGGCCTTTTGTAGGTCCAGCATGACCATGCCGCAGTATTTGCCCGCGTCCACCTCTTGTTTGATGTGGTCGTTTAAATAGAGAAGGCATGTGTCAGTGGAGTGGGATGTTCTGAAGCCAGATTGGAATTCGTAGATTAGATTTTTTTCCGCAAGGTATTTTTCGACCTGTTCGTATACAATTTTTTCCATGACTTTCGAGATGGAGGTAAGGATAGAAACAGGGCGGTAGTTGCCTGGGTCTAATTTACTGCCTTTTTTGTGCAGAGGGGTCACTCTCGCAATTTTGAAGTCCTTGGGGACGTGTCCCTGTTTTATGGAGAGGTTTATTATGTGTGTGATGACTGGGGTGATGGCGGCTGCTGAGTCTCTGAGGAATTTGGAGGGGATGTTGTCATGGCCAGTGGCCTTGTTGGGTTGGAGGGCGCTCAGTTTTTTGAGTACCTCATCTGTTGTTACCATTTCCAGTTTGAAGTCGTCTTTGTGGACCCCTAGGTTCTTGTAGTATGCTACTATGTGTTCTACCCCATAATGGCCTGAGTGGGAGGGTAGTTTGTTTACCAGTGTTGTGGCTATGTTTGTGAAGAAACTATTTAAGTAATTGGCTACATCCAGCTTTTCTGTGATGAGCGTGTTGTCCGTCTTTATGTTTATGTTTGAGAATCTGGTTTTAAGTTTTTTACTGCAGCCTAGTTGGTTATTGAGTAATTTCCAAAGTTCACGTGGTTTGTTTTTGTTTTCCTCGGTTTTGTCATTGATGATTTTTTTTTTGCTGTTTTGATCATGGAGTTTACATCATTTCTTAGTCTGTTTCTTTCCAGTTTGAGTTCAGTCACGTGGGCTTGGAGTTCACTGCTCGTGCTTATGGTAAGCTTTGACTGACTTTTACGAAACTCAGAGCATTTTTTGTCTCTGGTTTTCATAGCGGTCAGTATTTCAGCGTGCATCCACGGCTCCGCGCGATCTTTTACCCTGGTGGTTCTTAGGGGGGCCATGTTGTTTAGTATCGTTGAAAATTTGGTTTTGAAGCCAAGCCATGTACTGTACTGTACATGTACTGTACTGTACTGTATCCTGTATGTACTGTATCCTGTATGTACTGTATCCTGTATGTACTGCACTGTATCCTGTATGTACTGTACTGTATCCTGTATGTACTGTACTGTATCATGTATGTACTGTACTGTATCCTGTATGTACTGTATCCTGTATGTACTGTATCCTGTATGTACTGCACTGTATCCTGTATGTACTGCACTGTATCCTGTATGTACTGTATCCTGTATGTACTGTACTGTATCCTGTATGTACTGTATCCTGTATCCTGTATGTACTGCACTGTATCCTGTATGTAATGTATCCTGTATGTACTGTACTGTATCCTGTATGTACTGTACTGTATCCTGTATGTACTGCACTGTATCCTGTATGTACTGTATCCTGTATGTACTGCACTGTATCCTGTATGTACTGTATCCTGTATGTACTGCACTGTATCATGTATGTACTGTACTGTATCCTGTATGTACTGTACTGTATCCTGTATGTACTGCACTGTATCCTGTATGTAATGTATCCTGTATGTACTGTACTGTATCCTGTATGTACTGTATCCTGTATGTACTGTACTGTATCCTGTATGTACTGCACTGTATCCTGTATGTAATGTATCCTGTATGTACTGTACTGTATCCTGTATGTACTGTATCCTGTATGTACTGTACTGTATCCTGTATGTACTGTACTGTATCCTGTATGTACTGTACTGTATCCTGTATGTACTGTATCCTGTATGTACTGCACTGTATCCTGTATGTACTGTACTGTATCATGTATGTACTGTACTGTATCCTGTATGTACTGTATCCTGTATGTACTGTACTGTATCCTGTATGTACTGTATCATGTATGTACTGTACTGTATCCTGTATGTACTGTACTGTATCCTGTATGTACTGTATCCTGTATGTACTGTACTGTATCCTGTATGTACTGCACTGTATCCTGTATGTACTGTATCCTGTATGTACTGTATCCTGTATGTACTGTACTGTATCCTGTATGTACTGTACTGTATCCTGTATGTACTGCACTGTATCCTGTATGTACTGTATCCTGTATGTACTGTACTGTATCCTGTATGTACTGTACTGTATCATGTATGTACTGTACTGTATCCTGTATGTACTGTATCCTGTATGTACTGTACTGTATCCTGTATGTACTGTATCCTGTATGTACTGTACTGTATCCTGTATGTACTGTATCCTGTATGTACTGTATCCTGTATGTACTGCACTGTATCCTGTATGTACTGTATCCTGTATGTACTGTATCCTGTATGTACTGTACTGTATCCTGTATGTACTGCACTGTATCCTGTATGTACTGCACTGTATCCTGTATGTACTGTATCCTGTATGTACTGTATCCTGTATGTACTGTACTGTATCCTGTATGTACTGTATCCTGTATGTACTGTATCCTGTATGTACTGTACTGTATCCTGTATGTACTGCACTGTATCCTGTATGTACTGCACTGTATCCTGTATGTACTGTACTGTATCCTGTATGTACTGTACTGTATCCTGTATGTACTGTATCCTGTATGTACTGTATCCTGTATGTACTGTACTGTATCCTGTATGTACTGTACTGTATCCTGTATGTACTGTACTGTATCCTGTATGTACTGTATCCTGTATGTACTGTATCCTGTATGTACTGCACTGTATCCTGTATGTACTGTACTGTATCCTGTATGTACTGCACTGTATCCTGTATGTACTGTATCCTGTATGTACTGTATCCTGTATGTACTGCACTGTATCCTGTATGTACTGCACTGTATCCTGTATGTACTGTACTGTATCCTGTATGTACTGCACTGTATCCTGTATGTACTGTATCCTGTATGTACTGTATCCTGTATGTACTGCACTGTATCCTGTATGTACTGCACTGTATCATGTATGTACAGCACTGTATCCTGTATGTACTGTATCCTGTATGTACTGCACTGTATCCTGTATGTACTGTATCCTGTATGTACTGTACTGTATCCTGTATGTAATGTATCCTGTATGTACTGTATCCTGTATGTACTGCACTGTATCCTGTATGTACTGTATCCTGTATGTACTGCACTGTATCCTGTATGTACTGTACTGTATCCTGTATGTACAGCACTGTATCCTGTATGTACTGTATCCTGTATGTACTGCACTGTATCCTGTATGTACTGTATCCTGTATGTACTGTACTGTATCCTGTATGTAATGTATCCTGTATGTACTGTATCCTGTATGTACTGCCCTGTATCCTGTATGTACTGCACTGTATCCTGTATGTACTGTATCCTGTATGTACTGTATCCTGTATGTACTGTACTGTATCCTGTATGTACTGTACTGTATCCTGTATGTACTGTACTGTATCCTGTATGTACTGTACTGTATCCTGTATGTACTGTACTGTATCCTGTATGTACTGTATCCTGTATGTACTGTATCCTGTATGTACTGTACTGTATCCTGTATGTACTGTACTGTATCATGTATGTACTGTACTGTATCCTGTATGTACTGCACTGTATCCTGTATGTACTGCACTGTATCCTGTATGTACTGCACTGTATCCTGTATGTACTGTATCCTGTATGTACTGTATCCTGTATGTACTGTATCCTGTATGTACTGCCCTGTATCCTGTATGTACTATACTGTATCCTGTATGTACTGCACTGTATCCTGTATGTACTGCACTGTATCCTGTATGTACTGTACTGTATCCTGTATGTACTGTATCCTGTATGTACTGTATCCTGTATGTACTGCACTGTATCATGTATGTACTGTATCCTGTATGTACTGTACTGTATCCTGTATGTACTGTATCCTGTATGTACTGTATCCTGTATGTACTGTATCCTGTATGTACTGTATCCTGTATGTACTGCACTGTATCATGTACTGTACTGTATCCTGTATGTACTGTACTGTATCCTGTATGTACTGCACTGTATCCTGTATGTACTGCACTGTATCCTGTATGTACTGTACTGTATCCTGTATGTACTGCACTGTATCCTGTATGTACTGTACTGTATCCTGTATGTACTGCACTGTATCCTGTATGTACTGCACTGTATCCTGTATGTACTGTATCCTGTATGTACTGCACTGTATCCTGTATGTACTGTACTGTATCCTGTATGTACTGTATCCTGTATGTACTGTATCCTGTATGTACTGTACTGTATCCTGTATGTACTGTACTGTATCCTGTATGTACTGTACTGTATCCTGTATGTACTGCACTGTATCCTGTATGTACTGTACTGTATCCTGTATGTACTGTACTGTATCCTGTATGTACTGCACTGTATCCTGTATGTACTGTACTGTATCCTGTATGTACTGTACTGTATCCTGTATGTACTGTATCCTGTATGTACTGCACTGTATCCTGTATGTACTGCCCTGTATCCTGTATGTACTGTACTGTATCCTGTACTGTATCCTGTATGTACTGTATCCTGTATGTACTGTATCCTGTATGTACTGTATCCTGTATGTACTGTATCCTGTATGTACTGTACTGTATCCTGTATGTACTGCACTGTATCCTGTATGTACTGCACTGTATCCTGTATGTACTGTACTGTATCATGTATGTACTGCACTGTATCCTGTATGTACTGCACTGTATCCTGTATGTACTGTACTGTATCCTGTATGTACTGTATCCTGTATGTACTGTATCCTGTATGTACTGTACTTTCTCTTGTATGTACTGTACTGTATCCTGTATGTACTGCACTGTATCCTGTATGTACTGTACTGTATCCTGTATGTACTGTATCCTGTATGTACTGTACTGTATCCTGTATGTACTGTATCCTGTATGTACTGTACTGTATCCTGTATGTACTGCACTGTATCCTGTATGTACTGTATCCTGTATGTACTGTATCCTGTATGTACTGCACTGTATCATGTATGTACTGCACTGTATCCTGTATGTACTGCACTGTATCCTGTATGTACTGTATCCTGTATGTACTGCACTGTATCCTGTATGTACTGTATCCTGTATGTACTGCACTGTATCCTGTATGTACTGTATCCTGTATGTACTGTATCATGTATGTACTGCACTGTATCCTGTATGTACTGTATCCTGTATGTACTGTACTGTATCATGTATGTACTGTATCCTGTATGTACTGTATCATGTATGTACTGCACTGTATCCTGTATGTACTGTATCCTGTATGTACTGCACTGTATCCTGTATGTACTGTATCATGTATGTACTGTACTGTATCATGTATGTACTGCACTGTATCCTGTATGTACTGTATCCTGTATGTACTGCACTGTATCCTGTATGTACTGCACTGTATCCTGTATGTACTGTACTGTATCCTGTATGTACTGCCCTGTATCCTGTATGTACTGTACTGTATCCTGTATGTACTGTATCCTGTATGTACTGTATCCTGTATGTACTGTATCCTGTATGTACTGCACTGTATCCTGTATGTACTGCACTGTATCCTGTATGTACTGTACTGTATCCTGTATGTACTGCACTGTATCCTGTATGTACTGTATCCTGTATGTACTGCACTGTATCCTGTATGTACTGTATCCTGTATGTAATGTATCCTGTATGTACTGTATCCTGTATGTACTGCCCTGTATCCTGTATGTACTGTACTGTATCCTGTATGTACTGCACTGTATCCTGTATGTACTGTACTGTATCCTGTATGTACTGTATCCTGTATGTACTGCACTGTATCCTGTATGTACTGCACTGTATCCTGTATGTACTGTATCCTGTATGTACTGTATCCTGTATGTACTGTATCCTGTATGTACTGTATCCTGTATGTACTGTACTGTATCCTGTATGTACTGTACTGTATCCTGTATGTACTGTATCCTGTATGTACTGTATCCTGTATGTACTGTACTGTATCCTGTATGTACTGTATCCTGTGTATCCTGTATGTACTGTATCCTGTATGTACTGTACTGTATCCTGTATGTACTGCCCTGTATCCTGTATGTACTGCACTGTATCCTGTATGTACTGCACTGTATCCTGTACTGTACTGTATCCTGTATGTACTGTATCCTGTATGTACTGTACTGTATCCTGTATGTACTGTATCCTGTATGTACTGTATCCTGTATGTACTGTATCCTGTATGTACTGTATCCTGTATGTACTGTACTGTATCCTGTATGTACTGTATCCTGTATGTACTGTATCCTGTATGTACTGTACTGTATCCTGTATGTACTGCACTGTATCATGTATGTACTGCACTGTATCCTGTATGTACTGTATCCTGTATGTACTGCACTGTATCCTGTATGTACTGTACTGTATCATGTATGTACTGTATCCTGTATGTACTGTATCCTGTATGTACTGCACTGTATCCTGTATGTACTGTACTGTATCCTGTATGTACTGTACTGTATCCTGTATGTACTGCACTGTATCCTGTATGTAATGTATCCTGTATGTACTGTACTGTATCCTGTATGTACTGTATCCTGTATGTACTGTACTGTATCCTGTATGTACTGCACTGTATCCTGTATGTAATGTATCCTGTATGTACTGTACTGTATCCTGTATGTACTGTATCCTGTATGTACTGTACTGTATCCTGTATGTACTGTACTGTATCCTGTATGTACTGTACTGTATCCTGTATGTACTGTATCCTGTATGTACTGCACTGTATCCTGTATGTACTGTACTGTATCATGTATGTACTGTACTGTATCCTGTATGTACTGTATCCTGTATGTACTGTACTGTATCCTGTATGTACTGTATCATGTATGTACTGTACTGTATCCTGTATGTACTGTACTGTATCCTGTATGTACTGTATCCTGTATGTACTGTACTGTATCCTGTATGTACTGCACTGTATCCTGTATGTACTGTATCCTGTATGTACTGTATCCTGTATGTACTGTACTGTATCCTGTATGTACTGTACTGTATCCTGTATGTACTGCACTGTATCCTGTATGTACTGTATCCTGTATGTACTGTACTGTATCCTGTATGTACTGTACTGTATCATGTATGTACTGTACTGTATCCTGTATGTACTGTATCCTGTATGTACTGTACTGTATCCTGTATGTACTGTATCCTGTATGTACTGTACTGTATCCTGTATGTACTGTATCCTGTATGTACTGTATCCTGTATGTACTGCACTGTATCCTGTATGTACTGTATCCTGTATGTACTGTACTGTATCCTGTATGTACTGTATCCTGTATGTACTGTACTGTATCCTGTATGTACTGCACTGTATCCTGTATGTACTGCACTGTATCCTGTATGTACTGTATCCTGTATGTACTGTATCCTGTATGTACTGTACTGTATCCTGTATGTACTGTATCCTGTATGTACTGTATCCTGTATGTACTGTACTGTATCCTGTATGTACTGCACTGTATCCTGTATGTACTGCACTGTATCCTGTATGTACTGTACTGTATCCTGTATGTACTGTACTGTATCCTGTATGTACTGTATCCTGTATGTACTGTATCCTGTATGTACTGTACTGTATCCTGTATGTACTGTACTGTATCCTGTATGTACTGTACTGTATCCTGTATGTACTGTATCCTGTATGTACTGTATCCTGTATGTACTGCACTGTATCCTGTATGTACTGTACTGTATCCTGTATGTACTGCACTGTATCCTGTATGTACTGTATCCTGTATGTACTGCACTGTATCCTGTATGTACTGTACTGTATCCTGTATGTACTGCACTGTATCCTGTATGTACTGTATCCTGTATGTACTGTACTGTATCCTGTATGTACTGCACTGTATCCTGTATGTACTGCACTGTATCATGTATGTACAGCACTGTATCCTGTATGTACTGTATCCTGTATGTACTGCACTGTATCCTGTATGTACTGTATCCTGTATGTACTGTACTGTATCCTGTATGTAATGTATCCTGTATGTACTGTATCCTGTATGTACTGCACTGTATCCTGTATGTACTGTATCCTGTATGTACTGCACTGTATCCTGTATGTACTGTACTGTATCCTGTATGTACAGCACTGTATCCTGTATGTACTGTATCCTGTATGTACTGCACTGTATCCTGTATGTACTGTATCCTGTATGTACTGTACTGTATCCTGTATGTAATGTATCCTGTATGTACTGTATCCTGTATGTACTGCCCTGTATCCTGTATGTACTGCACTGTATCCTGTATGTACTGTATCCTGTATGTACTGTATCCTGTATGTACTGTACTGTATCCTGTATGTACTGTACTGTATCCTGTATGTACTGTACTGTATCCTGTATGTACTGTACTGTATCCTGTATGTACTGTACTGTATCCTGTATGTACTGTATCCTGTATGTACTGTATCCTGTATGTACTGTACTGTATCCTGTATGTACTGTACTGTATCATGTATGTACTGTACTGTATCCTGTATGTACTGCACTGTATCCTGTATGTACTGCACTGTATCCTGTATGTACTGCACTGTATCCTGTATGTACTGTATCCTGTATGTACTGTATCCTGTATGTACTGTATCCTGTATGTACTGCCCTGTATCCTGTATGTACTATACTGTATCCTGTATGTACTGCACTGTATCCTGTATGTACTGCACTGTATCCTGTATGTACTGTACTGTATCCTGTATGTACTGTATCCTGTATGTACTGTATCCTGTATGTACTGCACTGTATCATGTATGTACTGTATCCTGTATGTACTGTACTGTATCCTGTATGTACTGTATCCTGTATGTACTGTATCCTGTATGTACTGTATCCTGTATGTACTGTATCCTGTATGTACTGCACTGTATCATGTACTGTACTGTATCCTGTATGTACTGTACTGTATCCTGTATGTACTGCACTGTATCCTGTATGTACTGTACTGTATCCTGTATGTACTGCACTGTATCCTGTATGTACTGCACTGTATCCTGTATGTACTGTATCCTGTATGTACTGCACTGTATCCTGTATGTACTGTACTGTATCCTGTATGTACTGTATCCTGTATGTACTGTATCCTGTATGTACTGTACTGTATCCTGTATGTACTGTACTGTATCCTGTATGTACTGTACTGTATCCTGTATGTACTGCACTGTATCCTGTATGTACTGTACTGTATCCTGTATGTACTGTACTGTATCCTGTATGTACTGCACTGTATCCTGTATGTACTGTACTGTATCCTGTATGTACTGTACTGTATCCTGTATGTACTGTATCCTGTATGTACTGCACTGTATCCTGTATGTACTGCCCTGTATCCTGTATGTACTGTACTGTATCCTGTACTGTATCCTGTATGTACTGTATCCTGTATGTACTGTATCCTGTATGTACTGTATCCTGTATGTACTGTATCCTGTATGTACTGTACTGTATCCTGTATGTACTGCACTGTATCCTGTATGTACTGCACTGTATCCTGTATGTACTGTACTGTATCATGTATGTACTGCACTGTATCCTGTATGTACTGCACTGTATCCTGTATGTACTGTACTGTATCCTGTATGTACTGTATCCTGTATGTACTGTATCCTGTATGTACTGTACTTTCTCTTGTATGTACTGTACTGTATCCTGTATGTACTGCACTGTATCCTGTATGTACTGTACTGTATCCTGTATGTACTGTATCCTGTATGTACTGTACTGTATCCTGTATGTACTGTATCCTGTATGTACTGTACTGTATCCTGTATGTACTGCACTGTATCCTGTATGTACTGTATCCTGTATGTACTGTATCCTGTATGTACTGCACTGTATCATGTATGTACTGCACTGTATCCTGTATGTACTGCACTGTATCCTGTATGTACTGTATCCTGTATGTACTGCACTGTATCCTGTATGTACTGTATCCTGTATGTACTGCACTGTATCCTGTATGTACTGTATCCTGTATGTACTGTATCATGTATGTACTGCACTGTATCCTGTATGTACTGTATCCTGTATGTACTGTACTGTATCATGTATGTACTGTATCCTGTATGTACTGTATCCTGTATGTACTGTATCATGTATGTACTGCACTGTATCCTGTATGTACTGTATCCTGTATGTACTGCACTGTATCCTGTATGTACTGTATCATGTATGTACTGTACTGTATCATGTATGTACTGCACTGTATCCTGTATGTACTGTATCCTGTATGTACTGCACTGTATCCTGTATGTACTGTATCCTGTATGTAATGTATCCTGTATGTACTGTACTGTATCCTGTATGTACTGCCCTGTATCCTGTATGTACTGTACTGTATCCTGTATGTACTGTATCCTGTATGTACTGTATCCTGTATGTACTGTATCCTGTATGTACTGCACTGTATCCTGTATGTACTGCACTGTATCCTGTATGTACTGTACTGTATCCTGTATGTACTGCACTGTATCCTGTATGTACTGTATCCTGTATGTACTGCACTGTATCCTGTATGTACTGCACTGTATCCTGTATGTACTGTATCCTGTATGTACTGTATCCTGTATGTACTGTATCCTGTATGTACTGTATCCTGTATGTACTGTACTGTATCCTGTATGTACTGTACTGTATCCTGTATGTACTGTATCCTGTATGTACTGTATCCTGTATGTACTGTACTGTATCCTGTATGTACTGTATCCTGTGTATCCTGTATGTACTGTATCCTGTATGTACTGTACTGTATCCTGTATGTACTGCCCTGTATCCTGTATGTACTGCACTGTATCCTGTATGTACTGCACTGTATCCTGTACTGTACTGTATCCTGTATGTACTGTATCCTGTATGTACTGTACTGTATCCTGTATGTACTGTATCCTGTATGTACTGTATCCTGTATGTACTGTATCCTGTATGTACTGTATCCTGTATGTACTGTACTGTATCCTGTATGTACTGTATCCTGTATGTACTGTATCCTGTATGTACTGTACTGTATCCTGTATGTACTGCACTGTATCATGTATGTACTGCACTGTATCCTGTATGTACTGTATCCTGTATGTACTGCACTGTATCCTGTATGTACTGTACTGTATCATGTATGTACTGTATCCTGTATGTACTGTATCCTGTATGTACTGCACTGTATCCTGTATGTACTGTACTGTATCCTGTATGTACTGTACTGTATCCTGTATGTACTGCACTGTATCCTGTATGTACTGTATCCTGTATGTACTGCACTGTATCCTGTATGTACTGTATCCTGTATGTACTGTATCCTGTATGTACTGTATCCTGTATGTACTGCACTGTATCCTGTATGTACTGCCCTGTATCCTGTATGTACTGTACTGTATCCTGTATGTACTGTACTGTATCCTGTATGTACTGCACTGTATCCTGTATGTACTGCACTGTATCCTGTATGTACTGTACTGTATCCTGTATGTACTGTATCCTGTATGTACTGTATCCTGTATGTACTGCCCTGTATCCTGTATGTACTGCACTGTATCCTGTATGTACTGTACTGTATCCTGTATGTACTGTATCCTGTGTATCCTGTATGTACTGTATCCTGTATGTACTGTATCCTGTATGTACTGTACTGTATCCTGTATGTACTGCACTGTATCATGTATGTACTGCACTGTATCCTGTATGTACTGTATCCTGTATGTACTGCACTGTATCCTGTATGTACTGTACTGTATCATGTATGTACTGTATCCTGTATGTACTGTATCCTGTATGTACTGCACTGTATCCTGTATGTACTGTACTGTATCCTGTATGTACTGTACTGTATCCTGTATGTACTGCACTGTATCCTGTATGTACTGTATCCTGTATGTACTGCACTGTATCCTGTATGTACTGTATCCTGTATGTAATGTATCCTGTATGTACTGTATCCTGTATGTACTGTATCCTGTATGTACTGCCCTGTATCCTGTATGTACTGTACTGTATCCTGTATGTACTGTACTGTATCCTGTATGTACTGCACTGTATCCTGTATGTACTGCACTGTATCCTGTATGTACTGTACTGTATCCTGTATGTACTGTATCCTGTATGTACTGTATCCTGTATGTACTGCCCTGTATCCTGTATGTACTATATCCTGTATGTACTGCACTGTATCCTGTATGTACTGTACTGTATCCTGTATGTACTGTATCCTGTATGTACTGTATCCTGTATGTACTGTATCCTGTATGTACTGTATCCTGTATGTACTGCACTGTATCCTGTATGTACTGTATCCTGTATGTACTGTATCCTGTATGTACTGTATCCTGTATGTACTGTACTGTATCATGTATGCACTGCACTGTATCCTGTATGTACTGTACTGTATCCTGTATGTACTGTACTGTATCCTGTATGTACTGTATCCTGTATGTACTGTACTGTATCCTGTATGTACTGTATCCTGTATGTACTGTACTGTATCCTGTATGTACTGCACTGTATCCTGTATGTACTGTACTGTATCCTGTATGTACTGTATCCTGTATGTACTGTACTGTATCCTGTATGTACTGTATCCTGTATGTACTGTATCCTGTATGTACTGTATCCTGTATGTACTGTACTGTATCCTGTATGTACTGCACTGTATCCTGTATGTACTGTATCCTGTATGTACTGTATCCTGTATGTACTGTACTGTATCCTGTATGTACTGTACTGTATCCTGTATGTACTGCACTGTATCCTGTATGTACTGTATCATGTATGTACTGTACTGTATCCTGTATGTACTGTACTGTATCATGTATGTACTGTACTGTATCCTGTATGTACTGTATCCTGTATGTACTGTACTGTATCCTGTATGTACTGTATCCTGTATGTACTGTACTGTATCCTGTATGTACTGTATCCTGTATGTACTGTACTGTATCCTGTATGTACTGCACTGTATCCTGTATGTACTGTATCCTGTATGTACTGTATCCTGTATGTACTGTACTGTATCCTGTATGTACTGCACTGTATCCTGTATGTACTGCACTGTATCCTGTATGTACTGTATCCTGTATGTACTGTATCCTGTATGTACTGTACTGTATCCTGTATGTACTGTATCCTGTATGTACTGTATCCTGTATGTACTGTACTGTATCCTGTATGTACTGCACTGTATCCTGTATGTACTGCACTGTATCCTGTATGTACTGTACTGTATCCTGTATGTACTGTACTGTATCCTGTATGTACTGTATCCTGTATGTACTGTATCCTGTATGTACTGTACTGTATCCTGTATGTACTGTACTGTATCCTGTATGTACTGTACTGTATCCTGTATGTACTGTATCCTGTATGTACTGTATCCTGTATGTACTGCACTGTATCCTGTATGTACTGTACTGTATCCTGTATGTACTGCACTGTATCCTGTATGTACTGTATCCTGTATGTACTGCACTGTATCCTGTATGTACTGTACTGTATCCTGTATGTACTGCACTGTATCCTGTATGTACTGTATCCTGTATGTACTGTACTGTATCCTGTATGTACTGCACTGTATCCTGTATGTACTGCACTGTATCATGTATGTACAGCACTGTATCCTGTATGTACTGTATCCTGTATGTACTGCACTGTATCCTGTATGTACTGTATCCTGTATGTACTGTACTGTATCCTGTATGTAATGTATCCTGTATGTACTGTATCCTGTATGTACTGCACTGTATCCTGTATGTACTGTATCCTGTATGTACTGCACTGTATCCTGTATGTACTGTACTGTATCCTGTATGTACAGCACTGTATCCTGTATGTACTGTATCCTGTATGTACTGCACTGTATCCTGTATGTACTGTATCCTGTATGTACTGTACTGTATCCTGTATGTAATGTATCCTGTATGTACTGTATCCTGTATGTACTGCCCTGTATCCTGTATGTACTGCACTGTATCCTGTATGTACTGTATCCTGTATGTACTGTATCCTGTATGTACTGTACTGTATCCTGTATGTACTGTACTGTATCCTGTATGTACTGTACTGTATCCTGTATGTACTGTACTGTATCCTGTATGTACTGTACTGTATCCTGTATGTACTGTATCCTGTATGTACTGTATCCTGTATGTACTGTACTGTATCCTGTATGTACTGTACTGTATCATGTATGTACTGTACTGTATCCTGTATGTACTGCACTGTATCCTGTATGTACTGCACTGTATCCTGTATGTACTGCACTGTATCCTGTATGTACTGTATCCTGTATGTACTGTATCCTGTATGTACTGTATCCTGTATGTACTGCCCTGTATCCTGTATGTACTATACTGTATCCTGTATGTACTGCACTGTATCCTGTATGTACTGCACTGTATCCTGTATGTACTGTACTGTATCCTGTATGTACTGTATCCTGTATGTACTGTATCCTGTATGTACTGCACTGTATCATGTATGTACTGTATCCTGTATGTACTGTACTGTATCCTGTATGTACTGTATCCTGTATGTACTGTATCCTGTATGTACTGTATCCTGTATGTACTGTATCCTGTATGTACTGCACTGTATCATGTACTGTACTGTATCCTGTATGTACTGTACTGTATCCTGTATGTACTGCACTGTATCCTGTATGTACTGTACTGTATCCTGTATGTACTGCACTGTATCCTGTATGTACTGCACTGTATCCTGTATGTACTGTATCCTGTATGTACTGCACTGTATCCTGTATGTACTGTACTGTATCCTGTATGTACTGTATCCTGTATGTACTGTATCCTGTATGTACTGTACTGTATCCTGTATGTACTGTACTGTATCCTGTATGTACTGTACTGTATCCTGTATGTACTGCACTGTATCCTGTATGTACTGTACTGTATCCTGTATGTACTGTACTGTATCCTGTATGTACTGCACTGTATCCTGTATGTACTGTACTGTATCCTGTATGTACTGTACTGTATCCTGTATGTACTGTATCCTGTATGTACTGCACTGTATCCTGTATGTACTGCCCTGTATCCTGTATGTACTGTACTGTATCCTGTACTGTATCCTGTATGTACTGTATCCTGTATGTACTGTATCCTGTATGTACTGTATCCTGTATGTACTGTATCCTGTATGTACTGTACTGTATCCTGTATGTACTGCACTGTATCCTGTATGTACTGCACTGTATCCTGTATGTACTGTACTGTATCATGTATGTACTGCACTGTATCCTGTATGTACTGCACTGTATCCTGTATGTACTGTACTGTATCCTGTATGTACTGTATCCTGTATGTACTGTATCCTGTATGTACTGTACTTTCTCTTGTATGTACTGTACTGTATCCTGTATGTACTGCACTGTATCCTGTATGTACTGTACTGTATCCTGTATGTACTGTATCCTGTATGTACTGTACTGTATCCTGTATGTACTGTATCCTGTATGTACTGTACTGTATCCTGTATGTACTGCACTGTATCCTGTATGTACTGTATCCTGTATGTACTGTACTGTATCCTGTATGTACTGTATCCTGTATGTACTGCACTGTATCATGTATGTACTGCACTGTATCCTGTATGTACTGCACTGTATCCTGTATGTACTGTATCCTGTATGTACTGCACTGTATCCTGTATGTACTGTATCCTGTATGTACTGCACTGTATCCTGTATGTACTGTATCCTGTATGTACTGTATCATGTATGTACTGCACTGTATCCTGTATGTACTGTATCCTGTATGTACTGTACTGTATCATGTATGTACTGTATCCTGTATGTACTGTATCCTGTATGTACTGTATCATGTATGTACTGCACTGTATCCTGTATGTACTGTATCCTGTATGTACTGCACTGTATCCTGTATGTACTGTATCATGTATGTACTGTACTGTATCATGTATGTACTGCACTGTATCCTGTATGTACTGTATCCTGTATGTACTGCACTGTATCCTGTATGTACTGTATCCTGTATGTAATGTATCCTGTATGTACTGTACTGTATCCTGTATGTACTGCCCTGTATCCTGTATGTACTGTACTGTATCCTGTATGTACTGTATCCTGTATGTACTGTATCCTGTATGTACTGTATCCTGTATGTACTGCACTGTATCCTGTATGTACTGCACTGTATCCTGTATGTACTGTACTGTATCCTGTATGTACTGCACTGTATCCTGTATGTACTGTATCCTGTATGTACTGCACTGTATCCTGTATGTACTGTATCCTGTATGTAATGTATCCTGTATGTACTGTATCCTGTATGTACTGCCCTGTATCCTGTATGTACTGTACTGTATCCTGTATGTACTGCACTGTATCCTGTATGTACTGTACTGTATCCTGTATGTACTGTATCCTGTATGTACTGCACTGTATCCTGTATGTACTGCACTGTATCCTGTATGTACTGTACTGTATCCTGTATGTACTGTATCCTGTATGTACTGTACTGTATCCTGTATGTACTGTACTGTATCCTGTATCCTGTATGTACTGCACTGTATCCTGTATGTACTGTACTGTATCCTGTATGTACTGTACTGTATCCTGTATGTACTGTATCCTGTATGTACTGTATCCTGTATGTACTGTACTGTATCCTGTATGTACTGTATCCTGTGTATCCTGTATGTACTGTATCCTGTATGTACTGTACTGTATCCTGTATGTACTGCCCTGTATCCTGTATGTACTGCACTGTATCCTGTATGTACTGCACTGTATCCTGTACTGTACTGTATCCTGTATGTACTGTATCCTGTATGTACTGTACTGTATCCTGTATGTACTGTATCCTGTATGTACTGTATCCTGTATGTACTGTATCCTGTATGTACTGTATCCTGTATGTACTGTACTGTATCCTGTATGTACTGTATCCTGTATGTACTGTATCCTGTATGTACTGTACTGTATCCTGTATGTACTGCACTGTATCATGTATGTACTGCACTGTATCCTGTATGTACTGTATCCTGTATGTACTGCACTGTATCCTGTATGTACTGTACTGTATCATGTATGTACTGTATCCTGTATGTACTGTATCCTGTATGTACTGCACTGTATCCTGTATGTACTGTACTGTATCCTGTATGTACTGTACTGTATCCTGTATGTACTGCACTGTATCCTGTATGTACTGTATCCTGTATGTACTGCACTGTATCCTGTATGTACTGTATCCTGTATGTAATGTATCCTGTATGTACTGTATCCTGTATGTACTGTATCCTGTATGTACTGCACTGTATCCTGTATGTACTGCCCTGTATCCTGTATGTACTGTACTGTATCCTGTATGTACTGTACTGTATCCTGTATGTACTGCACTGTATCCTGTATGTACTGCACTGTATCCTGTATGTACTGTACTGTATCCTGTATGTACTGTATCCTGTATGTACTGTATCCTGTATGTACTGCCCTGTATCCTGTATGTACTGCACTGTATCCTGTATGTACTGTACTGTATCCTGTATGTACTGTATCCTGTGTATCCTGTATGTACTGTATCCTGTATGTACTGTATCCTGTATGTACTGTACTGTATCCTGTATGTACTGCACTGTATCATGTATGTACTGCACTGTATCCTGTATGTACTGTATCCTGTATGTACTGCACTGTATCCTGTATGTACTGTACTGTATCATGTATGTACTGTATCCTGTATGTACTGTATCCTGTATGTACTGCACTGTATCCTGTATGTACTGTACTGTATCCTGTATGTACTGTACTGTATCCTGTATGTACTGCACTGTATCCTGTATGTACTGTATCCTGTATGTACTGCACTGTATCCTGTATGTACTGTATCCTGTATGTAATGTATCCTGTATGTACTGTATCCTGTATGTACTGTATCCTGTATGTACTGCCCTGTATCCTGTATGTACTGTACTGTATCCTGTATGTACTGTACTGTATCCTGTATGTACTGCACTGTATCCTGTATGTACTGCACTGTATCCTGTATGTACTGTACTGTATCCTGTATGTACTGTATCCTGTATGTACTGTATCCTGTATGTACTGCCCTGTATCCTGTATGTACTATATCCTGTATGTACTGCACTGTATCCTGTATGTACTGTACTGTATCCTGTATGTACTGTATCCTGTATGTACTGTATCCTGTATGTACTGTACTGTATCCTGTATGTACTGCACTGTATCCTGTATGTACTGTATCCTGTATGTACTGTATCCTGTATGTACTGTATCCTGTATGTACTGTACTGTATCATGTATGCACTGCACTGTATCCTGTATGTACTGTACTGTATCCTGTATGTACTGTACTGTATCCTGTATGTACTGTATCCTGTATGTACTGTACTGTATCCTGTATGTACTGTATCCTGTATGTACTGTACTGTATCCTGTATGTACTGCACTGTATCCTGTATGTACTGTACTGTATCCTGTATGTACTGTATCCTGTATGTACTGTACTGTATCCTGTATGTACTGTATCCTGTATGTACTGTACTGTATCCTGTATGTACTGTATCCTGTATGTACTGCCCTGTATTGCCCTGTATCCTGTATGTACTGTACTGTATCCTGTATCCTGTATGTACTGTATCCTGTATGTACTGCACTGTATCCTGTATCCTGTATGTACTGTACTGTATCCTGTATGTACTGTACTGTATCCTGTATCCTGTATGTACTGTACTGTATCCTGTATGTACTGCCCTGTATCCTGTATGTACTGCCCTGTATCCTGTATGTACTGCACTGTATCCTGTATGTACTGCACTGTATCCTGTATGTACTGTATCCTGTATGTACTGCACTGTAGCCTGTATGTACTGTACTGTATCATGTATGTACTGCACTGTATTGTAAGATTCTGATCAAACTGGCCAGTATCACGTCTTCGTCTGTTTGGCCCTCCATCCAATTCCTCTGCGTTGTGTACTTTTAATGGTCCTGACGTCTCCGATACTGGTAGATAAGATCCTTATCTCCCCCCGTTAGTGCAATCCATAAACCATAATACTTCTCCACCTCCGTAAGAATTCGACACTTCGACACTGTGAGATACCTTATGAGGAAAAGCGTTGTTTTATTGCTATAAACAGAACCTCATAATCAGATGTTATCAGATGTTATCAAATTGTATCGTCCTTGAAGAGTCTATTCTAATGATCTTTCGGTGTGTTCAGATCGTCCTTTTGTGATTCAGTCCAATAGTGTTCAGGCCTGTTCGTTAGCCTAACCCTCCTCGCGTTAGCCGAAGCTACTGTAATGATGATGTGGCATTCTCCCTTCCCCCCCCCCCCCCCCTCCGTGGTGGAGGAGGAAGAGTCTCTCCTGGTTCCTTCCCTCCTAGTCTCAGTCAGATTTTAGTCTGCCCTACCCGGAACCACTGTCAGCTTTATAGGATCTTCATCATAACTATGATAGCCCACCCCTTTCTGGTTGTCAGGTGCCGCGTTGTCATGACAACTGCTAACCTTTCACACATTAAAATGCAGTTTTCTACTGTTTCATTAAGATGAACCCCTCTCCCTCGCTCTCGCTATCAGTGTTATGTCTTCAGCAAAACAAAACACCCTGCTCAGTGTGGTGTTCCCTCGCTCTGAACCAACCTCTGCTAAGCCAAACACATTTCTGCCCTCTCTGACCTGGCACCGTTAGATGCTACCATCTTTCCCCAATCTATACATCACATACATTGAAAAACCACCATTTTCTCTCAATCCCCCCTTGATTCTTATCACCCCTTCAGAATCATAAATCATTATTTGGTTTTTTAATTAATTATGCCAAAAATAGCCTGTGGTTGAAGCAAACCAACCTCGTCTCTCGTGCACAAGAAACGAAGACGGCCCACGGTCAACCCAGTGATCCTGCTGCCTGATGTCTGTTTGCGCCCCCCTTCGTGCACAAAGGGAACCGAAACCGACCACCAAAACCAACAACATCCAACGACTCATAACCATTGGAGCCCCCCTGTCTGCTCCCAATAATTATATCCTGTTGTTCTACTGTTCTCCCTCTTATCTACCTTCTATATATATATATATCCTTCTATACATATATCTTATATATGAATCCTCCATTTATATCTCATACTCCTAATCAATGAACACAGGACTTCTCGCTGTTGTCTCATCTCTCGATCTCCTGATTGACTCTGAAAGGAAGTCCCTGCTTGTCCATGATTCACCGCCCGTGCTCTGTTGTTTCAAAACGCTCTCTAAACAGCGTCTCCGCCGGGAAGCCCCCTCCGATGTCCGCCTCGTTCTCCCCTGGGCAACACCGCCTGCGACCGCTGGACTCCGCCTCGTCGGCCGTCTCCGCCCCGTCGGTCATCTCCGCCCTGTCGGTCATCTTGGTTGAGGCTCATCTCCACCGCCGTCGGCCCTCTCCAGACTCTGAAAGCAGAAACACCACGCCGGCAGTTTTTCTGTACACTCGACCCTGTGTTTTCTATTAGTCTACCGTGGCTTTGGGCCTGCAGCTCGTTCTCTATATATTTTTTCCTCTGCAAGCCCCTGCCATGGCCACGCCCTTTCAGACTGTTGGACGGTGTGAGTGTCCTACAGCCCATGGCGCTATTTGTTCTCTATTAGTCCCCCACCTTCTCAACACCCATATCTAATCCTACAGGGCTGTTCCCTGTTTTGTTGTCTTCCGGCGTGACACCAGCAGCTAAACGATACCCACTCGGCGCTCTACGTTTGTCCCACGGGTGACCCCCAGCGCGCGCCAGTTCTTTCTGGTGACGTGTCCCCTCAAGACTCTGCCTATTTATTAGGTGTGAGAAGGCCCCACTGGAGATCGAACTCCCTCTTATTTCATAATTAAACTTATTTAATAAACCGCATCTCCTCTCTCTCTGCAATTCTTATTTAACCCATTCAATAATAAACTATTCAATTAACCTGTATATCAATATTATTTTTATGATAATAACACACAACCGAGCATCGCTCTAACATACAACAGAGCAGGTTGGTTCCCTGTGTAACCAGGTCAATTGAACATTGTTTATTATTACTATTTAAGGATTGAAATGTCACCAAATCCTGTTACAAATGTCTCCAAGTGGTTACTATTGTTTATTATTTTATTAAGGGTTGAAATGTTACCAAATCCTGTTTATAATTGTTTACAAGTGGTTATTATTATTTATTATTTCTTTATACCAAAGGCACTTTTATTTGAACGTAACTTGGAAAGTTCACGTTCAAGAGTGTAGCACTTCCGGGTCAGGTATTCGCGCGTGTTAGGAGCAGCCTTCCGGTTTGGGTTCAGTTTACGACACAAACTCAACGTGGAGGTATGTGTATTACTGTGGCGCGCCGCACTATTGTGTTTCATACTGTTGTATATATTTTGTATAAGAATTGAATGTCGATAATAATTACTTGCTAGTGTTGTGACGAACGGTGTGGTTATATAATATGCACAATTGAAGGTCTTAGTCGGTGTATTTCACCGAGGCAATATAGTCATTAGTGTTCTCTGTCCACAGACTTGATTGAGAGCACACATGTGACGCTGTTTCCTATTGTGGCAATTCCACCATTCGTTTCCATGCAGGTATGTGTCTTGATATGTGTTTATTGTGCCTTAATATGTGTTTATTGTGCAATATATTGTTTATGGAGTTTACGACACGAACTCAACGTGGAGACTTGATTGAGAGCACACATGTGACGCTGTTTCCTATTGTGGCAATTCCACCATTCGTTTCCATGCAGGTGGCCTCCATTGCAGCCCACTTCAATAAATGATTGAACAGTGTTCACGTGTGCCGACTCATCCCTAAGCCTCACACAAAGAACACAACGCAGAAAAGGATTCACGGGCAGAACGTCCGTTACATTGGTGCCGTCGACCTTCGGATAAAGATACATCAAAGGCAGAAGGAAGAACGTCAGCAGATCGTTCGCTGGGGACTGCAGACCACAGCTTACCTCCAGTCAACCAACACAGCCTTCATCAGTGGTGAGACGCTGCCATCTAGTGGCCGGTGAAAAGAACCTCACCCTACGGGGCTTCAGACAGTGAAGGTATGTCACAATAGACAGTGGTGAAACGCTGCCATCTAGTGGCCGGTGAAAAGAACTTGTCATCCTACGTGGCTCAAGCACAGTGGTATGCACAGCAGACAGTGAATGGCCCTGGAGAGGTGGAAAGGCTACTGTTTTGTAAATTGTGAACAGACAATGAATGAACTGAAGAAGAGAAAGACATGAAGATGAGGATGCATGTCAGTGGATGTGCAGAAGACATTTAGATATTAATTGTATATATAATATATAAGGGTTTATTTACTTGATTGGTTAACCCCTTATGTAAATTCATTCCTATTAATTTTTTTTCATTTTCTTTCTACTACAGTATTTAAAAGACCTGAACAGGTTATTTAATTTTTTTGGCAGAAGGGGGGAATACAGATGTAGTAGTTGATATTGAATTGATTGGGGAGGGGGGATTTTACAACCGGCTCTCAGAGACGGAAGCAACAGGACCAGATCCAGTGACATTTGACACTCCACAGTTTACCTCCACGAGGTACGTGAATCGTGCCAGGCCAAGTCTACCACCAGTTGATGGGCGGCTAACAGGTGAAAGGCCAGGGTTAGAGTATGTGGACCGTGCCAGGCCAAGTCAATCACCAGTTAGTGAGCGACTAACAGGTGAACAGCCAGGGTTAGAGTATGTGGACCGTGCCGGGCCAAGTCAATCACCAGTTAGTGAGCGACTAACAGGTGAACAGCCAGAGTTAAGTGCGCTCATCACACAGCTGGCAGAAAAGATTGGCGAGTCCATCACAGCTAAGCTGCAGTTTAGCAGGAGCACAGACACCATTAGGTCTATTGAGCGTCCCTCAGAGGTGACAGTGCCACACAGAATAGTCGTGCACTCAGACGCCAGAGAGCCCCCTATATTCAGGGGTGATAATTCAGACAAATTCACTGTTTATGAGTGGGAGAATTTGGTTACCTCATACATGAGGAAACGAGCCACTCCAGTTGGTGAGCAATCACAGGAGATTCTATCTAAACTCATGGGTAAAGCAGGGGATGTGGTAAGGATAAAGTTGCGTAACAACAAGTCTATTGACCACACAAGGAACCCTCACATGATTTTTGACATACTAAAACAACATTTTAGTGAACTCTCATACTCGAGCATGCCCCTGGCGGACTTTTATAGTACACTACCAAAGCCTGGTGAAGATGCTATGGAGTTTTGGATCAGGTTAAATAGGACAGTAGAAGTAGCTGATGAGTGTTTGAGAAGGCAAGGCCGTAGTATCGAGGACCCGAGTCACGAGGTCAGCATGATGTTTATCAAACACTGTCCTGATCAGTCATTGGCTAATGTTTTTAAGTTCAAGTCTGCTGGGCAATGGTCTGCTTGCGAGATCCAGGAGAGACTCGATGAGCACATGCAGGACAGGAAGTCTCGAACTGCTGCAGGGGGACCGAGCGAGCTAGGTACGGTAGAGCGCAGGGTTCGTTCCCAGTGTCATGTGCCTATAGTCAGTGACGCACCAGTATTGAGTGCAACAGCATCGGTGTTTCCGGCACCGTCCCCAGCATCCACAGATGGTTCCGGAGGTGGCCATGACTACATGAGGAGTCTAGTGGGTTTGTTAGACCGCCTAGTTACAGTGCAGACTCAGGTGCCAGCCAGCGCCACAGCTCGGGTGCCTGACACACAGCGCCGGTTGTGCAGAGTTTGTATCTCTCCTGACCATTCCACTCTTTCCCACTGCAGAGGGGAGAACAGGTGTCTAGCATGTTTGTCTCCCGGTCATTGGAAGAGGGATTGTCCTCAGCAGCACAACCAGCGGCAGACTCCGCCCGGTGACAGCACTGGTGGTCAGTCTCGTCCTTTAAACGACTAAACTCACACCTAGAGAGGGGTGGTGTGGGTGGTATGGATGAGTCCCTCACTGATGTCTCTGATCTTGCTCACTTGTATGAAGACAAGTGTGCCAAAGCACCTAAGGGTTCTCGTACGATCATTCAAGCAACTCAAAAGATTCAAGCTTTCAGTGACCTGTTTTATGCTTCAGTCCTTGTCAACCAGAGTGTTCAGCTTAGAGGCATGTTGGATACTGGCTCTATGTCGTGCAGTATCAGTGAATATGCAGTGGAGAAGCTCCGCTCTGGGGGTGTTTTACCTGGGAAGCAGCAGCCTGAAGAAAATATTGTTTTGATTGGCTGTGGTGGTCTGGAGACGAGGCCTGATGGGTTTTATGATTTAGACATGCAGCTTTATGGGGTCTCCTTTACTGTACCCACTTTGGTTGTGCCCGGTCAACATGATGACCTGATAGTTGGCACGAATGTCCTTAAACATGTTACCCACGTCCTGAAGGGTGGTAGTGAGTACTGGGATCTCGCATCAAGACCAGAGCCTCAGTCAAGTCCGGAAGTGGAGCAGTTTCTGTCCATGTTTACTAACGTGGAGCGCTGGAGGGGCGGTACGGTTCCCGAGAAAATTGGTACTGTGAAGCTCACCCAGGCCGTGACGCTCCTACCGAGACACGAGCACTTAGTCTGGGGCAGACTCCCCGCTAAGGTGCCTATGTCACCTGGGAGCACTGTAATCGTGGAGCCAACAGACTCCAAGGCTATGCCACGAGGCGTTCTTGTGGGTCGGCTCGTTACACCACTCTGGGGAGATAGGTGGGTGCCCATGACTGTTGTCAATCCGTCTGACAAACCTATCACACTGAAAAGGAATTGCAAGTTGGCTGATGTTTCAGTGTGTTTGGCGATTGAGGACTTAGATGCTTTTCAGGGACTGCAGGCAGTTTCGGAAAGGCGAGAGCCTGACGCCCCTGGTTGTGCCGGTCCTTCGGCCTCGCCGGCTAGGAGTTTGTCAGAGCTCGGGCTCGGTGACATTGACATCAGTTCTTGCCAGGTCAGTGGAGCCTGCAAGTCTCAGCTTGAGCAGTTGATAATTGAATATAGCGACATCTTTTCCAAGGACTCGTTAGACTGTGGTGAGGTCAAGGGATACACTCATCGCATCCGTCTTGTGGATGAGCGCCCCTTTCGATTGCCCTACAGGAGGGTCCCCCCGGCTCACTATCAGAAGCTGAGACAGGTTCTCACTGATATGGAGGAAAAGGGGATTATCAGGAAGTCCTCGAGTGAGTACGCTTCACCTCTTGTAATGGTCTGGAAAAAGGACGGGGGGGTTCGTATCTGCACTGATTTCAGATGGCTGAATGCGCGCACCTTGAAGGACGCTCACCCCCTGCCACACCAGTCTGATTGTCTTGCCGCGCTTGGGGGCAATTGCCTCTTTAGTACGATGGATCTCACCTCTGGCTTCTTTAACATCCCAATGCATGAGGATGACAAGAAGTACACGGCTTTCACAACCCCCCTCGGGTTGCATGAGTACAATCGCATGCCACAGGGTCTATGTAATAGCCCTGCAGCCTTTATGAGAATGATGACTGGAATCTTTGGGGACATGAACTTCACAAAACTGTTGTGTTACCTTGACGATCTCCTGGTCTTCGCGCCGTCAGAAGATGAGGCCCTGTCTAGGCTCCACACCGTGTTTCAGAGGTTGAGGGAGAACAACTTGAAACTGGCTCCCAAGAAGTGTCACCTGCTGCAGCAGGAGGTTAGGTTCTTGGGCCATGTGGTCGGTGGTGGGGGCGTGTCTGTTGATCCCTCCAAGGTGGAGGTTATCTCCAACATGACAGTACAAGATCTCATGGAAGTTGATGGGTGCACACCCTCTGTCCGTAGGATCAGGTCGTTTCTCGGGATGGTATTCTATTACCAGCATTTCCTCCCAAACTGCTCTGCTGTTGCGAAGCCATTGTTCGCCCTTACGGCTGGACAAAAGAGGAAGGGGAGGTCCCCTAAGGACAAGAAACCACCTGGCAGCTTTCGTAGGCTCACCCCTGCCGACTGGACAGCGGTCTGTGGGGAAGCTTTCGACAGGCTGAAAACAATGTTACTGGAGTGTGTCGTGCTCGCTCACCCAGATTTTGAGGAGCCTTTTGTCCTCTCAGTTGATGCGTCATTGGACGGACTTGGCGCTGTGCTGTCGCAGGTACCTCGAGGTGAGTCTAAGGCCAGGCCTGTCGCTTTTGCAAGCAAGACCCTCAGTGCTTCACAGCGTAAGTATCCAGCGTATAGACTGGAGTTCATGGCCTTGAAATGGAGCATATGCGAGAAATTCAGCCATTGGCTGAAGGGTCAGAGATTCACAGTTTGGACGGACAATAACCCGTTGACTTATCTGCTTACGAAGCCAAAGCTCGACGCATGTGAGATTCGCTGGGTGTCTAAACTTGCGGCTTTTGACTTTGATCTCAGACACCTGCCAGGGAAGAAGAATGTGGTGGCGGACGCTTTGAGTCGTGACCCGTTCGCTAAGCATGTTAGTCAGAGGTTATTGAGGGAGCCGTACCCGGCTCTTGTGCAGGAAGCGGGGGCAGTTGAGGGGGACTCTGTGCAAGATGTTTTTAGGACCAGTTGTCTGTCCCAGACGGTGAGTAGCTCACTACTCGGGATGGATTGTGGGACAGAGGAGATCAGAGCCCTCTGTCAGTCTAAATGTGATTGGATTGGTGCTGCTGAGTCCAGAGCGCTGGGTTTGGTTCAGAACATCCAACATCTGTCCGAGGGTCAGGATGTTTTACCGATGTTTTCAGTTGAGGAGCTCCGGTTGAGTCAGGAACGGGACACATGCATCTCTAGGGTGCTACCCTTTGTCACTGTTCGAAAGCGACCATCTAGACGGGAGAGGCACGGCGCTGACCAGAAGGTTCTCAGACTGTTGAAACAGTGGGACAAGCTGGAGGTCCGTGATGGTGTCCTATACCGTGTGACGAGGGACCAAGTGTCCAAGCAGAGGAGAACTCAGTATGTGTTGCCGCTGAGTCTGAAGGACAAGGCATTGTCTGGCATCCATGATCTGGCGGGTCATCAGGGCCAGGATCGCACTCTTTCTCTTGCCAGGCAACGTTTTTATTGGCCAGATATGGAGAGGGATGTCAGAGCATATGTCAAGTGTTGTCAAAGATGTGTGTATGGGAAGTCCCCGGAGCCTGCTGCTCGTGCGCCCCTTGAAAGTATCAAGAGCTCCGCGCCGATGCAGTTAGTGTGTATGGATTTCTGGTCCGCTGAGGACAGCAATCAGCGGTCAGTGGACGTGTTGGTGGTGACTGACCATTTCACCAAGTTGGCGCACGCGTTCCAATTTCGAGCATCCCTAATAGTATTATATCGTCTGCGAAAAGCGATAGGCGATGCTTCATTCTCCCTATTCTCATCCCTGTGATTCCCGGGTCCTGTCTAATCGTCATTGCTAATGGTTCGATTGCGAATAAAAATAGCAACGGAGAAATCGGACATCCCTGTCTTGCTGTCTGGTAGATCTCTGTAATTTAAATTGTGTCGATATTTGGTTATTTGTAGTTATTTCGACCATTGGGTCTGTGTATAGAATCCTGATCCATTTTATATATCCTTCCCCAAACCCGAACCTTTTAAGTGTTTCAAACAGGTATCCCCACTCAATCCTGTCAAATGCCTTTTCGGTGTCTAGTGACAGAACTGTGTGGTCTTTTTCGTTTTTCTTAGTATGTAGAACATTTAGTAATCTCCTAATGTTATGAAATCCCTGTCTTCCCAATACAAATCCGTTCTGGTCATTTTTAATCAGATGTGGAATCGACTTCTCTATGCGTCTAGCTAGCGCCTTACATAAAATCTTCGTATCACAGGACATGAGGGACACAGGACGATATGAAGTTGTGTCTGAGGGTGGCTTTCCCAGTTTCTTCAGTACCGAAATCATCGCCGATCTTAAGGATGGGGGTAAAGTCCCCTCCTCATATGCTTCCTTGAACATTTCCAGTAGGTGGGGTAGCAGTTTCCCTGCGAATCTCTTGTATATTTCTGTTGGTATCCCATCTGGGCCCGCCACTTTCCCGCTATTCATAACCGTAAGCGCTTCTTCTAATTCTTCTAAGTCAAGTCAAGTCAAGTCAAGAGATTTATTTGTCACGGCATACAAGTATACAATGAAATGCGGGTGGTCTTGCCCGCAACGATGTGCAAATAACATATAATAGAATCAACATTGTGCAATAAACAAGTAACATTGTGCAATAAACAAGTAACATGTTAGGGCATATCGGTATATGTACATAAGTTATTTACAGAGCATGGAGGACATACTAGGTCCTTTGGTAGTGTCTTCCTGTACATGCTAATTTATACAATCTCCGGTTATACTATACTATTTTTAAAGTGACCTTTCCTTAGTGGCCATAAGTGTGGGCGTGTGCAGCATGAGTGTATGCTTGCTCATGTTAAAGTGGCTGCTAGTGTGTGAGCGTGTACAGTGTGTGTGTTGTGTGTGTGCTCATGTGTGTTTGTGTGTGGAGAGTTCAGTGTTCAGGGCTCTGATGGCCTGGGGGAAGAAGCTGAGCCGAAGTCTCTCTGTCCTAGCAGCTGGTGTTCGCAGGCGTCTGCCTGACCTGAGCAGCATGAACAGGCTGGTGTTGGGGTGGTGTGGGTCTTTCATTATTCTGCATGCTCTGGATTTGCACCTCTTGTTGTATAGAACCTGCAGGGGTGGTAGTGCAATACCTGTGGTACGCTCGGCTGAGCGCACCACTCTCTGTAGGGCCTTCTTGTCCTGTGCCGTGCTGTTTCCATACCAGGCAGTGATGTTTCCAGTCAAGATGCTCTCTACAGCTCCGGAGTAGAAGGACTGGAGTATCTTCCCAGATACTCTGAACTTCCTTAACTGTCTCAGGTGGTAGAGGCGTTGCTTCGCCTTTTTTACGACTGAGTCTATGTGTGTTGTCCATGTCAGATCCTCTGCAATGTGGACCCCCAGGTACTTAAAGCTGCTCACCCTGTCCACGGTAGCCCCGTTAATCCTCAGTGGTGTGTGTCTCCTGCTGTCCTCTCCTATAATCCACGATCAGCTCCTTGGTTTTACCAATGTTCAGGAGCAGGCTGTTGTCCTGGCACCAGCGTTCCAGTACCTCAACCTCCACCCGGTAGGCCTTCTCGTCGTTGTCTGAGATCAGCCCCACCACCACTGTGTCGTCCGCAAACTTCACTATGGAGTTGGAGCTGAACTTGGCCACACAGTCATGTGTGTATAGTGAGTACAGCAGGGGGCTCAGAACACAGCCCTGGGGGGACCCGATGCTCAGGGTGATGGTGTTGGAGGTCTGACCCCCCACCCTGACCGCCTGGGGCCTTTCACTCAGAAAGTCCAGTATCCAGGTGCTCAGAGCGGAGCTCAGACCCAGCTCGATCAGCTTGTCCACCAGTCTGGTGGGGACTATGGTGTTGAACGCTGAGCTGTAGTCAATGAACAACAGTCTCACATAGCCCCCCTTCTGACGGTCCAGGTGAGAGAGGGTGCTGTGCAGTACTTGGGAGACCGCATCGTCAGTGGACCTGTTTGGCCTGTATGCAAATTGCATAGGGTCCATATCACTGGGGAGGGAGGCACAAATGTGATCCTTGACCAGCCTCTCGAAACATTTCATGGCCACAGAGGTGAGTGCCAACGGTCTGTAGTCATTGAGACCTGCTGGGGAGGGTTTCTTTGGTACCGGGATAATGGTAGACATCTTGAAGCCGGCAGGGACCACTGACTCCTTCAGGGATCGATTAAATATGGTGGTGAACAGATCTTGATCAAACTGTTTCTGTTCCTCCTCCGTTATTTTTGGGAATTCTAACTTGTCCAGGAATTCATTTGGTTGTTCTGTGTTCTTAGGGTATTCTGATTTATATAACTTTTCATAATATTCTTTAAAGGCGTTATTTATTTCTAATGGGTCATTCGTTTCAACCCCATTCCCTAATTTGATCATATTTATCATTCTTTCCGTTTGTGCCTTTCTAATTCTCCATGCCAGTATCTTGCCTGCTTTTTCCCCTTGGTCATATGATTGTTTTAGCCACTGTAAGTCTGATGTTATCTTTGTAGTGGATAGATGTTTGTATTGGGCCTTTAATATCCGTAGTTCTCTCTGTTTTGTTGGGTCTTCTCCTCTATATAGCTGTTCTTCCACCTCTTGTACCTGTCTTTCTATGTCCTCCATTTGTTTATAGTGTTCCTTAGATTTATGTTTAGTATAGCTTATCATCTCCCCCCTTATATATGCCTTAAATGCTTCCCATCTCATCGTTGCACTTGTCTGGTCTGTATTTATGGAGAAGTATATGTCTATCTTTTCATCTATGAATGTCATACATTTTGGGTTGTTGAGCCACTTGGTTTGGAGTCTGAATCTAGGGGGTGCTTTTGCTATTTCCGGCATGTTCATAGTCAACGTCATTGGAGAATGGTCAGACAGTAATCTACTGTCATATTCACTTCCTGTACATGATATCAAGCTTGTTGAAACAAAAAAATTGTCTATTCTAGAGAATGATGGCTTGCTTAGTAATTTTGAATGAATGAATGCATGAATATTCCCTCTTGTCTGGGTTTAACTTTCTCCATATCTCTACCAAGTCGAGGTCTTTCATAAATGTATCTATCACTTTCCTTGTTCTTCCGTGGGAGGTGTCCATTGATTGATTGATTGATTGAAAACTTTATTAACAGATTGCAGAATGGGTACAATACAGTACAGCTCAATACACACAATTGTTAAGGGGATGCAGACCAGAGAAAGACTTTCGTCTTGTTTACATCAGGGTCCCCCATTTTCAATTCATCAGGACATATATGACATACATGACATACAGATAGTCAGTACTGCTACATCTATACATTTATGACATACCAGATTTGCAAATACAGTACTGTTTGTGATACAGAAGGAGTCAGGAAAAGGGAGTATATACATTTGACGTAGAAACTGTACATTGGAGGAGGTTGGGTGGGGGGGGGTTGGGTACACTGGGATATTGACAACCATACTGGGTAATCTACATTGGAGGTGGTTGGGGGGGGGTGGGCACACTGTATATACAAGCAAAACTGTACATTGAGGGGGGGGGGGGACACTGTACAAACAAACAAAATTGTACATTGGACTATTGACAAAACCATACTAGGTAAATGACTGTACATTGGAGGGGGTTGGGTTAGGATATTTACAGGGGCCAGTGTTGAATTGCAGTCTCCCGTAGGTGTCCCTTGAGAGAGGTTTTGAAAGTGGGTAGTGATCCACATTCCTTTACAGCTTTGGGTAGGGCGTTCCACATTGATGTGGCATAATTGCGAAACGTGTTTAGTCCCTTATTTGAGCCGAATCTGGGTTTAACATGATTTGTGGAGCTCCCTCTGGTGTTGTGATCGTGGTATTCACTGACCTTTGGGAAGTATTTTGACATGTACATGGGTACCTTGGTCGTGTAGTGTATCTTGTAGACCAGGCCCATTGCAAGTTGCTGTACTCTGTCGTCTACTCTAAGCCATCCTAGGTTGTCGAAGTGGGCAGGGGTGAGGTGGGTTCTAGGAGTAAGGTCAAGCAGTAGTCTGACCAGTTTGTTTTGAGATGTTTGTAATTTTGTTTTTAGCGCCTTTGAGGTGCTTTGGTACCATGAGGTGCAAGCATAGTCGTAGTACCCCTGAATGAGTGCTCCTGCCAGAGTCTTCAGGGTATTCTTGTTTACCAGAGAGGAGATCCGGTACAAGAATCGAGTTCGTTGGTTGACTTTTTTTATTACATTGGATGCCATTTTGTCACAGGAGAGATTAGCCTCTAGGATGGAACCCAGGTAGGTAATTTCATCTTTCCTTGTGACAATATTGTCACCCACTGTAACTGAGAAGCCGTCGGTCTTGCTGAGTTTGTTATTTGAACCGAAGAGAATGGACTCTGTTTTGCCCATGTGTAATGATAGTTTGTTATCAGCGAGCCATATGCAGATTCTGCCTAGTTCCGAGCTGAGGGTTTTTTCAACCTGTAACTTGTTCTTGTCAGAGACCAGCAGGGCTGAGTCGTCCGCAAACAGGAACAAGTTGCAGTCACAAGCTGACGACATGTCATTTGCATAAATTAGGAACAGTAGCGGTCCTAGTATGCTTCCTTGTGGAACACCACAGCTCACTGTGAGGGGGGGGGATAGGGTACCGTTTACCTCCACCATCTGTTCCCTCCCCTCAAGGTAGGATTGCATCCAGCTCACTGATAGACTATCAAAACCAATTGCTTTTAGCTTGTCAATCAGAATGGAGTGATTGACCGTGTCAAAGGCCTTTTGTAGATCCAGCATGACCATGCCGCAGTATTTGCCTGCGTCCACCTCTTGTTTGATGTGGTCATTCAAATAGAGAAGGCATGTGTCAGTGGAGTGGGATGTTCTGAAGCCAGATTGGAATTCGTAGATTAGATTTTTTTCCGCCAGGTACTTTTCGACCTGTTCGTAGACTATTTTTTCCATGACTTTCGAGATGGAGGTGAGAATAGAAACAGGGCGGTAGTTGCCTGGGTCTAATTTGCTGCCCTTTTTGTGCAGAGGGGTTACCCTCGTAATTTTGAAGTCCTTGGGGACGTGTCCCTGTTTTATGGAGAGGTTTATTATGTGTGTGATGATTGGGGTGATGGCGGCTGCTGAGTCTCTGAGGAATTTGGAAGGGATGTTGTCGTGGCCAGTGGCCTTGTTAGGTTGGAGGGCGCTCAGTTTATTGAGTACCTCATCTGTTGTTACCATTTCCAGCTTGAAGTCGTCCTTGCGGACCCCTAGGTTTTTGTAGTAAGCTACTATGTGTTCTACCCCATAAAGCCCTGAGTGGGAGGGTAGTTTGTTTACCAGTGTTGTGGCTATGTTTGTGAAGAAAATGTTTAAGTAATTGGCTACATCCAGCTTGTCTGTGATGAGCGTGTTGTCCGTTTTTATGTTTATGTTTGAGAATCTGGTTTTAAGTTTTTTACTGCATCCTAGTTGATTATTGAGTAATTTCCAAAGTTCACGTGGTTTGTTTTTGTTTTCCTCAGTTTTGTCATTGATGAAATTCTTTTTTGCAGTTTTGATCATGGAGTTTACGTCGTTTCTTAGTCTGTTTCTTTCTAGTTTGAGTTCAGTCACGTGGGCTTGGAGTTCACTGCTTGTGCTTTTAGTAAGCTTTGACTGACTTTTACGAAACTCAGAGCATTTTTTGTCTCTGGTTTTCATAGCGGCCAGTATTTCGGAGTGCATCCACGGCTCAGCGCGATTTTTTACCCTGGTGGTTCTTAGGGGGGCCATGTCGTTTAGTATTGTTGAGAATTTGGTTTTGAAACCAAGCCATGTTTCTTCAACCAGTGTACCATTGAGTTCATCTGACCAGTCCAGGCTCTCCAGTTCAAGGTTGAAGGCCTCGCTAGAGTAGGTTTTTAGGTCTCTAGATGTGACTGTTTTGTGGCAGCCAGCCTTTTGTTTTAGTTTTTTGCGGGTACAGAATATCATATAATGATCACTTAACCCGCATGCTATAACCCCTTTATTGGAGATCTTGGACTTGTCGGAGGTCAGAATGAGGTCAATGGTAGTCTGAGTTGATTCACATACACGTGTGGGTTGGGTGATTAGCTGGCTGAGGCCGTGCAGATCACAAAACCTACTGAATGACTTGAAGACTTATCTATTTCCGGTTTTCTCACGCAGTTAAAGTCTCCCCCCATGATGAACTGGCCCGAGAGAGTTGCCATTTTCATAAACAGTTCTTGAAAATTCATTGTTTGGTCCATATATATTTACTAGGTTTATCTGTGTGGAGACTAATATTTAGTATTATAAATCCCCCCCCCCCCCCCCCGGGTCTACAATTTTATTTCTTAAATTAAATGGTATCGACTTGTCTATTAGTATCATTACTCCTCTAGCTTGTGAGTTGAATGGTGCCGAGTAGACTTGTCCCTGCCATCTATTCTCGACTCTCTTGACATCGTCCCTAGTGCTGTGTGTTTCCTGTAAATAATTTTTTTTGCTCCTGATCGTTTTATCTTCCCTAGAAT
Source organism: Notolepis coatsorum (assembly GCF_963971535.1). Lineage (NCBI taxonomy): Eukaryota > Metazoa > Chordata > Actinopteri > Aulopiformes > Paralepididae > Notolepis > Notolepis coatsorum. The sequence goes on from NC_140165.1 coordinate 198,551,692, forward strand.
CTGTTTTAGCCTAATAATGTGGCTCATCCCCCTCATGTTCCAGCTCATATATTTAATTTCGTTCCTACCCATCCTTATGTCTTATGTTGCTCACTCTCTTCTTGCCCTCATCCCACCTCCCTCCTTTATGTTTTGTGATGTGGTGTTCCAGCCGAAGTTTCTTGTAAAAAAAAGAAGAAAAAAAAACACAAATAACCCAAAACCCCACATATAAAGCTATCGTCCCCCCCTATTGGGTGTGGACCTCTGACTTTCCTCTTTTCCGACTTCCTACAGGTACCTTCCTGCTTCCTTTTAACAGGATGCATCTTACCTGCCTATCACCCTCTCCTGCCGCTCCTCCCACCTAGTATGCTCTAACCCCTTGCTCCCTTTTTCTCATTTCTGCTATTTAAAGTCTAACTTGACTAAACTATCTTCAACTTGATTCTGTATCTCTAGGTTTAGGTTTAGGTTTAGGTTTACTTTATTTGTTCAAGGGAGACAGTGTACATTAATAAAACATTTTACAGATGTAAATGCACCCAATTTTTGCCAAAAGGCTAATTTCCATTGGCAGTCCCCCTGCCAGAAGGTACAGGCTATAATCCTGCATGTGTAAAAAAAGGGTTAGCAATAAAAACAGAATAAAATCAAGATAAATAACATTAGAATAAAAACACAACAAAGGCACATAGACATAGTAGGGATACAGGTCACAATACAGTCATGGACACAAGGACAGAGCACATCATGACATATTAAGAGACCCAGACATAGACAGACGCACCATATCCACACACACACATACACACACAGACACCTCAGTGTTGACAGTTCTGGTTTTCAATGAGCCATTCCGTAACCCTGCACTTGAATGAATGGTATGATGTGGACACTCTAATTGTTTGAGGAATTGAGTTCCATTGGTGGGATGCTCTGTATGAAAAGACGGCCTGGCCAAATAAACTTTTTTTTAAAGGGATTGTACAGTCCCCCCTTGCCGCACCTCTAGTGTTCCTGGTTGAGGCAGACTTGAGGTTGATGAAACCGGACAAAGGAGGAGGAGCCAATCCACACTTTATTTTAAAAACTAGACAGACGTTTTGATATAGAGTCAGGTTTATTATATTTTTTTAGAATGTGACAATGATGGTACCTGAATGGTTTCTTGTCTAGAATTTTTATTGCTTATTTGTATAGTGAGTGAAGTGGTTTCAGAATGCTGGAATGTGAATTGGACCAGGTTATCAAACTGTTTGATAACCAGTACTCCCCCCCCTCCTCCTCCCTTTCCGAGCTGAACCTTCTCGAGCAACCCTCTATTCCAGCCTCTAAGCTTCTGGATCTCTATCATTTTAATACCTTGAAACATTGAAACAAAACAAAACCAAATCCGCCAACGACCGGGCATTGACCATATCCAATACCTGTTAAGAAAGGGGATATGACCTACGAAAACCTCTAAGCTATACCCATTACCCGTTAAGAAGGGGGGTATCTCTTATAGAGAGTTAAATCAGAACTTGCCGTACCTTTATGTAATATACCCTTTCCCTTCCTCCCCAAATCTTAACTATCCACGTCCATGTTGGGTCCTTGACCTCTCCGTAGTGTCCCTATATAACCATCCCGTATACCTGTTGAAAAGTAGGAATGACCCATTTCTTAACAGTTCCCAAAATACCCTTTTTTCTGCTTTTAAGTTGGGTTCTTGACCCTTTCTTAGCGATTTTTACTATATAAAGCCCCTATACATTATAGCTATACCCTCTATCCTCCAGGAAGGGGGATATTCCTTGTATAGAACTAGGCAACATCTTTTACAGGTTTGGAATGTGGGTGTGTCTTATAAAGACCAAAATTTGCATCCTTTTTATGAATCATAACTTTTCCCTTCCTCCCCCTCTCTCAGCTTTCCCCCACCCCCTATACCTATGTTGGGCCCTTGACCTCCCTGTGGTTCGTCTGTGTGTCCAGCACCTATACTGAGTGCTGAGTGGTAGAGGTTGCCAGACCTTATACCTTATATATTTTCCCCTCTCTACTAGTTCCCCTTATCTAAACCAAAAACTGCAGTGCCTTTATAAAATATATATTTTCCCTTCATCCCCAATTCCTAGTTAACCACTCCTCCTTCTGTCTATGTTTGGACCTCGTCCTCTCCATAGTTCCCTTTACTAACTATAACTACTAAACTATAACTGCACAACCCACATATTGAAAAGTATAGAAATGACCATTTTCCATAGAATATACCGTTCCCCTACTTCAACAGTTCTCAAGATCCCCCCCCTCCCACTTTTAAGTTGGGTCCTTGAACCTCTTGTTCCTATATAGAGCACCTATATATATATTGTATCAATATCCATTATCCGTTAAGAAGGGGGGCCTTCCATATATATACAAGTCTTTTCCCTTACATTTCAAGAATAGGGGTATGTCTCCTAGAGAATTCAATCAGAAATTACACTCCTTTTGTGAGGTTTTGCCCGCTGCTCACTACCTTTTCTCTGTCTTCTTTAAGCCTACTGTTAGGAATTCCCTATTCTCTGTCTTCTTTAAGCCTACTGTTAGGAATTCCCTACTCACTCTCTCTAGCCCCCACCCTCTCGTTCTTTACCCTTAGTGGCCACACCTGTTTGATATTCTATTATCTCTCGCACCTGTGGTGGCAGGCTAATTAGTCCCCCTGTGGGCTTTAAATACCAGGGCGCTTCCCCTCGTTTTGGCGTGGGGTCGTGTTGTATACTTGCCGAGTCATATTCTCTAAACATCTAGACTCTTTCGGGAGATCCTCCGTCTGCCTATGCTGTTCTATTCTCCTGCGTCGAGATGTTTTGCTCCAGCCTTCGCCTGCTGTCGCCGTTGCCTGAGAGTGGGACTGGTCTGCGCTCCCTAGACTTCCACGGGAGGCATCCCAGTCATCCACTTCAGACCCCCCGCGCAGCTGTCGTCCTGACGCACATCCAGACCAGCGCAGACGCTCTCCAGTCCTCAGCGCGCTACGCGCATCTTCCAAGGACGCTCGAGCTTGGCACGCTCCTCCGTTCCAGCGCACTGACGCGCATCTCCCGGACCCTCGAGCTTGGCACGCTCCTCCGTTCCAGCGCACTGACGCGCATCTCCCGGACCCTCGAGCTTGGCACGCTCCTCCGTTCCAGCGCACTGACGCGCATCTCCCGGACCCTCGAGCTTGGCACGCTCCTCCGTTCCAGCGCACTGACGCGCATCTCCCGGACCCTCGAGCTTGGCACGCTCCTCCGTTCCAGCGCACTGACGCGCATCTTCCAGACCTTCGAGCTTGGCACACTCCTCCTCGCAGACGCACCCCGAGGCGTCTCTCGGTTCCGACAGCGGCTACCCGGTGGACGACGCTCTCGCCACCGCCACTGTCCCGACGCGCACACCAAGGTGTGGCGCGCACTCTGTTCCTCGGCTCCGACAGCGGCTACCCGGTGGACGACGCTCTCGCCACCGCCACTGTCCCGACGCGCACACCAAGGTGTGGCGCGCACTCTGTTCCTCGGCTCCGACAGCGGCTACCCGGTGGACGACGCTCTCGCCACCGCCACTGTTCCGACGCGCACACCAAGGTGTGGCGCGCACTCTGTTCCTCGCTCCGACAGTGGCTACCCGGTGGACGACATCCTCGCCACCGCCATTGTTCCAGCTCCCTGTTCCGACGCGCACACCAAGGTGTGGCGCGCACTCTGTTCCTCGGCTCCGACAGCGGCTACCCGGTGGACGATGCCCTCGTCACCGCCACTGTTCCAGCACTCTGTTCCTCGGCTCCGACAGCGGCTACCCGGTGGACGATGCCCTCGTCACCGCCACTGTTCCAGCACTCTGTCCCTCGGCTCGGACAGCCAGCCACCCGGTGGCGATGCCCTCGCCCCGTTGCTGTCCCTGTACCTTTACGCATACGCTGGGTGAGTTTTGATTGTGATGTCACTCACTCAGCGTAGTGCCCTTGCCCCCGTTCCCGTTGCTGTCCCTGTACCTTTACGCATACGCTGGGTGAGTTTTGATTGTGATGTCACTCACTCAGCGTAGTGCCCTTGCCCCCGTTCCCGTTGCTGTCCCTGTACCTTTACGCATACGCTGGGTGAGTTTTGATTGTGATGTCACTCACTCAGCGTAGTGCCCTTGCCCCCGTTCCCGCTGCTGTTCCTGTACCTTTACGCATACGCCTGGGTGAGTTTTGATTGTGATGTCACTCTCCCAGCGTATTGCCTCTGTTAGTTAGTTTGGACATTTCATCTCCCAGCGTATTGCCTCTGTTAGTTAGTTTGGACATTTCATTTCCCCAGCGTATTGCCTCTGTTTTTGGTTCTCACTTAGAATAGTATTTTTGGACTTTACATCTCCCCCTGTGTGTTTGTCACACGAAGATATTATTACTTTGTTCACTTTGTTATTTGGACTGTTCTGCACCTGCTCTGTTTTTTCCCCTTTTGTGCATTAACTATCTCCTCTGTCCTGCAGAGCGGCCCAGATGATTTCCACCAGTCCTCCCAGTTCCTCCCTGTTTCCCAGCCCGCCTCCGCGGGCCTCAGTCCCCTTCTAGTTCCACCTAGTTCCTGTTTCCCAAGTTCTCCCCTTCTAGTTCCACCTAGTTCCTGTTCCCTTGTTTCTCCCCCTTCTAGTTCCACCTAGTTCCTGTTCCCTTGTTTCTCCCCTTTCTAGTTCCACCTAGTTCCTGGTCCCAAATTCTCCCCTTCTAGTTCCACCTAGTTCCTGTTCCCTAGTTCTCCCCTTTCTAGTTCCACCTAGTTCCTGGTCCCAAGTTCTCCCCTTCTAGTTCCACCTAGTTCCTTGTCCCTAGTTCCCCTAGTCCCCGTTTTCTCCTGTTCCCTAGCTCTCCTAGTCCCTAGTCCTCTCTCCCTAGTTCTCCTTGTCCCTGGTTTCCCTAGTCTCTAGTTCCTCTGTCCCAAGGCGTTCCCTTAACCTTCCCTTAGGCTTTCCCTTACTTTCCCTTAGTGTTCCCTTCCTGCCCGCCTCTTAAAGGCACCTTTCCTTCCCCTCATATTATATTCCTGTGTTTGTGATTCTCCCTTAAAGGGACAGTGCCCTTTTCCCTGTATTTCCCTTTGTTCAATAAATATCTGTTTCTTGGCAAACCATCATACCTGTCTTGTGTTGTGCGATTGGGGTCGGTTACAAACCATAACAGTACGACCCCACCAAGTCTACGACCCCAGCCAGCACAGACTGTGTATGTTGAGTTTGCCTTTTTTTTTCTTGTTCCCTCTAGCTCCCCTGTTAGCCCTGTTAGCTTCCCTGTTAGCCCAGTTTAGCTTCCTTGTTAGTCCTGTTTAGCTCCCTTGTTTGCCTGTTACTCCCCTGTTTAGCTTGTTAGTCTCCCCGGTTAGCTCCCCTGTTTGCTTCCCGTTTTGCCCTGTTTGACCCCCCTGTAGCTAGCCATGCCCTGGCAGCTAACCCAGTCCCTCAGCAGAGCCCCTGTCTGCTAGCTTGGCCCCGGCTGTTAGCACAGCCTCTATGTTAATGCAGCCTTGCAGCTGGCATAGGCCCTGTAGCTAGCCAGGCCCAAGCAGCTAACCTGGTCCCTCTGCATGGCCTCCACTTTTTTGTGTAGTTTATCTCACACAGCTAGGACTGTCCTTCCAGCTAGCTTGTTCTCTCATGCTGGTCCAGCCCTGTCTGCCAGCCTAGCTCCGGCAGCTAGCGCAGCCTCTATGTTGATGTAGCAGTACAGCTAGCATAGGCCCTGTAGCTATCAGTGCCCTGGCAGCTACCCTTTCCCTCTGCTAGCCTAGCTCCGGCAGCTTGCGCAGCCTCTATGTTGATGTAGCAGTACAGCTAGCATAGGCCCTGTAGCTGTCAGTGCCCTGGCAGCTAACCTTCCCTCTGCTAGCCCTTTTCCCGGTGCTACCATGGTTACCCCTTTTGCTACCCTGCTTGCCCCTCAGTTCTCTAGACCAGTTCTCTAGCCCGGTTCTCTAGCCCAGTTCTCTAGACCAGTTCTCTAGACCAGTTCTCTAGACCCAGTTCCTCTAGACCAGTTCCCCCAGTTGCCCCTCTGCTACCCTAGTTACCCCTCGGCGACCCTGTTTCTTTTGCTAGCCCCACTCTTGTGGTGGCTTCCCCTGCTGGCTTGGCCAGTACCGTCTTGTTTTGCCCCTGCCACTCTGTCTGTATTTGTTTTGGGTCGCCGGGTGGCTCCCGTTGGAGGGGGGGATACTGTGAGGTTTTGCCCGCTGCTCACTACCTTTTCTCTGTCTTCTTTAAGCCTACTGTTAGGAATTCCCTATTCTCTGTCTTCTTTAAGCCTACTGTTAGGAATTCCCTACTCACTCTCTCTAGCCCCCACCCTCTCGTTCTTTACCCTTAGTGGCCACACCTGTTTGATATTCTATTATCTCTCGCACCTGTGGTGGCAGGCTAATTAGTCCCCCTGTGGGCTTTAAATACCAGGGCGCTTCCCCTCGTTTTGGCGTGGGGTCGTGTTGTATACTTGCCGAGTCATATTCTCTAAACATCTAGACTCTTTCGGGAGATCCTCCGTCTGCCTATGCTGTTCTATTCTCCTGCGTCGAGATGTTTTGCTCCAGCCTTCGCCTGCTGTCGCCGTTGCCTGAGAGTGGGACTGGTCTGCGCTCCCTAGACTTCCACGGGAGGCATCCCAGTCATCCACTTCAGACCCCCCGCGCAGCTGTCGTCCTGACGCACATCCAGACCAGCGCAGACGCTCTCCAGTCCTCAGCACGCTACGCGCATCTTCCAAGGACGCTCGAGCTTGGCACGCTCCTCCGTTCCAGCGCACTGACGCGCATCTCCCGGACCCTCGAGCTTGGCACGCTCCTCCGTTCCAGCGCACTGACGCGCATCTCCCGGACCCTCGAGCTTGGCACGCTCCTCCGTTCCAGCGCACTGACGCGCATCTCCCGGACCCTCGAGCTTGGCACGCTCCTCCGTTCCAGCGCACTGACGCGCATCTCCCGGACCCTCGAGCTTGGCACGCTCCTCCGTTCCAGCGCACTGACGCGCATCTTCCAGACCTTCGAGCTTGGCACACTCCTCCTCGCAGACGCACCCCGAGGCGTCTCTCGGTTCCGACAGCGGCTACCCGGTGGACGACGCTCTCGCCACCGCCACTGTCCCGACGCGCACACCAAGGTGTGGCGCGCACTCTGTTCCTCGGCTCCGACAGCGGCTACCCGGTGGACGACGCTCTCGCCACCGCCACTGTCCCGACGCGCACACCAAGGTGTGGCGCGCACTCTGTTCCTCGGCTCCGACAGCGGCTACCCGGTGGACGACGCTCTCGCCACCGCCACTGTTCCGACGCGCACACCAAGGTGTGGCGCGCACTCTGTTCCTCGCTCCGACAGTGGCTACCCGGTGGACGACATCCTCGCCACCGCCATTGTTCCAGCTCCCTGTTCCGACGCGCACACCAAGGTGTGGCGCGCACTCTGTTCCTCGGCTCCGACAGCGGCTACCCGGTGGACGATGCCCTCGTCACCGCCACTGTTCCAGCACTCTGTTCCTCGGCTCCGACAGCGGCTACCCGGTGGACGATGCCCTCGTCACCGCCACTGTTCCAGCACTCTGTCCCTCGGCTCGGACAGCCAGCCACCCGGTGGCGATGCCCTCGCCCCGTTGCTGTCCCTGTACCTTTACGCATACGCTGGGTGAGTTTTGATTGTGATGTCACTCACTCAGCGTAGTGCCCTTGCCCCCGTTCCCGTTGCTGTCCCTGTACCTTTACGCATACGCTGGGTGAGTTTTGATTGTGATGTCACTCACTCAGCGTAGTGCCCTTGCCCCCGTTCCCGTTGCTGTCCCTGTACCTTTACGCATACGCTGGGTGAGTTTTGATTGTGATGTCACTCACTCAGCGTAGTGCCCTTGCCCCCGTTCCCGCTGCTGTTCCTGTACCTTTACGCATACGCCTGGGTGAGTTTTGATTGTGATGTCACTCTCCCAGCGTATTGCCTCTGTTAGTTAGTTTGGACATTTCATCTCCCAGCGTATTGCCTCTGTTAGTTAGTTTGGACATTTCATTTCCCCAGCGTATTGCCTCTGTTTTTGGTTCTCACTTAGAATAGTATTTTTGGACTTTACATCTCCCCCTGTGTGTTTGTCACACGAAGATATTATTACTTTGTTCACTTTGTTATTTGGACTGTTCTGCACCTGCTCTGTTTTTTCCCCTTTTGTGCATTAACTATCTCCTCTGTCCTGCAGAGCGGCCCAGATGATTTCCACCAGTCCTCCCAGTTCCTCCCTGTTTCCCAGCCCGCCTCCGCGGGCCTCAGTCCCCTTCTAGTTCCACCTAGTTCCTGTTTCCCAAGTTCTCCCCTTCTAGTTCCACCTAGTTCCTGTTCCCTTGTTTCTCCCCCTTCTAGTTCCACCTAGTTCCTGTTCCCTTGTTTCTCCCCTTTCTAGTTCCACCTAGTTCCTGGTCCCAAATTCTCCCCTTCTAGTTCCACCTAGTTCCTGTTCCCTAGTTCTCCCCTTTCTAGTTCCACCTAGTTCCTGGTCCCAAGTTCTCCCCTTCTAGTTCCACCTAGTTCCTTGTCCCTAGTTCCCCTAGTCCCCGTTTTCTCCTGTTCCCTAGCTCTCCTAGTCCCTAGTCCTCTCTCCCTAGTTCTCCTTGTCCCTGGTTTCCCTAGTCTCTAGTTCCTCTGTCCCAAGGCGTTCCCTTAACCTTCCCTTAGGCTTTCCCTTACTTTCCCTTAGTGTTCCCTTCCTGCCCGCCTCTTAAAGGCACCTTTCCTTCCCCTCATATTATATTCCTGTGTTTGTGATTCTCCCTTAAAGGGACAGTGCCCTTTTCCCTGTATTTCCCTTTGTTCAATAAATATCTGTTTCTTGGCAAACCATCATACCTGTCTTGTGTTGTGCGATTGGGGTCGGTTACAAACCATAACACCTTTTATGAATGATATATTTTCCCTTCTTTCATAGATCTTAACTCTCCCCTTCTTCTCATGCCTATGTTGGGTCTCTGACCTCCCCATATTGTCTCTGTACGTGTACCGCCTATATACTGAACCATAGAAATTGCCAGATTGTATAGAGTATTTCCCTTCCCCCCCTCCCCTCCCTCCTATATACCGTTCTTAGCTACTCGTGTCATCCTCCTGTTGCGGTCCCTCCTGTTGCTCTCCTTCTGGTCCTTGTCCCGTGGGTGTCTGTCTCTGTTGCGTTGGGTCTGTCCCAACCGTCATACCACAGGCTCGTCGTGCTTGTTCTGGAGTGTCGCACAGCGTAGTCCTTCCTTTCCATGTCACCTTCAGAATGGCTCCTCGTACAAAGCCTGTCTGTCCTTTCCCTCGAAAGCAGTAGTCTCTCACCTCCCTGTATTCCTCCCGTTTCTTGACCAGGGATGGGGCGAGGTCTTGGTATATCCTCACCTGGAATCCTTCGTGGGTCAAAACTCGCTTCTTTTTTGCGATGTCCAGTATCGTTTCTTTGTCCCGTTGGTTGGAGAATACCGGTCCCGTTTTCGCCTTTCTTTTTCTTTCTAATGGGAGCCCCTCGGTACACCGCCTCCAGCTTGGGATTCTTAGTGAAGACTCCTTCTCCCGCTAACCCGCAGAATAGCTTTGAGTAATATTCTGTCAGTGTCCCTCTTGGTCCCTTCGGGTCCTGTTCTTCTGGTATGCCGATCACTCTCAGGTTCTTCCGTTTAGCGTAGTTGATCATATTCTCCATATTCTCTCCCATCTCCTTACTGTCAGCTCAGAGCCTCTGGCACTCCCTCTCCCAATGATCTTGGTCCGCAGCTCTGCTATCCAACGAGGTCTCTCTTTCCGTGTATCTTCTCTCCTGTTCCTCCATCCTTGTTTCTAGGTTAGCCACGGTAGCTTCACATGCCTCCATCTTTCCATCCACCCTGTCTCTTATCCTTCTTTCCCAACTTGCCAATAAAGCTTCGTTTTGTCTCTCCAGCTTTTCCTCCAACTGTGCAAATTCCCCCATTAACTGCTGGTTCCTCTTTTCCGCTTCTTCTTTCAACAGTGAGCGCATGGCATCCATTGTCTGTTGGTTTCTTTTTTCGGCTTCTTCTGACAAGACTCAAGAGTGTGCGCATGGCTTCCATTGTCTGGTGGCTTCTTCTTTCTACATCTTCTCTCAATAGCGAGCGCATGTTTTCCATTGTCATAGCCGTCTTTCCTTCTCCCTCTCCAGTCACCGCACCCGCTGTTACTTCCTTCTCGTGTATCTCTTTGCTAGCGCTTAGTTCAGCCCTACTAGCCATCTGTAGCCTGGTGGCTACTGCCGTTAGCTTCTTGCTATCCGCTCCTTGGCCCAAAGCCTCCGGTATATGGCCCTGCCTCTGCCTAGTGGAGCGTCTGTTTATCTCCGACTCTCTATCGCCTTTCCCTTCTGACTCAGAGTTTTTCATCTAATTTTTTCAATAGAGTAGTCTTGAAACTGTTTTCCCCTTTGCTTTTCTCGGGGGGTATTCGGATTTAAGCCGTGTTTTCAGATAGTTTAGTCAATTAGCACCGGGAGCATATGGTGCGAGTTGTCTACTGCACGACATCTTGAAGTCCCAAAAGATGATACTTAGTTTTTATTCTAATTAGGGTCCAATAAGCCCAAATAGCCAAGAGAAATAAAAAATGCATGTAAAAAAACAGCTTGGGCCTTAGGAGGTTAGACAATCCCTCCTGATATTGTTTGTATAGGCTTGCATTCACCGGAGGAGTATAACACTTTCTCAGAGTAAACCAGTAGGGGCCAGGCAGACACTATGGCTATAGCCATCGTACTGGTGTATATACAGTATGATGAGGCTGTAGCCAGGTGACAAAATAGTTCTGTTCTCTCATGCCTACTTTGAGACACAGCTTCCTTTGCATATATCTCCCTATGGCCAGATAAGTTCCCTTAATACATCCGCGTGAACAACAACAACGGATAGCAAGTCAGATGCCATGGATTCAAACCCTATAGTCTACAGGTGCAGTGATTGATTACTTTATTAACAGATTGCAGAATGGGTACGTACAGCTCAATACTAACTAACTGCTAAGAGGATGCAGACAGCTGTAGTCAATAAATAGCATTCTCACATAGTTCCCCTGCCTCTTGTCCAGGTGTGATGCTGCCATGTGCAGCACATGGTCTATGTGTGGATCTGTTGGGGCGATATGCAAATTGCAGGGGGTCCAAGGTGTTGGGGAGGGAGGAACATATGTAGCCCTTCACTATAGCTTCTCAAAGCACTTCATGGCACCTTAGCCTTTTAATACACTCTGCTTCTTGGACTCATTGCATCTAGATGATAACTATTGTATTGCACTGCACCATTGCACTATTTTACTCTGTCTTTCTTATGCTAATTTATACCCATTATAAATATTTTATTGCACTTCTCTTATTCTGTTTATTTTTATACTCATTCTATATATGCACTTAATGCATTGCTTTTATTTTGTCAGAAAAATAGGCTTTTTAGAGATTTTAATGTCAGAAATCTTTCATAATCAATAAGAAATCAATTACAATCTTTTTAATGAGAAATCATAAAAAATTTACCACGAGGTTTTAATACCAATTATCTGCTAATTTTATGCCCGTCTATAATTATGCCAATTATATTTTATGCCTATTTTGTGTGTGAAGCACTTTTGGTTGCTATACAAATACATTTTATTATTATTATTAGAGGTGACATATTTTAATTAAGTGCCATTCTGGGATATACACTGTAAAAAAATTTTTTTTTCACAGGAAATTCACTGTATTATTTTACAGATTACTTTTGTTTTTCTACTTTAAGTGTAAATGCCATAAAAATACAGTAAATTACCTTTTATCGAAATATTAACCATTAAACCATTAAAAATATATATGTAAATGTATTTTACTGTAATTTGACAGTAAGTATTTGGCAACCATTGCTGTCTTCTTTTTTTACAGTAAACATATGGCAGCCATCTTACCTTGGCCTTGCATGGAATAGTTTGTGTATATTTCTATGGCGGCCTGCAGCCATTAGTAACCACTTTTGAAAGAAAATAGAAAATAATTGTGTGCAGTGGTAGAGTGGGTAGACCACATGCCTTCTATGCAGTGGTAGAGTGGGTAGACCACATGCCTTCTATGCAGTGGTAGAGTGGGTAGACCACATGCCTTCTATGCAGTGGTAGAGTCAGTGGGTAGACCACATGCCTTCTATGCAGTGGTAGAGTGGGCAGGCTAAAACGCCGGAAATGCATACCGTATTACTGTTCCACTTTGACTTGTTTACAAGATCCAATAATACAACACTAAATAATTTTTTTATAAAGTTCCGTGAACAACATTCAAACCTATAGTCCACAGGTGCAGTGATCTAGGCCAGTGTTTCTCAACTGGTGGGTCGCGACCCAAAAGTGGGTCGCGGGGCCATTTTGAATGGGTCGCGGATGTGTGAGTAAAAAGAAATTTACTTTTTTTTTTAGCACTACCTATCTTTGTGAAAGTGGCTTCTCAGCTCTGGTCCAGCTGAAGACTAAGCAGAGGAACAGATTGGACATTGAGCACAACCTCAGAGTTGCTTTGTCTACCATCACCCCAGACTTTGAGACTCTTGTCAGGAGCAAACAACATCCCCAGTTATCCCATTAGTTCCCTGGGATGTTAAGCTAAGAAGTCTGCTAAGAAGCATATTATTTATTATTATTCGAATTTTATTTCATTGGGTTTTTAGCCCTAGTTGCACTTTTGTTGCATCCCCAGTTCTCCCATTAGTTCCCCAAACTTAGATATGTTATGTTAAGCTAAGAAGTCTGCTAAGAAGCATATATTATTTATTATTATTGTTCTGAAGGTCCAGATTAACACTGAAAGTCTGCGTTTATTATTTTGTATAACTTATATATTGTTTATATATATAAGATATATATCTTCACGTCATCTGTTTTACGTGCCAGTATTTATCATTCGCCTTTTGTATATGTCCCATTCTTAACGCCGTAGGCGCCAGCGAGCGCGCCCCTCTAGACATGTTTCAGACATGCCCGGGCAAGTGAGAGAGAGCGCATTGATCTGTGTGGGTGAACAGGCTCAGTCCACAGGTAACACAGAGTGAGAGAGAAGTAACGTTTGGCGCAGTTGTAAACAGGACGGCAAGGCAACGTATCGTTATAGAGAGCCGAACGGCTAATTAGATACAACCATAATATTGTCGAGCCATTATTGGCACAGTATAGTGACTTGTGTAAGCGAAGTAACGTGGAGAGACTTATAGTTGAACCCAGCGACGTTCTGGACATAACTACTCATTGAAGACTTCCTGCGGGTTAGCTTTAAGTACAAACGGAGCTAACTAGCTATCATCCATGCCAACGGGCTTTGGACTAATAGCTATTAATCCTGCCATCGGGCGCTAGGAATACAAGGACCAGTCCGTACGAGACCCTCTTTCCCAGCGACGACAGGATTATCCAGAGAGAAGTACCTTCTCCATCTACCATCTTGCTTTTCCCTGTACTGCTTCGCTTTGTCTCCGTCTCACTCCATTCAGAGCTCCAACGGTCGGGTACCCGTAGTATAGGAACTATCGTTACCGCGGACATTGTGGCATTGATATTAAAGTAATAACAGGAGATCTGTGTTCATATTCTATGTATGCTTTCTATCCCTATTAAAGTGATTGTTTAACTCGGTTTCACTGTCCCCTCGCAGTTAATGGAGTGTCCGCCATTTTGTGTAACTATATTGTCTGGCTAACTAATATCTCTAGTAGTGGTTTAATCTAAACATTTAAATACAGTCAGGGTTGTGTAGCCCCTTAGCTACAATTATTATTATTTTATTTCATTTTGTTTTTAGCCCTAGTTGCACTTTTGTTGCAACCCCAGTTATCCCATTAGTTCCCCCAAATGTAGGTCTGTTATGTTAAGCTAAGTAAGAAGTCTGAGAAAAGCAGCATATTATTTATTATTATTTTATTTCATTGGGTTTTTAGCCCTAGTTGCACTTTTGTTGCACTTTTTTGTGTTTATTTCATGTTTTTAACAGTGCATAAAAGATTTATAAATCAGAGTGGTTAAAAAAAATGGGTCGCGACTTAATGACTAGGGAAAATGTTGGGTCCCAAGGCTAGACCAGTTGAGAACCACTGATCTAGGCGACTGATTCAAATCAAGTTGAACAGGATCTCTTGGCTTCCCCTTTGGGTGACCGCCTGCACTGGTTTGACAGGCTATGAGGTGCTCACACACATTCACTGTGCTTACCCTGTTACAACAGACTAGGTTTTGAGAGTGGTAAAGCCAGAATATCCTGTCAGAAGTATCAGTGATCTCAGTTGCCAATGGAGCACACAAACATTTTGTTTGTCACGTAAGTTGATTATATGAGGATAGATATTGGGATAGATCAACACTAATAAGCATCCATCATGATATCATGGTTAGCTACAATTCAGACACTGTTCGAACATTCTACGGATAGTTCTATCTTCCAACTTGGCTGCCTGCAATCATTGGTAACCACATTTGAAAGAAAATGCTTTCTGTGCAGTGGTAGAGTGGGTAGGCTAAAAACACTAGAAAAGCATACTGTTCCACTTTGACTTGTTTACAAGATCCAATAATGACACAAAACTACAGTTTTGTTGTTACATTTCTCACATCAACACATACTGTAGCAACCATTGTTTACACATAACAACCGTTGTTTCTTCCAACATGGAGAATGTGAAAGCCCCCCCCCCCCCCCGCTCCTATTCTCCTATTTGCTGCAGCTCAAATGTATCCCCTTGCCCCACTTTGCCTTTTATGTCTCTGTCTGTGTTTGTGTATTGTATGTTTGTTTTTGTTTTGCTGCCATTTTGGCCAGGTCTTGCTCTAAAAAGAGATAGTCTCAAGCAGTGGCGGACTGGGACACATATTCAGCCCGGGACATTCAGACGCACCAGCCCACACACCGGCCCACGCACCGGCCCACACACCGGCCCACACACCGGCCCCGAAACCGGCCCACACAACGGGCGTTATGAAACACTTGTCCAGTATTAAACAACCCAAGGCTGTGGCTAAGGAGTCAACATCAGGGAGACCAAATCTACACACCGCCCCTAGATGTGCACTCATGCACAGTGCACACACACACACACAGACACACACATACATATACCGTTACTTCCCGTCATTGGCATATGTTTTTTTTTTACTAACATCTTAGTGCCTCATTAGCCCAGGGATTAAGGATACATGAAGTATTAACTACACCATAATAATATTGAGGTTTTGATCCATAGAAAGTAGGGATGTCCGATATTATCGGCCTACCGATATTATCGGCCGATATCAGCATTAAAATGTGATATCGAAAAATATCTGTATCGGTTTTAAAGAAATAATATTTTATTTACATTTCTATAACCTTTATTTACCCAGGCAAGCAAGTAAGAACCAATTCTGATTTTATTTATTGTCAAAAGTATGCATAATGTTGTGTTAATTCCACAACAAGAGATATGTAATGTTAATTACCTGAAATTATTCCATTTCTTGGGGCGGGAAACCCTGCATATATCGGTATCGGTTGATATCGGTTGATATCGGTATCGGAAATTAAGAGTTGGACAATATCGGTATATCGGCATCGGTAAAAAAGCCAATATCGAGCATCCCTAATAGAAAGGTCTGTGCTACACAATTTCAGTTAGATTGGATTTATTGTCCTTTAATTTGGCACTCATGACATTAGTTGCTTGCCGTTTAATCAACATTGAAAGACCCCCCACTTCCTCCCAGACACCCATTCCAAGAGCCTGTTTTCTCTCTCTCTCTCTCTCTCTCTCTCTCTCTCTCTCTCTCTCTCTCTCTCTCTCTCTCTCTCTCTCTCTCTCTCTCTCTATGTATGTGTCTCTCTGTGTGTGTGTCTCTCTCTCTCTGTCTCTCCCTCTCTCTGTGTGTCTCTCTCTCTGTGTGTCTCTCTCTCTCTGTCTCTCTCTCTGTGTGTCTGTCTGTCTGTCTGTCTGTCTGTCTGTCTGTCTGTCTGTCTGTCTGTCTGTCTGTCTGTCTGTCTGTCTGTCTGTCTGTCTGTCTGTCTGTCTGGACTGGGCTCTCTCTCTCCCCTCAGGGTCAGCTGTGCTGGACTGGGCTCTCTCTCTCCCCTCAGGGTCAGCTGTGCTGGACTGGGCGCTCTCTCTCCCCTCAGGGTCAGCTGTGCTGGATTGGGCGCTCTCTCTTTCCTCAGAGTCAACTGCATAAGAAGAACATCAGCAATCAATAATAATGGCTTGAATTCATACAGCGTTTTTTCAGCCTTTTGAAAACACCCAAAGTAGTAGTAGTAGTAGTAGTAGTAGTTTATTCAGTCATCATCTCACACAATACAATATACCCCATCATTTAACAATATTTGATTTTACAGTGACTGAAAAGGTACAGACTGAAGCATAATGCTTATATATGCCTGTCCTATATTCTTAACAAAAATTGAAAAAATTGGCGGCTACGTGGCAAGGCGCTCGCCACAAATACTGGAGACGCTGGGCTCGCCTGTTCGAGCCCAGCGCTCCACATTGCTTTCAGTTTAGCTGGTCGTTCATACTAATACACATTGGCCGTATTAGGGGGTGGGAAACTGATGGGTGGGGATTGGGCGTTGTGGACAGCGACTCCTACAGGTCGGTTGGTGTGCCTGCGAAGTAGAATCAGGAAGTGTCGGGGGCAGCGTGAGCCTCCCACGCGTTACTCCTCGCCACTGAGAGATCGAGCTGTGCAGGTGAAAAGATGCGACTGCTGTTACCTCAAGTACCGGAGGGGACTTGTGCTATGTATGACTTAGTCCACATTGCAGCCGGCTTGTGGGAGGCAAGAAACAGCGTTCGTGACAGGGGAGTGTTGAATTGGATGATACGAAATTGGGATGGGAGAAAATGTAGAAAATGGGAGAAAAAGTGGATAAAAAAAAATTAAAATTAAAAAAATTAAGACTCCAAAACAGTATTCTAAAAGAAAATAGCAAAAGAAAACAGTATTATTCACCCCTGTAGTTTTCAAAAATAGCTTTACAAATTTTTCTTAAAAACCAAAAGCGAATTACTCATTCTTAACTGTATATCAGCATTGTTCCACAAAGCGCTTCACAGAAACCATCAAGCATTCACACTCACACAGTCATACACTACTGGTGGTTGTGAGCAGCATCAGCAAACACAGCTGCCCTGTGGCAGACTGACGGAATCATGTCTGCTAATCAGCGCCAACCACCATCAACAACCTTCATAAATACATTCAACATTAATGGAATAGGCTAACTACCAACTTAGCTGTAGCAGTTAGCTGTTATATGCAATCACATATGTTTAACTACGGGGTAGTAGTTGACCTAGTTGTTAGCTTAAGCTAGTTAGCTGTGGTTATTTACAAACATGTAGATGAGATTAATCATATACAGATCGAGAACATGGCTAACAGTTGGGAATTCTAAGGTACATCTTATTTAAGCATGTAAAATGGCAACTAATCAATTCAATCAATTAGATTACCAATATTATATCAACATGAAAATTTGGAAGGGAACATAATAGTATTTTATTTTAGTATTTACTATTATAATATTAGTAGCCGATTAATTTGCAGCCCGTCCTAGGTTCTGATTGGCTCTCTAGGTTAGCACTTTAGCTTCTGATGCTGTGGTGGGCACTAGTCCTAACATTGCTAACTAAACTTTTAGTCAGAGAAAAAACGTCATGAGTCACAACTATTTACATCCACGTGCTGTAAGGAATCAGGAATACGGAAAGCACATTGTCTTGTAATAGAATGACTGAAATCACTGCAAGAGCTAGTATAGGCTAGCTAGCCCAACAGTAGAATATGCACTAGGCTACTGCATGCACCTGTCATGTTACTGTTGGTTCCTTCCACTTGAACTTCATCATCATTAGCAGCAGCAGCGGGTAAACATGTCTGTAATTTTAGAACATTGTTCTGCGTCTTTTACTAGCAATTTTAGTTTTTTAATTCTAGCTTTTTCAGCTCCACCCTTTCTTTTTTTGCATTCTCCATTTCTGCGCTTCTAGGCCTACTCGCGGTTGGGAGGAAACGTGAATCTCATTCACTGATGTCTCATGTCTCATTCAAGACTGGCTAACAAAAGCATGTCTTTCACTTAACACCAAGAAAACAGTGTGTATGATGTTCACAAAGTCACCAGTAGAGGTCACTCACTCTAATGTGTTTCTGGGAGAGGCGGAGCTGGACATTGTACATTAATTCAAGTATCTTGGGGTCACATTGGACTCTACATTGACCTTCAAAAAGTAATGTGAAGAAAGTGACAAACAGTCAAGTTTAACATCGAAAACTTCAGGCAGATCAGGCCCTGCCTGCCAGTTAATGCTGCAAGGATGTTTCAGCATTCAATGATTTTATCACACATCGAGTAGGCCTACTGTTTTATCAACTGGTCTCTTTTATATGTCACTACTCTTACACCAATATAATTACTCTACAAAAAAGCCATAAAAGTATTTGATAGGAAACCAATTTCATTTCATCACTGTAATGTTTTAGAAAAACATAACATGCTAAGTTTCGAGAATTTCCAAGTTTTCAAATATACTTGCTTCATGTACAAGGTTCTGCATGGACTTGCCCCTCCCCCATTGAATGAGTTCATCCAACAGAAAGCAGACACTGGCATTACCACCAGGGCCATCAGTAGAGGGGACTGTAAGGTGCCTTTTCGGTATACTACCATTGCAAAAACTGTGTTCTCTGTTAAAAGTGGTAACTACTGGAATAGCCTTCCAGTTGTGATTAGAGAGTGCCCTACATACTCCATGTTCAAGACCCATCTTAAACTGCATCTTAAGGCAAACCAGAACTGTGATCATTTTTAATCTGATTTAGTTTATGCAACTTGTTTATTGTTTTATTGCCGGCCCACACACTGGCCCACACACCGGCCCACATAATGGCCCACACACCGGCCCACATATGGCCCACACACTGGCCCATACACTACACCGGCCCACACACTACACCGGCCCACACACCGGCCCACATTAGTGGCCCACACACTGGCCCACACACTGGCCCACACACCGGCCCACACACTGGCCCACATACTGGCCCACACACCGGCCCACACACCGGCCCACATACTGGCCCACACACCGGCCCACACACTGGCCCACATTAGTGGCCCACACACCGACTCACACACTGGCCCACACACCGGCCCACACACTGGCCCACACACTGGCCCACACACCGGCCCACACACTGGCCCACATACTGGCCCACACACCGGCCCACACACCGGCCCACATACTGGCCCACACACCGGCCCACACACTGGCCCACATTAGTGGCCCACACACCGACTCACACACTGGCCCACACACCGGCCCACACACTGGCCCACACACTGGCCCACACACCGGCCCACACACCGGCCCACACACCAGCCCACATACTGGCCCACACACCGGCCCACACACTGGCCCACACACTGGCCCACATTAGTGGCCCACACACCGGCCCACACACTGGCCCACATTAGTGGCCCACACACCGACTCACACACTGGCCCACACATCAGCCCACATTAGTGGCCCACACACTGGCCCACACACTGGCCCAAAAAAAAATGAAAAAGTAAAAAAAAAAAAAAAAAAAAAAAAAATCCCATCGGGATTCGTCCCGAACGTCCCGATGGCCAGTCCGCCACTGGTCTCAAGTGACTACCTGGTAAAATAAAGGTTAAATAAAATAAATAAAATATGACCAGGAGAGGGGGCTGTGCCCACTGATGTCTGGAAAACATAAGAGACATAAGAGAATAGGTGAGTGGGGGAGGCCGTGCAGGGTGCAGTCCTTTGGTTGGGGAAGTCTCACTCTCTGGGGTGGGTGAGCTCACACACTATGGCAGAGGGAGAAATAGCCCTTTTTGGGGGTATTCACCCTAGGGTAGGCAGGCAGTATTCCTCTGTCACACTTGCTCCATAGAGTCAAGGGTTTCCATTAGCTTCCGAATAATCCTCT
Source organism: Notolepis coatsorum (assembly GCF_963971535.1). Classification (NCBI taxonomy): domain Eukaryota; kingdom Metazoa; phylum Chordata; class Actinopteri; order Aulopiformes; family Paralepididae; genus Notolepis; species Notolepis coatsorum. The sequence goes on from NC_140165.1 coordinate 198,571,650, forward strand.
CCACTTCAACATTTCCACCATAGTCATTGAGTTTAAACAAGCCACCTTCATTCTTCAAACATCCCCTAAATAGTCAATGGGGTTCAACAAGTCTTGTTACTTGAAGGTTTCCAACAGGTAACACAAACTCAGCCTCTGGCCACTTACCACTCTGTTTTGGAGAAGAATGTCGCTTCTTCTGGGTGTCTGAGGTCCTCTCTCTTCTCCTCTGGTTGTCAGACCTGAAATACAGCTCAGACCTATCAGATGAATGCATTGGCCACAGGTGTGTCCACATCCACATGCCAATTGGCTGCAGAGTGAAGTAGCAGAGGTTCATTATATTATATTATATTCAAATGTATTATGTCATATAATACGTCGTATAATATATGTCATTATACAGCACAAGTACAGTACAACGAAAATAGGTTTGGCATCTAACCAGAGTGCAAATGTAGCAGTAAAGTGATGCAGCCATATACAATGTACAGGTGATTAAACTGGGTACTACTTATACAAGTTAATACTCCTGAGTTGTAGTTTAATATGTACAGTGATACAAGGACAGTATGGTAGTAGTCATACTTTGCAGCAGTGTAACTAGTACAGATATATAGATATAGTATCTACATATGTGTAAAAGGACTACATGTGCAGGTAAATACAGACAGGTGTGGATAGATATACTGTACAGTATATGTGGTGATAATAAATATTATATTATACATATGGTATATACAGCATTTGTACATAGCATCATACAGAGCTATGGGTTATATGCAGGTGTGTAAGAAGTATATATAGGGGTTATATGCAGGTATATTCAGACAAATATGTATATATATATGCGGTAAATATAAGAATATGAATGTAAATATAAATATGCAGTATGCGGTATATACAGCACTGTTGTACATGCTATCATACAGAGTATATGGTTAGACTATAGTACTGTACGAGATGGGTAGTTAAGATTATTATGATTACTATGATTACAGTGTAGGGCAGTTGTAGACAGTAAAAGCAGTAGGTACTGTACGTATAAATTGAGTATAGGCAACAGAGTTCAGAGTCGTACAGTATAGTTAACAGAGCCTAAGGTGTAGGCAATGGAGTCAGAGTTCAGCGCTTATCAACGTGGCACTGAGTTCAGTGAGATGACAGCTGAGGGAAAGAAGCTGTTCCTGAGTCTGCTTGACTTGGAGTGGAGGTACCTCCTGGAGGGAAGGAGGGCAAACAGTCCATGATTGGGGATGAGAGGTGTCCTTGACAATGGTGTGTGCCTTCCTCAGACACTGTTTGTTATGGATAGACTCAATATTAGGGAGTGATGTAGGTTTTCACCACCCCCTGCAGTGCTTTCCGGTCAGAGGCAGTGCAATTGCCATACCAGACTGTGATGCAGTTGTAAAAGTTCACCAGAATCTGAGGGGACAGGTGGGCTGTGCTCAGGAAGAAGAGGCGCTGGTGAGCCTTCTTGACCAGTGCTGAGGTGTTGAGGTTCCAAGAGAGGTCCTCGGATATGTGGACTCCCAGGAATTTGAAGCTGGAGACACACTCAACCTCCGTCCCGTTGATATGCACAGGGGTGTGTGCGCTGGCTCTAATCTTCTTGAAGTTCACAATGATGGTTTTCTTGGTGTTGAGACCTCCTTCCTATAGGCTGACTCATCGTTGTTTTTGATGAGGCCCACCACCTTTGTGTCATCTGCAAACATAATAATGATGTTGGTGCCATGTATAGGAGTGCAGTCGTGGGTAAAGAGGGAGTAGAGAAGGGGGCTCAGCATGCAGCCTTGCGGGACGCCAGTGTTCAGGGTGAGGGTGGAGGATGTGAGATTGTCTATCCTAACAAACTGAGGTCGTTAGGAAGTCTAGTATCCAGTTGCAGACAGAGGGTTTGATGTCAAGGTCCTTGGTTTCCACAAGGTCACCAAGTTTGGTGATGAGTTTGGAGGGCATGATGGTGTTGAATGCTGAGCTGAAGTCGACGAACAGCATTCTCACATGGGTATTGCTCTCGTCCAGGTGAGAGGACGGAATGTATCGCTGAGGAGATGGTGTCCGCCATGCTCCTGTTTTCACATGTTCCGCTCACTCTCTGCACTCTGTTGTGTGTTGTGAGCCCAAGGGTTGTCACATTACATTAACCTTTCAGTAACCTTTCAGCAGTATGACCTAGGTGTCTATAATAGTTGGAAATATCTGGTGTACATTTTCTAGACGAACTAACATGAAAGTACAACCTTCTTGGATTTTTTGGTGCAACAACCAAAAATGTCACTTTAGTAGAACTTGTTTGCTTTAGACTACTACGATATATACTCTATATCCAAAACCAGATTTTCAAATATAAATATAAAGACAGATAACACGCTCATCAGGGGCGGCTGATTGGCGCAGTGGGCAAGGCGCTCGCCTTTAACGCAGGAGACGCTGGGTTCGAGCCCAGCTCTCGGCGTTGCTACCGGCTGGCCGGTCGTTCATACTAACACAATTGGCAAGTGTTAGAGGGTGGGAAAGCCGGTGGGTGGGGATTTGACGTTGTGGACAGCGACTCCTACAGGTCGGTTTGGTGACGCCGGTGCGACGGAAGCAGGAAGTATCGGGGGCAGCGTGAGCCTCCCACGCGTTACTCCTCGCAACTGAGAGTTCGAGCTGCTGCGGTGAAAAGATGCGACAGGCTGCCTCCGCGTGTCCCGGAGGGGACACGTGATGCAAGGCTTCTGTCTTCACTACAACCGACCTGTGGGAGGCATAGTCTAGCAACGTTCAAGACAGGGGAGGGAAGAATTGGATACACGAAATTGGGATGGGAGAAAAATAGAAAATGGGGAGAAAAAGTGGATAAAAAAGAAAAAGATAACATGCTCATCACAGACAAGCTTGATGTGGCCAATTACTTAAACATTTTCTTCACAAACATAGCCACAACACTGGTAAATAAACTACCCTCCCACTCAGGGCATTTTGGGGTAGAACACATCCTAGCCTACTACAATAACCTAGGGGTCCGCAAAGACGATTTCAAACTAGAAATGGTAAGAACATCTGAGGTACTCAAAAAACTGAGCGCCCTCCAACCAAACAAGGCCACTGGCCATGACAATATCCCCTCCAAATTCCTCAGAGACTCAGCAGCCACCATCACCCCAGTCATCACACACATAATAAACCTCTCCATAAAACAGGGACACGTACCGAAAGACTTCAAAATTGCGAGAGTAACCCCCCTGCACAAAAAGGGCAGCAAATTGGACCCAGGCAACTACTGCCCTGTTTCTATTCTTTTTTTTTATCCACTTTTTCTCCTTATTTTTCAAATTTTCTCCCATCCCCAATTTCGCCTCGCCAATTCTCCCTTCAATTCTCCCCTCCCCTGTCTCGAACGTTGCTAGACTATGCCTCCCACTGGTCGGCTGCAGTGAGGACGAAGCCTTGCATCACGTGTCCCCTCCGGTACACGAGGAGGCAGCTGTCGCATCTTTTCACCTGCACAGCGCGATCTCTCAGTGGCAAGGAGTAACGCGTGGGAGGCTCACACTGCCCCCGTTACTTCCTGATTCTGCTGTACAGGCGCACCAACCGACCTGTAGGAGTCGCTGTCCACAACGTCCAATCCCCACCCACCAGCTTTCCCACCCCTAACACTGCCAATTGTGTTAGTATGAACGACCAGCCAAGCTGGTAGCAACGCAGAGAGCTGGGCTCGAACCCAGTCCTATTTCTATTCTTAACTCCATCTCGAAAGTCATGGAAAAAATAGTATACGAACAGGTCGAAAAGTACCTTGCGGAAAAAAATCTAATCTACGAATTCCAATCTGGCTTCAGAACATCCCACTCCACTGACACATGCCTTCTCTATTTGAATGACCACATCATATACTGCGGCATGGTCATGCTGGACCTACAAAAGGCCTTCGACACTGTCAAGTTAGATAGATAGATAGATAGATAGATACTTTATTAATCCCCTTGGGGAAATTCAGGTATCCAGTAACAGCTCAGGCAGACAATAGAGCACAAAAAAATTAAAAAAATAAAAAAATAAAAAGGACAACCAGTACAACAAACAAACAATGAAGGTCAGCGCTGAGGTACAAAGTTGTGATGACTTAAATAAAAAAAATAAAAATAAAAAAAGTATACAAATTTAAAATAAATTTAAAATGAATTGCATATTGTCCCAATGGGGGGGGGGGTGGGCGGGTCATGAGAGAGAGAGAGATGGAGAGAGAGGGGGGGGGGGGGTCACATGGTGTTGAACAGTTTGATGGCTGTGGGGACAAAGGACAGCCTGAACCGCTCAGTCCGCGAGCGCAGCGATAAAAGTCGTCCACTGCGACTGCTCCTCTGTCCTGTCAGGGTGTGGTGGAGAGGGTGGCTGTCATTGCTCATGATGGCCTGCAGCTTACTCCGTGTGCGCCTCTCCACCACAACCCCCAGTGGGTCCACCCTCCTGCCAAGGACTGAACCAGCCTTCTTTACTAGCCTGTCCAGCCGCCCGGTGTTCTTGGCTGACATGTTGCCTCCCCAGCAGACTGCAGCATAAAAAACTATGCTTGCCACCACTGACTGGTAGAACATGTGCAGCATGTCACTGCACACCTCAAACAACCTGAGCCTTCTCAGAAAAAACAGCCGGCTCTGTGCCTTCCTGTAGAGGCATCAGTTTTCAGCGACCAGTCCAGTTTGCTATCCAGGTGCACACCCAGGAATTTGTAGGACTCCACCATCTCGATGTCTTTCCCTCCTACAGTATGTTGACTGGATAAAGGGGGGGCTTACATCTCCTGAAGTCTATGACCATCTCCTTGGTCTTGGAGGTGTTCAGAAGGAGGCCATTTTCCTCACTCCAGGCACCGAAGGCTCCCGCCAGGTCCCTGTACTCCCTCTCCTGCCCACTCCTCACACACACCACAATAGCTGTGTCATCAGAGTATTTCAGGATGTGGCAGGACTCACTGTTGTAGCTAAAGTCCGATGTGTAAAGAGTGAACAGGAAAGGAGCCAGGACGGTCCCCTGCGGGGGCCCGGTGCTGCTCACCACTGTCCCAGAGACGCATTTCCCCAGCCTGACGAACTGTGGCCGTCCCGTTCCTGAGTTTGTCTTCAAGTATGGGAGGTTGAATGGTATTAAAAGCGTGCGAAAAATCAAAAAACATAATCCTAACATAGCTCCCCGGCTCATCCAGGTAGGAGTAGGCCCGGTGGAGCATGTAGAGACAATCACTCCATTCTGATTGACAAGCTAAAAGCAATTGGTTTTGATGTCTATCAGTGAGCTGGATGCAATCCTACCTGGAGGGGAGAGAACAGATGGTGGAGGTAAACGGTACTCTACCCCCCCCCCTCCCAGTGAGCTGTGGTGTTCCACAAGGAAGCATACTAGGACCGTTACTGTTCCTAATTTATGCAAATGACATGTCGTCAGCTTGTGACTGCAACTTGTTCCTGTTTTGCGGAACAAGTTACAGGTTGAAAAAACCCTCAGCACGGAACTCGGCAGAATCTGCACCTGGCTCTCTGATAACAAACTATCATTACACCGGGGTAAAACAGTCCATTCTCTTCGGATCAAATAACAAACTCAGCAAGACCGACGGCTTCTCAGTTACAGTGGGTGACAATATTGTCACAAGGAAAGATGAAATTACATACCTGGGTTCCATCCTAGAGGCAAATCTTTCCTGTGATAAAATGGCATCCAATGTAATAAAAAAAAGTCAACCAAAGAACTAGATTCTTGTAACGGATCTCCTCTCTGGTAAACAAGAATACCCTGAAGACTCTGGCAGGAGCACTCATTCAAGGGTACTACAACTATGCTTGCACCTCATGGTACCAAAGCACCTCAAAGGCGCTAAAAACAAAATTACAAACATCACAAAACAAACTGGTCAGACTACTGCTTGACCTTACTCCAAGAACCCACCTCACCCCTGCCCACTTTGACAACCTAGGATGGCTTAGAGTAGACGACAGAGTAGAGCAACTTGCAATGAGCCTGGTCTACAAGATACACTACACCACTAAGGTACCCATGTACATGTCAAAATACTTCCCAAAGGTCAGTGAATACCACGACCACAACACCAGAGGGAGCTCCACAAATCATGTTAAACCCAGATTCGGCTCAAACAAGGGACTAAACACGTTTCGCAATTATGCCACATCTATGTGGAATGCCCTACCCATAGCTGTGAAGGAATGTGAATCACTACCCACCTTCAAAACCACTCTCAATGAGCACCTATGGGAGACTGCAATTCAAAACTGTAAATGTCTATAAATGTCCAAACCCAACCCCCTCCAATGTACAATTCCCCCCCCCACCCAGCCTACCCAACCCCCACCCACCCAGCCACCTCCAATGTACAGTTTTTTCTCTTTTTAGACTCTTTTTGTACTCATAAACAGTACTGTATATTTGTAGATCTGGTATGTCATAAATGTCTAGATGCAACAGTACTGTATGTCATGTATGTCATATATGTTATGATGAATTGAAAATGGGGGATCCTGATGTAAACAAGACGAAAGTCTTTCTCTGGTCTGCATCCCCTCAACAATTGTGTGTATTGAGCTGTACTGTATTGTACCCATTCGGCAATCTGTTAATAACATTTTCAATCAATCAATCAAAGCAGTCTTACCCCTATGGAAAGTCATAAAGTAAGCTAGTGACCACTGCTGTCCCTGTCATCCACTGTCAACACCACCATTCCTCCCAGGTGTCAGACTCCTCATTCACTTCCATTTATTTTGGGGAAATGTATTACCTTTGAAAAACAAAAGCAGATCTGGTCAATTTGTTGTAGGTTTGAGTGTGCTGTGTATCTTTACCTTGCATGGGATGTTAGATGAGTGGTTACCATGGTTACCTGCTGCCTTGTTGGAGGAAAGATTCTAAACATTCTGTGAAAAGTTGACAGTTGGTCAAACTTTTGACTCAGAAAAAAATATAATTTTTTTTAAGATAACAGATATAGAGTAATATTGCTTTATTGTTTGTTTATAATTCAGAAGTACGATATTTAGACTTGGTCCTCAAACAAAATGGAAGTGAATGAGGAGCCTCAGGACTGGTGGTGTTGATTGTGGACGACAGGACAGCAGTGGCTGCTACTTGTTGTTACTTGTTTTACTAAAGACAAATATCCCTGAGGGGTGAAATAAAGGTCCACATTTTGAATGCTTGGAATGTTTCTCTCGCTGTTTAAAATACAAGATAAGATAAGATAGTTATTTATTGTCTGTTGATACAGAAATTTGTTTTGTCAGAACACTGCGTTACAAAAAAGAAAAACAAAAGACAACCATGTTACAGCATAGACAGACATACAGACAAGACATCAGAGACACAATGTATTTAACCCCTTCCTTCCCTCCCAACCAACGTTATTCATTTGATGTGGCACAGTCCCATAAATCCAATGTTATTTTGTATTGCGCAGCCCTTTTATATTGTGTAGGACTGTACCACATTTCTTTAATTAAGTAGGCGTATTGAGTGTGGTACAAATACAAATATTTGAATCAAGCATTTTATGGCTGATGAAAAACAACTACCTCATTCACATCCCCAAGTGATTTGGGTTGACTTTGCATTATTGACACTTTAGATTCGCCTCGCAACTCGCAAGCCAGAAAGAAATGTTGATGCAAGGTTTTGTCTGGCTTGCGACGAGGCTACAAATAAATGGTTTTGTTGTTATGGAGATTCATGGTCGACTCGTTTACCCGGTAAGGTACCTTAATAAATAGGCAATACACCTGAAACTAAAGTAGGCGTGGCCATCACTTTGACACTACGCCCCTTTCGGCATCTGTCAGGAAGAAACCCCACCACAGCGCACAAAACCACAGGCGGAGAAGAAGCAGCACTCAACTTGAAACATCTTTGGTTTTTGCATACACCTGTATGCGATTTTTGCACGGAAGACGCCGCCACGATGCTCATTAAAGAATTGTGAGTATTTTGAAACCGCTATCAAATGTATTGAACTAGTATCAAACATTCAGGGAGGAGAGAGAAACGAGCGCGAAGCGTCCCTGTCGCTCCACTTGCCGTGCGTCCACTGGCACTGACAGACACTGCGTTATTATCAACTGATCAGAATCAATGAAGTTGGCTATCAACAAAAACATAGGAAACACTAGTCTGATTATATCCAATTTATTGTAATTTCAAATGTCCGTATAGTTCTTATCTGTTAAGGTGGCTTTTACTCTTATATCTCTTTTTTATGCACCTGGCCTGTCTAAATGAGGGAGTGAATTGTTGAATGAAAGGATGAATGAATACATAAGGTGGTGGGTGATAGGGTTGCAAAGGATAAGTTAAGCTTATAATAGTCAACATATTATTTGGGGCAAGTACACATAATAAGGCAATACTATGTCTTGATCAAGTTTTGGCAAAAATATCCCCATTTAATGTTAAAGGGGAACTATCTTATAAATGGCCTTTTTCAGTGTTTAGCATTGTTTCCTAGCCATGTGGACTTATATTAATAGGATCTATGTCTCTAATTCTCATATTGGCGCATTCTTCCAATTCTCCTCTCACAATATTCACCCTCACTGAACTGAGTCATCTGAAAATGTGCATATCTGTGATTAGGGATGGGTACCGAATTCGGTACTTTTAAAGGTACCTACCGAAACACGTCGGTACTACCGAGTATCGATTCACGTGAGATCCGCCGGTGCCAACTTTCGGTACAATGCGCAAAAAAAAGGAAAGTCCGATGACGTCACGTTTTGTTGGTTGCAAAAACCAAACCGCACGTTAAGGCACAATACATGTTTTTCTTTTTTACATACTTGCACCACACGCAACGTTTTTAGCTATGTGCTCGCACTGCCGCGGTGGGTTTTATTTTTAGCGGTCGGAACTCCTTCGATAGTTTCACATATTTGTAACCCATTTAACGTTCTTAGACTTAAGCTGACGTTAGCTAACCGTCGGACATAACGTTAGCTCCTAGGGCTACAGTGCAAGCCGGCACAACTCAGGACAGAAGAGTAGAGAGGATGTGACGTCGGTAAACAAGCCACACACACACCGCAGAGCGGGTCGCCTGAATACTTTCGACAACAAATGTTTGTTTCCGCGTCTCTGATTGGCCAGGTCATGTGACATGTACGCCCAATCGTGGGACCGCAAGTTTCTACACTGGTTAAGCTTAGGCGCTCTTTCGAAGTTGGTTAAGGTTAGAGTTTGTCTTAGAGCATGGCGATAGAACGCCTGCCCTGATTCCAAACTCTAACCTTAACCAACTGCGAAAGAGTCGCCTAAGCTTAACCAGTGATAAACTAGGCGTTAGGTAGTTTGCAGGCTGTTAGACCCGGAAATAGGCGCCGAACTTGCCGTCCCACGATTGGCGCACATGTCACATGACCTGGCCAATCAGAGCGCAAAACTCGAACGCGGAAACAAACATTTGTTGTCGAAAGTATTCACGCAAGTGGGTCTTCTCCAAAGCGGGGGAGAAGCACACAGTGAGTGTGGAGCGAAAATAACTGCTTGAATACTCAATCAGCAGCTGGGGTAGTTCATTGCTGCTAGATTGTTTGTTTGTTTAATCAGTTGTAAAATACTTTACATCAGTAAGATGTAAATAATAATAAAGTCATAATAATACATTATTTATTTATTAAATATTAAGTTTGGAATATTTTTTTTACAACTGAGGTAGGTAGATACAATTTTTAGAGACTAAAGTACAGAAAAAAGGTACTGTTGGGTACCGGTATCGATTCACAGGTACCGGTATCGGTTCAAATGTGAAAGGTACCCATCCCTATCTGTGATGTCAGAGATTTCTCAGCTGCATAATAATGTGGCAGTTGGCACCAGGCCACACAGTGGTTGGAGCCCAGCCTCAAAACGGCTTAAGATCTTGAGGTAGAAAAATGCTGTTTTTGAGTACTTGATTAGAAATACAAAACAATGAATAAAAAACAAAATAAAAAAAAACATACAGAGGTGTTCCATAGACTCACAGGAATTGTGTAAAAGTGCCCAAATAGTGAAAGAAATTGTAAAATAGTTCCCCTTTAATTCAGATGAATTTTCAACCCTGAACTCTGCATTCAATGTGCGATGTACTCCTCCATCACATGCATCCTGTTTAATGGAAATCCAGTAACATTAGAATTACACAACTCTGTCTGCACAGTGCCTTCTACCATCATATGTGCAGAGTACTGAGACAAATACATGCTTTCAGACAAGTATTATATTACTGGGGTGAATATATTTGATGTGACATAATATATAGCATATTCAGTTAACTAGCTAATTGTAGTCTAAAGCAAAGCTCATATAGTGTCTAACTGTTACACCTTCTCCTCATTCGTTTTTGCTACCATGTGGGTTGTAGCTTGATTGAGCATGCTAATTTAATTTAAACTCTTTGAGACCGACCATACCGCTTGCGAGACGGCTAACATTACTAACTTTCAGAGGCTGTGATGGATGAACCTAGACATTGAGGAATATTAGTAGATACTAAGCATGTAGATACCTGTAAAGAGGCTAAATATAGCTCCAAAGTAAACATTTAAGTTCAACTTGCATAACTACATTTATTATTATTATTATTATTATTATTATTATTATTATTATTATTATTATTATTATTATTATTATTATTATTATTATTATTATTATTATTATTATTATTATTATTATTATTATTATTATTATTATTATTATGTATTTATGAGGGTTATGTCTGCTTTGTAAACGGTTTATGTTTTTATATGCATTTGCCATGGCAAATACAGCCTGTGCAAATAACCCCTATATGTATTCCTGTTATTTCCCATGCTATGCCTGTTAATTTCCATGGAAGGCTTCCACCTTTTGAATATTCCCTAAATTTACCAACCCTATGGTTGATTGAAAGTATGGTTGGATTCACTAGGTTCTGGAGTCCTTGAATACTGGACACATGTATTAGTACCATGTCATGTGCACATCATCTCTGAGCCAGCATCAAGTCTGGTGTCATCTGACCATGGTGCAAAGTACACACAATGTTTTACTGTGGCAGCAGATACAGTTGGATAACCCACATAAAAGTACAAATACAGCTTCTGCTTCTGTCTTAGACAGATATTGTCTAATAAGCAACATGGCTGTAGTGTTTTATTTTTTATATATATATACAGTGTTTAAATGCATCAATCTGGTGCACTTTGAGAGCAAAATAAAGAGGCTAGATTTATGATGAACTTTGTGCTCAAAACACAAAATCGACTAGACTAGTGCTTCCCAATCCTCTCCTCGATGCACCCCAGACGTTCAATGTATTTGTTAAATTCCACCACCAGCACACCTGATTCAACTAATAAAGGGCTAGTTAAGTTGAATCAGGTGTGCTGGTGGTGGAATTTAACAAATACATTGAACGGCTGGGGTGCTTCGAGGAGAGGATTGGGAAGCACTAGTCTAGTCGATTTTGTGTTTTGAGCACAAAGTTCATCATAGATCTAGCCTCTTTATTTTGCTCTCAAAGTGCACCAGATTGATGCATTTAACTTTAAAATGTACAAAAAAAATAAAGAGGGTCGGAGGTTCACCCCCCATAGTCTCTGAAAATCCTATGGGAAACACTGCACCTGATTCAACTTAACTAGCCCTTTACTAGTTGAATCAAGGTGTGCTGGTGGTGGAATTTAACAAATACATGGAACGGCTGGGGTGTCTCGAGGAGAGGTTTGGGAACCACGGGACTAGAGCATACATTTGAGCCATCAAAGAAATTAAGCAAAAGTGGTTACCTGTGTTGAACTGGTTTATTTTTTAGAAAATAAAAATATATAGTGGATTACTATTACGACTACTACCACTGCCAATACTACTGATACATCCCTATTGGCAAACTTTATATTTAAAAAAATTGTAAAAAAAATTTAATAAAAAAGAAAGATTTCTTTTTAATAAAAAAAATAATAATTTGGTTCATTATACAACTGTGGCGGGACTAATTAGACTGTGGCGGGCCACCACAGTCTAGGTAATTAATGGGAAACCCTCATTTCATCACTGAGAACTTTTGATATACATCAGACCGGCATCGTGGCATCAGAACTGCACTGTGCTGGGGGGGCAGGTGGCGCACAGAGATTACGTTCGTCACCAACACCGGGAGACACTAGGATTCGCCTGTTCGAATCCAGCTCCCGGCGTTGCTATCAGCTTGGCTGGCCTCTCACACTGATACAATTGGCTGTATCAGGGGGTGGGAAAGCTGAAGGGTGGGTCCTGGGCGTTGTGGACAGCGACCCCTACAGTTCGGTCGGGGCGCCTGCTCAGCGAGGGTTGGAACTGAGGAGAGATAGTGTGGCCTCCCACACGCTACACTCTCCCCGGTGAGAACCTGCGCGGCCAGGTTGGCCTGCCCCAGGCTGCACATGCGTCGGAGGAAAGCATGTGACAGTCTCCGGTCTCCCGGACCAACAGTAGGGGAAAGTACGCAACAACCAGGAAGGGTGGGATGGGAGAAAAATCGGGAAAAAAGGAGGGGAAGAAAGATAATAAAAAAAAAAGAAAAAAAGAACTGCACTGTGCTGTGATCACTACTGTACGTCTAATTTTGTAGGAGTAAACAGATTTGTTCACAATGTACCATTGTTAGGTCACCCGGAGATTAAGTTTGAATATTAATAATAATATATACAGTAATAACATAATAATAACATAATATTAAATGTCCAGGTAGGGAAATGGGGAAATCTCCTGTTGCTGAATGGGGAAATTCCACATGGGGAGAGACTGAAGGGCGACGCCTCAAGATGGATCAAATGTACCAGTGTTGGATAGCAATTGCTTGACATAATAATACTAACAAAACTAACATTTCAAACAATGTACGTGTCCTGCCGGCCAAATACAATATCCATCTATAGGAGGAATGACGTTTGTGTTTTACTTCAAAAGTAGGCATCCACGGTGGGTAGGGATGGGTACCGAATTCGGTACTTTTGAGGTACCGAACCGAAACACGTCGGTACTACCGAGTATCGAATCAAGTGAGATACCGAATTTTTCTTTAAATTTTTTTCCCCCCAATCCCCTTCCTGGTTGTTGCACACTCTACCCCCTACCGTCGGTCTGGGAGGGCGGAGACTATCACATGTGTAGCCAGCCCACCGCTTCTTTTCACCTGGCAGCGCGGACTCTCACTGGGGAAGTGTAACGTGTGGAAGGGTCACACTACCTCCGCCAGATCCTTCCCTCGCTGTGCAGGTGCCCCGACCGAACTGTAGGAGTCGCTGTTTACAACGACCAGGACCCACCCCACCGGCTTTCCCACCCGCTGACACTGCCAATTGTGTCAGTATATGGACGGCCGACCAAGCCGGAGGTACCGCAGCTGGATTAGATCCCACTGTCTCTGTGGTGGTAGACAGACGCTTAGTCCGCTGCGCTACCCGGCCGCCCCCAAGGCTACACCCTTTCTGATGACCAATGACTTTTGGCTCACCAGCAAGAGGCACTTTGTGCTGAGCAATATCCAAGCAGTCACTCTCCTGTCAAACGTTTCCAAATAGAATCCGCTATTGTTTTTTTAATACATTCAAGCTATATTACATTTAAAGCACTTAAATGCTCTTATCCAGAATGACTTAACAACAAACGCAGCAGTAGGAATGACACACATCCTTTTTTTAATCACCAACATAAATAAGGCTCAGTGTTTCACCTAGGATTTTTTTCAGGGGGAGTGGTAGGCCCCCCAAAACTACTAGTGTTGTCGTGTCACAGATACGTGGTGTCAACAGTGTCGTCATAGACGCGTGCAAGGCGGTTGTTCGTATCGGTGCATTTCTCTACACTGAGCTGAAATGAAACAATTGCACATAAATTAGGTAAAAAAATATTAACAATATTTATTTACAACACATAAATTTACTTATTTACAATTATACATACAGTAGTGACAACACACATACACAATACAGGGAGGCACATACAACACTCGTAGCTATTTACAACCAGTGTCAGACCGAGCACACTCAAGTTCTTCGGAAATTCTGAGGGCTCAAGTTTCAAGTTCAAGTTTCAAGTTTCTTTATTAGCTGACATACAAAAATACAGAATACTTTTACATGGAATGCTTTTTCCTGTTATGCTCCTAAGAGTGTGAGATCATAGGACGCTTGGTTCATACACATACAGCTCATTATAGTAATATTCCACAATTTATTACATTTTAGATAGTAATAATGGCACAGAGCATAAAATCACCGACATGCGCTTTGTTTGATGCATGCAGGACTAATGAGACAACATATGCATATTCACCACCGCAAACAGACTGGCAGCCGACAACGGGGCGCCATTGTGCGGAGGGAGGGGGGGCTGCACACTGGACGCTCTGACCAAAGAGTCAGTTTATCAGAGCGGAGCAGATTTTCTGAGTGCATTTATTAACTCACCTTAACTAGGGCCCTATGAAATCCATTTTTATCTTTTCCTGTTTTCGGATATGAATTTTCCTGTTTTCGGATTTCTCGGTTTTTAATTTTCCCTGTTTTTCGGATTTCTCTGATTTTATATTTTTTTCCCTTTGGATTTAACAAAGAAAAACAATACAAAATTATGTTTTTAACTAACTTTAATAACAGTACATCTGCAAACAGTGCCAGTGTAGTTCAATGTTCAGTGCCAGTTCAGTTATGAGGTTTCTTTTTTTCAATTCAGTTCAGTTCAATGCAGTTCAACTGCCAGTGCAGTGCAGTAACTAAATAATAATGAAATAGTTAAATAATACAAAATAATAATTTGTTTAAAAGAAATCAGAAAAAACTGTAAAATGTAATTTATTTCAAAGAGATGTCCTTTAAAGGTCCATGCTTCTCCCCATCTCTGGCTGACATCACCATTGTGATACATGATGGTTAGGCCTTTGTGTTTTCCTCAGTGAGGGATTATCTTTTGTCAGTCAGCAGCGTTTTGCACTTGCTGAAGCTTCTCTCTGTATATACATTTTTAAGTTTAAATATCAACATTATCTGGCCATCCTCAGTAAATTCTATCAAACTTTCCAAATACCAGAGTTGGGATGGGCACGTGCGCACACACACACACGCATGCACGCACGCACGCACGCACGCACGCACGCACGCACGCACGCACGCACGCACGCACGCACGCACGCACGCACGCACGCACGCACGCACGCACGCACGCACGCACACACACACACACACACACACACACACACACACACACACACACACACACACACACACACAGACACACAGACACACACACACAGAAAGGGAGAATGGCTTATATGAACTATCCAGTTCATATATCAACTTATATCAACTATTCAGTTCGTTTTTATAGTGTAACGTTTGGTTACTTGAAGGAGAGAGAGAGAGAGAGAGAGACTTGTTACGCGTGACGCTAGATAGTCTCGGAATGTCACGGAATGGATTTGGTAGCTTTTTTCTGCGTCTCCGTAGACCATGCCGCGCCACAGTTTTAAAGTCTTAGTGAAGATTAATTTATATGAAAACTGAATTTAGCTAGCTTGCCAACATTACTGTGATTAAAGCAAACAAAAAAAATATATAATAATAATAATAATTTACATTTTCTTTTTTATATAATCTTTTTTTTATTATTATAATTTTTTTCAGGAGGGGCGGGGGGTCCCACCAAGGCAATGGTAGGGGAAGCACTGAGCTAGTTCTTAACCCTTTCACTGTCGTGCGGCAGTGAAAGGGTTAACCCTCTGTGTATTGTCACAGTGAAAGGGTTAACCGTTTTGGTAGTGCGGCAGTGAAAGGGTTAATAAAGGCAGTGTACCCTTTTGATGCAAGGCCTATGGTCATAATTATTTTCATTAGACTCTGCCACTATTGTAGTACTGGTGTTGCTCCTGACTAGAGTTTTTATAACAACTATATTTTCCAGGCCTGATGGCTCCCCTTCCACTCTGATCCCCTCTAATGAAATATTCAGGCCATGCTAGACTGGCAACAGGTGGCCATTAATTGGCTATTGTACCATGGACCACCGAAGGGAGACACATAAAGGGTAGCCTACCCTACACACACAAACAGTCGTGGGCACACACACACACACACACACACACACACACACACACACACACACACACACACACACCTTCTTTTCTCTGCCTGGTTGTCCCTTGACAGTGGCATTCTTCAGGGTGGTTTTCTATCTCATCTCTCTCTGGCCTACAGTCAGAGGTCTGTCAAATCTCCATCAACAGTAATAGGCCCCCATGTCTCAACTACAGTGTGCTACACAATATGTCTGGCTAATACTCCTCACTTGTTCCAATTAGACAGGCCAGTATTTAGTCTGCCTGACTAATGACCCATTGACAGATGACTGGGTGTTTTTTTTGCTTAGATCCTGACTTATGGTGTTATTCTAAGTTGGTTGTGGGTAGCCTATTGGTGTGTCCCTGTTATGGTTTGTAACCGACCCCAATCGCACAACACAAGACAGGTATGAGAGTAAGCCAAGAACTGGGCATTTATTGAAACACACAGAAAACGGCACTGTCCCTTTAAGGGAGAACACAAATTACTGGAAAACAAGAAATGGGAAAAAGGCACAGTGCCTTTAAGAGGCGAGCTGGCTAAGGGGAAGGCTAAGGGAAACAGGAACAGGACAAGGGAAGGAAACTGGGAGGACTAGGAGGAACTAGGAGGACTGGACAGGGAGGACTAGGAAGACTAGAGAGGACTGGACAGGGAGGACTAGGATGACTAGGAGGACTGGACAGGGAGCACTAGGAGGACTAGAGAGGGGAAGACTAGGAGGACTAGACAGGGAGGACTAGGATGACTAGGGTGGGGAAAACAGGGACAGAGGCCCGCGGAGGCGGGCTGGGGACAGGGAGGACTAGGAGGACTAGAGTGTGGAAACAGGGACAGAGAAAAACAGACAAGGCCTGGGAAAAGGCATTAGAAGAATGTTGCTGCTCTGCAGCTTCTCCCGGGAAGGTTCGTCTGAGGAATAGACGATGACGTCAGAGCCGCTCTGCAGATTCCTCTCGGCAGCTCTCCGAGGTGGAAACGGGACAGAGAGGGAGAGAGAGCGGGTTAGCTCAGAGAACAGTTGGGAACAGAGCAGGTGACAGGAGAAGTGACTTGTCCCAAAACAGATAATCCAGTGACAGAATCTTCGGTGTAAATACACACTGCGAGTAATGTCCCAACAACAATCCACGTGATGAATCTTCGGTGCTATACACACTGTGAGCGAAGTCCCAATACTAATCCAAGTGATAATATCTTCGGTGTGAATACACACAGTGAGCGATGTTAAAGCAAATATTATCCCAATGAACAATCCAAAAGGCTGACACTGGGTGAGTGACAGTCTGACAAAAAAGCAGGATATCTTCAGTGTCTTAAACACACGAAAAACGAATTGGGTCAAAGACAGTCTTGCAAAACTCACCCAGGCGCTGTGCGTAAAGAGAGCAGGATCAACAGGGCGAGCGCGTCGCCACGGGGAACGGGTTGTCCAAGCGGAGGTCTGAGTGGTGCGCGACTGCTTGGAGTACGCGCCGGTACGGGGGGCACATCTGGCGCGGAGGTCTGAGTGGTGCGCGACTGCTTGGAGTACGCGCCGGTACGGAGGGCGCATCTGGCGCGGAGGTCTGAGGGGTGCGCGACTGCTTGGAGTCCGCGCCGGTACGGAGGACGCATCTGGAGTGCGTCTGAATGCGCGTCTGGAGTGAAGAGCGCGTCTGCGCGGAAGAGCGCGTCTGCTGCGCGGAGGTCTGGATGCGCGTCTGGGCGTCTGCTGCGCGGAGGTCTGGATGCGCGTCTGGACGTCTGCTGCGCGGAGGTCTGAAGTGGAACACTGGAATACCTCCCGTGGAAGTTTAGAGAGCGCAGTCCAGTGTCTCCTTCCAGGCAAACGGCGACAGGAGGCGAAGGCTAGAGCGCATCTCACGCCGGAGATGAAAACATAATAACAGACAGAGAACCTCCCGAAGGAGTTAGGTGATAGAGATATGATACGGAACGACCCGACAGGAACTGAGGGGAGAGCGAGGTACTTAAAGCCCACAGGGGAACTAATTAGAATGCACATCAGGTGCGTGAAGGTAATTGATACTTGAAACTAGAAGTGTGTGTTCGGCACCAGACCAATCAAACACATAATGACAGGTAGTCCAAGGGTGTGGTTGCTGAAGAGCAAACGAACGCGAGGGTGGGGGCTAGTGAGGTGAGGAGAATGCAATTGATTAACAGAAAACTAAAGGAACAGAGCGAGTAGGCTTAAAGGAACAGAGCGAGTAGGTGAGCAGCGGACAAAACCTCACAGTCCCACTGTTTGTTGAACATGCTGGTCCCACATTGCTAGAACATTGGCCCCAGTGCCCTAATAAAACAAAGCGACCATTTATTATCGGGCCTCATTGCTCATTGCTCATTGCTCATTGACAGTATAGATGGCCTATACGGTCAACTACAGAAGCAGAATTCCCTTTTCTATGACAGGTTTTTGAATAATAACATTTTCTTCTAAACACACAATAGTCAAGCTAACATTACTGAAACTCATACTGGACATTGGTCTGGTAGCAAATCCTGGCTCAGACACTGAAATTACCCCAGTCTCTCCACTGCTATTTTACAATTCTATAGGAAAGGAACTGCTACCAGGAAATATGGTGTTTTAAGATGTGTTTTTATGGCATTTCTGCTTTATTGGGGACAGGATAGTGAGTGACAGGAAACCCAGGACGTTGCGATCACGCGGTGTGTTTCCTACCCCGATGATATCATATAATCTTAATATTAATACCGTGGGTATCACACTCCTATGCAGAGCTGTGTCTATTCCTTTACACTATGAAAGTCAAATGTGATCTGAATAGTGAGATCTTTTCTTTTTCTTCTTTTCTTCTTTATTATTATTATTATAATTATTAAAAATGTTCTTGTTTAATCTGATTGTTTGTTTCTTTGTATATGGTATAAATTATTATTTTGTGTAAATTAGGTTGTATGCAGAGTCGCCGACCATCAAGTAATACCGGTACTTGTTTAGTTTAGGAATAGGGGGCAGGTAACTATACGAATTATTCTTCTTCCTGCTCCTTTTGCCCATGGTATGGTATTTATGATTTTGTATAAAAACTCTATGATTGTATTGCTTCCATGTGGCAAATAAAAGTCTGAATCTGAGGGAGCTCCAGTAGCTCACCGCGTATCTCTGCGCTATTGCGGCGTCGGGGACAACCGTGCGCGTCACGGATCTGGGGTACACAAGTTCGACTCCCGAACTCGCCGTATTTTCTCAGAGTGTCTTTCCCCCCGATCTATATCCTATTTATTCAACCTCTTTCTGTCGGTCGTGCTTGACCAGAAAAAGCGATAAACGCTAAAAGAACCAGCTGACTGGTCAAAGTAAAAAAAAAAAAAAGTCTGAATCTGAATCTGAATCTGATCACAGCCTGCAAAACACCTCCAAGACGGCAAAACATTTGACCAAGTCCGGACATCTGTGACCAAATTAGTTTGAAAGAAAATGCGTCTGTAAATTTTTATTAGGTGTATACAGAGTATCACAAATAGCCACATAATACATTTGAACATTTATGAGTTATGCAGTGATGTAGTAATCAGAAAAGTAAAGTATTTTCCGCGTAAGGAAACCATACCTTTATGGCTGCGTTCATCATCGTTTCCATGGACACAGTGAATAAACGAGGCTGCACAGACACTGTGAAATCTAATTGTTTAACTTCTTTCAACAAATCTTCGGTTATTATTTATAATAAAAAATATGGGGTATACTATTATTTATTCAATATGTTAAGGGGAAATTATTTGAGTATAAGCAGCACCGGTTAGTTTACTTCCCCTTTGGGCAGAGATGTTGGACAGGAACGCAAGTGGAACATTGTCCAGGAGAATACATGGGTATAGACTACTGCACTTCCGCGTTACATTGAGCTCATGGGAGAGAGCCTTGGCATTAAGTGGTTGTAGCTACGGCTGTGGGGGTGCTGGAGACATGACCCAATAGACTTTTATACGCCTAGTCTCCTGAACACCGAGAGACCAGTCCCAAGTCGATCTGCACTTTCTCGGCCGAGCTATAGTCACTTTTCCGCACCTACTCCGAACTCTGCATGCGCAGATTGATAAACCTAGATCTCTGAACAATCCAGAGAGACTCCGTGGGCAATCTGCGCATGCGGAGTTAGGTAGTAGGTGCAGAAAAGTGACTATAGCTCTGCCGAGAAATTGCTGATCGACTTGGGACTGGTCTCTCATGGCTCTCATCCACATTCATTCATTTTCTCCCCCCACTCTCTCTCCCATGATTTCAGAATACCGGAAGTGTTGCGGTGGTCTATCAGACAAAGGACTTTAAATGCAGTAATGCCTTGTTGATTGCTGTGTTGTAATTATTTCTCTCTCTTTTCTCTTTCTCTTCTAGCCGAGTCATCCTGCCCATTTCGGTGGAGGAGGTAAAAAATCTACTGCATTGTCACCTTATTCATCCGTATCTCCTGTTTTCTTCTGTCATCCATGCTTACAATCAGCGTGTGGCTGAAGTGTCTAAAGCCTTAGTCGGTTCCTTAGATTACAGTGCCCATAGCACAGATTGTTAGTTTTATTAACTTCCACTATCCATTAAACAGCAATGAGTAGGTCCAGGGGCGTAGCAAGGACGTTTGGGCCCTGCACATATTTGTGTCTCTGGGCCCCCCTCCCCTCCCCATATGCACCTCCAGACATTATTAATCAACTTCACGGTTATACAGGCTCACCCAGAGTGGCAATAATGGCAGGGTAGCACAAATTGGCTGTTATTACCATATCTTCCAAAAAACTGCCACCTCTTTCAAATCTGTCACAAGAGGACAATTCTAGTGAAGCCTCAATAGCCTGCCCTGCACAGGAAAACTCACCTTTTTGGAACTTTTAAACCAACACTTTAAAGCAATCCTCAGCAGTGGGCCCCAGGTAGTCCGTTTTACTATTCCCCCACTTCCGGTGCCCCTGCGTCAGTCTACACTCAAAATGTCATATGGTACTGGAATTTTGAACAGAATACTTTGCTCTAGGTTTGAGCCTTGGAGCAGATTATTATCTGCTGCCAACATTAGCTAGACTTAGAGCAATGAACCAGAGAGGTCTGCGCTTCTTCTGCTGGGAGGAAGGAGAACTACTGGTTGTATAACTCTCCAACAAGCTATTAGTCTACATTTTTCTTTTTGCTCCTATACATTACATACCTGATGTTCCTGTTCTTACAGATGCTTACTATAATATAGTATATATCATATATACCTGACCTTATTGTTCCTCAGTGTGCTGTAGCTACTCTATGTTAGGGCTGGGCAATTAATTGAGTTTCAATTTCAATTTTGGCTTCCCACGACCACGAGAACAAGAGAATCGAGATATAACGATCATTATTATTAATAATAATAATAATATTATTATCTCTGGAGAGTAACAGAAAGAAGCATTTTGTATAAAAGTATTCTGTACTTCTGTATGACAACTAATAAATAAACTTGAAACTTGAACTTGAATACACTTTATTTGTATAGCACCTTTCATACAAGAATTGCAGCTCTTAATTGCTTCACAGCAGTAAAGAAAAGACATAGGCATAAAATGAGCACAAAATTGACAAAAAAGTGCAGACATAAAATTAGTATAAAATAGTTAGCAAGGTAAGGTATAGAACATTAAATCACATAGTTTTTCATATTATGATCTAACATCTTAATATAGGCATCTTTTTTTACGGTTTGATTATCACGGATACACATCCTTTTAACTTTAGCTTTTGTGATTTATGATCACAGGGACTCAAACCCATGATGGTCTAGATCAGAGGTTCTCAAACTTTTTTATACCACGACCCCATTTTATTTAGGATTTTTTTGGCGACCCCACACGTAATTTCAACGTGGAAATGAGGAATATCAAAATAAAAGCACACGTTGTTGAACCTGATCATGCATATTTATTATAAAATGAAATTACAGCACTATGTTATCAATGAAATGGATTCATATTATCAACAAAAGCAACAGAATTGTTTCTGTATACACATTTATAAAACAAGGGCCTGTCCAGTGAACTTGACTTTCAGTAGCTCGTCAGTCGTCACACGAAAGATCATTGAGCACTTCCTGCTCAGACAGTGGCCTGCTGCGTCATGCGTAATGAACGGATCTTTGATCCAGTTGTCCAAATTGTCCGTGCGCTCTCTCCGAAATTGTTCAATGAGCCCTTCTAGTGGCTACATATGATTGTTTTGCAACAATCTGTTCCTACAAAAAGCCACCAAAAAAAATAGCAGGAAATACCCCAAAATCTCCGCTGATTATCCTGTAGTGCCACTAACGGAGTCTTAATCCAGCTCATTATCAGCACATGTCTCTGCCAATAGGTTGTTTTTGTCTGCAAGGAAAATCCGCTCTTCTTCTCTGAGTAAAAAAAAAGGCGATGTAATGCTCTGCCTCGAGATAGCCACCTCACTTCAGTGTGGTATAGCAGCTGGTTATGCGCAGAGCCCATTTCATCGCGGCCAACCGGCACCACTTCTGACAACAAACCTAACCATTGCTAGTCCAGGTTACACACAAAAGACCAGACCCCCCTCCGCGATTATAAATGCGCAGGATGTACTGAGATGTGTATTGGAATACTGTGTGTCGGCCTGAAGGGGCGAGACGTGGCAAACACACACAGCGGCCCGGTGGAAAACTCTATCTGAGTTTTTTTTTTTTTTTATGCTTGACCCCACTGTCACCTACCCACGACCCTACTTTGGGTCGCGACCCGTAGTTTGAGAACCACTGGTCTAGATTATTGTGCCCCATGGTGTGTTGCTCTCAATTGGTCTTGAGTTGTAAATGCAACGCACCCTTACTTCACAGTGTTTTCTTTGCCCCTCCCCCCATGCCCAAACAGTAGTGTCAGCTCATGTTGAGAGGAAGGAGGCCATGGCACGTTTCTCCAGTTCTTTTTAAATGTCTTTGGTAACTTGTCGGAGATGATAGAAAGGCAGCCTTTCGTCGAGAAGAAAGGTAAAACTGTTGTCTGGAAACACTTTGGTTTCGAGGTATCAGACTTGGAAGTTGAACAAGATAAAATACTATACTATTTGTTACACAGTTGTGGCTACACCACAAGGCAACACAACCAATTTGTTCAATCAAGGAAAAGTTAAATAAATGCTTATAAAGTTCTCAAATCAATGAGTGATCGTGTTTTCATAATCAGGATTTGAATATCAATCAAAATAATCGTGATTATGATTTCTGCCATAATCGAGTAGCCCTGCTGTAGTATGTGAGAGTTTGTTTTTAGTCTCTCACAGACTCTCAGGTCTTATTATATTCTGCTCTCACTGGCAGCTGCAAACACATGTTATAGTAATGTTTCCCGGCCACTCTTGCTGCACACTGAATTTCGATGCCCTTGCAGTTGAAAGGCTCTGTTGTAGGCCTACAGCCACTATATTTACCAGATTGAATTTAGCTGGCTCTTATCTTGCATACCATCTCTTGATTGATTGATTGAAAAGTTTATTAACAGATTGCAGAATGGGTACAGTACAGTACAGCTCAATACATACAATTGTTAAGGGGATGCAGACCAGAGAAAGACTTTCGTCTTGTTTACATCAGGGTCCCCCATTTTCAATTCATCATAACATATATGACATACATGACATACAGATAGACAGTACTGCTACATCTACAGACGCAGCGCTCAAAAATCAAACCAATTCTGCTGCTTGTCTGCTGCTTGTTGCTGGAACAAAGGGAGGGTAGTTAACTTAAGTGCTTCCCCAGGAAGGGGGTCGGGGGCTACTGCCCTCAGACCCCCAAAATAATTTTTATATGGGCAGTCTGACTTGGGGTACTGACCATATATTAGTGTTGCAATGCATGATAAGTAAACAGTGAAAAAAGCTAAGAAATCTGATGGGGCTGGGACATTTGGGACGAATAAATATTTAAGATGAAAATCTGCCCAGCCTGTGGGAGGAAGTGGAGGTGTGAAATCTGGCCCGGTCAAGAACAATAGGAGTCACACAATCAGTTTGGAGTGCAGTGGTGGAGGAGTGGTAGAGGCGCATGAGAGGTTTGAGTTTTGAGTGCTGTATCTGTATACATTTATGACATATCAGATTTGCAAATACAGTACTGTTTGTGATACAAAAGTGTCCAGAAAAAGAGTGTATATACATTTGACGTAGAAACTGTACATTGGAGGAGGTTGGGTGGGTGGGGTGGGGTTGGGTGGGTGGGGGCTGTACATTGGAGGTGGGGACACACACACACTGAACACTGTACATTGGAATACTGACAAAGCCATACTTGGTCATTTACTGTACAGCTGGGTTAGGACATTTGTAGGGGCCAGTTTCGAATTGCAGTCTCTCGTAGGTGTTTTTTGAGAGTGGGTAGTGATTCACATTCCTTTACAGCTTTGGGTAGGGCATTCCACATTGATGTGGCATAATTGCGAAACGTGTTTAGTCCCTTGTTTGAGCCGAATCTGGGTTTAACATGATTTGTGGAGCTCCCTCTGGTGTTGTGATTGTGGTATTCACTGACCTTTGGGAAGTATTTTGACATGTACATGGGTACCCTGGTCGCGTAGTGTATCTTGTAGACCAGGCCCATTGCAAGTTGCTGTACTCTGTAGTATACTCTAAGCCATCCTAGGTTGTCAAAGTGGGCAGGGGTGAGGTGGGTTCTAGGAGTCAGGTCAAGCAGTAGTCTGACTAGCTTGTTTTGAGATGTTTGTAATTTGTTTTTTAGTGCCTTTGAGGTGCTTTGGTACCATGAGGTGCAAGCATAGTCGTAGTACCCTTGAATGAGTGCTCCTGCTGGAGTCTTCAGGGTATTCTTGTTTACCAGAGAGGAGATCCGGTACAAGAATCGAGTTTGTTGATTGACTTTTTTTATTACATTGGATGCCATTTTGTCACAGGAAAGATTAGCCTCTAGGATGGAACCCAGGTAGGTAATTTCATCTTTCCTTGTGACAATATTGTCACCCACTGTAACCGAGAAGCCGTCGGTCTTGCTGAGTTTGTTATTTGAACCGAAGAGAATGGACTCTGTTTTGCCCATGTGTAATGATAGTTTGTTGTCGGCGAGCCATATGCAGATTTTGCCTAGTTCCGAGCTGAGGGCTTTTTCAACCTGTAACTTGTTCTTGTCAGTGGTTGGTTACCATATCAGCAAGGGTACAGGTTCAATTCAATTTCCTATGTCCTTCTCTCTGTTTGGTCACAATCGGTGATGACTACTTTTTCTACTGTTTATTTGAGTTTTTTTCATCTACATCACAGTTGTTGCTGCCCCCCCCCCTCTGGTCATTGTTACTTCAGACATTTTAAGCTGAAACTTCAAGCCTATAACACTGCATTCTTTGCCATTCATTTCCCATGAAAGCTGACCAGACGGTGTAATAAGCCAATTATTGCACGACTAAGCCTTGTAATGGGGGTCTGCTGCATGCAGAGCCGCTCCCCTGATCCCCCTCACTGTAGCTCGTATTGTTATGAGTATTAGTCATTTTAGCTGGATTTCCCCCGCCTGGTTGAGAAAGCTCGACGACTCTTACTCAAGAGTTTTCACAATGAAACGGGGGGAAGGGGGGGAGACATGTGTAATGGATAGGATAGTTATTGTCCCGAAGGGACCGCAACAGGAGGGCAATCAAGATGGCAAAATACGTGATTTGTTCCAAGACCCACGTTTTCCCTTCATAGATTGTACTTCATATTTTTGGTGATTTATAGCCTCTATCTTCCTGCTATCGCTGCACACGGTGAATCCGACCGCTAAAGCCACGGTTTAACTGACAAGCCTGTCTGGCGTGCGATAATTGCACATGGTTTTGTCTTTCATTAATGACTTCCTCCACTGATTTAGTTGAGTCTTATTCACGTCAGCTGAATAACCCAGCAGCAGAGTCTTCTACCACGTCGTCAAGACGAGTCTCTGGGACAATAAGGAGACACACTGGTTTGACGTGTGGAGTCACATTCCTAAGCTCCTAATCAGAGCAACTGACTGAGCATCCCCAGCTACCAAAACAGCCATCAGCCTGGTTCTTTGGGCAAGGCCTCTCTGCCAATCTTCAATGAAAAGAAGGCATGCTCCTCTACCAGCAGAACTAGTAGTGCTACAGAAGGAATTTCAACTTTGGCATTGATAGACAGATGGATAGACTACATACATAGTTTTTTGTCTGGCTCTTTTGTCAATCTCAAATGTTATGTCACTTCCCCAGCCCTCACTGCGAGAAAGAGACACACCCCCTCAGTTTGTACACAGTTTCGCTTTTAGTTCTACATTGAGTCAAACCCATTAATAGCTCCATGTGCTAATATAATTTCCTGTACTTACAGGACTGCAGTGTGTTAAAAAAAAAAAAAAAAAGGGCGAGTGGGTGAGCGCGTGGGCAGGGCGGACTGACTGTAGCGGCAGTGTGTGAGTCACTCTCCCCTCGTCACACACTGCCACCGACCCACTGACTGACTCGAGGGCAGAAAGTGTGAGTAAGAGCCGGGGCAGAGAAGGAAGAGAGGGGGCGGGGGTAGAAAATAATAGGAAGAGGTACAAGGGGACAAACCGTTGTACTGTTTGCTAAATTCAGTGTCTGACTGGGGGCAGTTAACTGAGGTCATGAGTGGCACTTCCACAGGAGACTTTGACCTGTGTGTGTGTGTGTGTGTGTGTGTGTGCGTGTGTGTGTGTGCGTGTGTGTGTGTGCGTGTGTGTGTGTGTGTGTACAATCCATCTGTCTTTCTTTCTGTCTCTCCCTTCCTTCCTCTCCATCCCTTCTGTCCGTGTCTACCGCCTCTCTGATCCCCTCTTCCTCCTCCTCCCTGTCCTCTGCAGTACCAGGTGGGTCAGCTGTTTGCCGTAGCTGAGACCAGTAAGAACGAGACGGGAGGCGGAGACGGGGTGGAGGTGCTGGTCAACGAGCCCTACGAAGAGAACGGGGAGAAGGGACAGTTCACGCACAAGATCTACCACCTGCAGAGGTGGGTTACTTACAGCAAGATGGGGACAGGTGGGTTAGTTACAGCAAGATGGGGACAGAGGTGGGTTACTTACAGCAAGATGGGGACAGAGGTGGGTTACTTACAGCAAGATGGGGACAGAGGTGGGTTATTTACAGCAAGATGGGGACAGAGGTGGGTTATTTACAGCAAGATGGGGACAGGACTATTGTTATTATGGGGTCACTAAACCTGCTTTTATGGTTCAGCCTAGAGTAAGGATAGTAGGCTCTCCACACTTCCTTAGATTGTTAATCTTTAATAATAAATGTGTTTGTCACTCCACAGAAAAATTTGTTATTAACCAACTAGCCAAATTTGAATGATTTTAACCTGTTAAGCTGTAGGAATATTTCGCCTAAAGGTACATGCCTAAGTAAATGGAAGATTGCTCCACTTCTGCAAGGTCAATTTGCATGTTCTTGGTATCTAGGAACATCTAGGGACCTGGGGGTATGTATTTCCAGTGTCAGAAATATTGTGTCTGTTACTAGGCTGAGTAAATTGTAATGAAGAAAAGGAGAATATAAATTATGATTTATGATTTTTGCATCTTTGATCATGTTAACTGCGGGGTACGAGAAAATGCTCACTGAGCTCATTCACCACCTTAAAAATCTAAGCAAATGAATAAAGGGAAGATGATTAAACAGAAGGATTTGTAGATACAGTAATTAATGATAATCGATTTTAATTATAAATTCATATTTGACCTTGAACTTGACCTTGACCTTATTATTGCCAAATCATACATCTATGGATAGGGAAAATGCTCCTCTTTCCAATGGCAGGGTTGAATCTGGATTTAGTAATTTCCTTGCGGTTTTTACGATAATTAGCATTTTCCGATAAATTCGTATTTCCGATCAATCGTATAAAACATCGGTAAAAATGAAAATATACACTTTGACTACTGTTTTTGATAGGGTTATGGTCTTTACTCTTGGCTACAAAAAAATATATTTAAAAACATTAACCTCTTAACATCCAAGGGCCCACATGTGGACGATTCTTTGCCGACCTCTAGTGGCTCGGTGTGCATTTCTTTTAATACAGTATATAGATAGAATTAAAGCCCTATTTGTTGCCTGTCGATTGCCCTTTCAGGTGACAAAATCCGTTCAGCGGTTCTCGAGTTACATGCCGATATGTGAGGCGTGCCCCAAAGTACGCAAAAGTACACATTACCACCCCCGACTCCCGGGGCTCTAGCTCCGTCAATCATTTGGCTATCTCGAAAATCTTTGCACAGGGTTGTAGCCAATGAGTGTGGCTGATACCCCATGATATGATAATTGGGGATCTAATTGGGGATCTAATACAGTATTCTCTGCTATGAATCACTGGGGGCGTGTCTGCTGAAAGCACTGAAACCACACCTTTCTCTCTCGCTCACACTCTTCTCTCTCTCCCTCCACCCTCTCTCTCTCCTAACCTCTTCTCTCTTCTTGTCTTTCTCTCTTTGTCTCAATTTACATTAAGCAATTTACCTCAGTGAAAAGACTTTTCACATGTTTTAAGCTATTTATTTTCTAACATGTATAATATGTTTAGAAAGAAATCTCAGAATTTCCTTTAAACAGACTTTAAGATGATTTATTATATAAAAAAATATCATACTTTTTCTTACTGCCATTTTTGTTGCAATAGCCAGGCAGTAGAACTCTGGGATTTGCAGTTTGAAAACACACTAATGAATGGCAATGTACTGCATTTATATACCTCACATTAACTCATTCACTCACACATTCACACACCGAAGGCAGAGGTCAACCTTGCGAGGTGCCAACCTGCTCATCGGGAGCAGTTAGGGTTAAGTGTGTTGCTCAAAGACACTTCGACATGCTGCCGGGGAGGAGCCAGAATCGAACTGGGAACCTTCAGATTTCCAGACAACCACTCTACCTCCTGTGGCTCCCATAATAACCCATGTTACTACAAATCACCACAGGTGTCAAATCTACCAAAGAGACCTTCAGGATCAACACTGTAAACAACGAAACATGAACTGCAACCGTGACACCTTGACGTATCACCTGCTAGTACACGTTACCAATGTTAATCTCCCCTGGCAGGTGATTCTGCTGCTGCCATGAATGTGTTTACATTAGAAAGCTTCCTCTATTATGATGCTACATTGACCGCACCTTCCTTTTGTACTCCTCGCTGCCACCACCACGCCTCGTTGTAATAGCCAGAAGCACGGGCGGGACTCCAGTGTAAACTAAAATGAATTCAATACATCTTTCTGGAATTGGTTGATTTGACCTCGGTACAAGAGAGCTAATCAAATAGTCCCCCCCCCCCCCCTCCGATTAACACTGAGACAGGTCAACAAAGGAATTCAAACTAATGAATAATGTACACAGGTCTGTGACACGCCTATTCCTAGTAGAAGCCATTGTTGTACACAACTCTTTAAGTGCAAAATAACAAAACAACTGTATTATTGACATGTTTATAACTAGATTTATGCTGCAAGGGTATATCCCTGAAACACCCCGAATCCTCAAGGATTGGCCATCTTTAACCTCACCCCTCAAGTAATCACGTCCGGTTGACCAGGCGTCTTAAATAATATTATTACATGGCGTTTTAATTATTTCTCGATAACTGACCGCTGCCATGGGCAACGCGCAATAATGACCGCTGATACGGGTAACACAGCGCTATTGACCAATCACAATCAAGCATTTTGATCGCAGTCACGAAAGCTAAGCATTACCATTATGCACAGCTGCACTCATCAGTGCAATCAGACCACACACCTGCCGGCTGCCGGCGTTGACAGAGGAGCCACAGAACAACTGCGTCTGTATTTGATCTCGTCTTGTCGATGGTGTAAAATGAATTAGGTATATTGTTAGTAAGTTAGCCATGTAATAAGCGGGATAATGTATAGCTATACTCGGTCATTGTCGCAAAATAATTGACCTTCACTGCGTTTAGAACACCTCTGCGCGGCGCCTCTGTGTTCTAAACTCTGTGTCGGTCAATTATTTTGCGACAATGACCTCGTAGCTATACATTATCCCTTACATACATTATTGATCACATACACATCAGTAGGATATCACAAGACTAATTTAGACTAAGACAAACACATTTAAAATGTCATAATAATCAGTCATAATCATTTGAGGAGTAGACACGTTTAAAGATGTTGTTTGCTAGATGCTACACAGCAAGGTTTGTGAACAGCCATGGGAAAGTAAGGGAAAGTTATGGTGGCCATGGTGTAGGTCATTTTGGCAAATGTGTTGAACACAAGGAGCCACATCTAGGGATATAATCTTTGACCGTTGACTGTATGACAAACGGGTCAGGAGATATACTAATTTGAAAAACTCATCGTTTTGCCTGACGGTGCTAGAGGAAAGGTTGTGGGGTCACCAACATTAATAGGCTTCTTCCTCTAGGGGCCATGAATGTCCGGAGTAAATTTGAAGACATGCAAATAACGCTAACGTCAAGGATCTGACGTGGCGATGGCGGTTGCAGTGAATCCATAATATCCCTGATGCTGTGGCTTCAGGGATATAATAACTATGTCAATAGTAGTTAGCTAATTAGTAGTCAACCTACAGTATCCTACACATCCTCAATGCCTGTCTTTCACTCTGCAGTAAAGTGCCAAACTATGTCCGTGTGCTGGCACCAAAATCTTCTCTCATCATCCACGAGAAGGCCTGGAATGCATACCCCTACTGTCGAACTAGTGAGTCCTCCTTGTACACACACACACGCACGCACGCACGCACGCACGCACGCACGCACGCACGCACGCACGCACGCACACACACACACACACACACACACACACACACACACACACACACACACACACACACACACACACACACACACACACACACACACACACACACACACACACACACACACACACACACACACACACACACACACACACACACACACACACACACACTCACACAATTCTAGGTGACATTAAATAATTTATCAGGGCATACATGCTGGCATTGGGTCTGGGGATACCTTTTTGTGGTGTTGTGGAACTCCAAAGATGCCAAAAGTTTGTTGCTAGGGACTTCAGCATCTGCCCCAGACCGCAGCTTCATCAGTGTCAGATACAGGTGAGGTCCATAAATATTTGGACATTGACAAAATGTTCACAATCTTGGCTCTTTACAGCAACACAATGAACTTGAAATTAAACAATCAAGATGTGATTTAAATGCAGACTTGCAGCTTTTAATTGAGGGTATTTACATCTAAATCAGGTGAACAGTGTAGGAATTACAACCGTTTCTACATGTGCCCCCCCCCTTTTTTTAAGGGACCAAAAGTAATTGGACAAACTAACAATCATAAATCAAATTGTCACTTAACATTGAGTGCCACGGACACGTTTTGTCGTTAGTTCATGCCGACCTTTGAGTGCCCCCGACGCTATATAGCGTTTGTTTGTCGTTTTTCTTTTTATTGGCGATTTGAATTCATATTTCATCAATCGAGCCTCGGGTTGCGTCTATACTTTCTACAACGGCGCTCGGTTTCCGGGTTCCTCCGATTGGCCACGACGCACACGTGACCTCCGCTAGCACGCCCCCTTCCTGCCGCGCGCCGCGCTGCGCTGCGCTCGCCAAGCTCCTGCCGCGCCGCGCCGTGCTCCCAGCTTCCTCAATGAAATGGAAATCGCTACTTTACATCAGGGTGAACGCTGGCTGTTGGTAACACCACCCACTTCAATGACAGGCTCTCATATTTGCGAATGCATAAACTATTAAAAAAATATACCGTTAACTGGAATATGTTGTTTCTTTACACATATGTTGGATTATGTAATTGTCATAATTTGTCATGACAAACCAATAAAATCGCTACTTTACATCAGGCTGAATGCTGTTATGCTGCCACCACCCACTTCAATGACAGAGCTCGGCGCATTACATCAGGCTGAATGCTGTTATGCTGCCACCACCCACTTCAATGACAGAGCTCGGCGCATTACATCAGGCTGAATGCTGTTATGCTGCCACCACCCACTTCAATGACAGAGCTCGAGCTCGGCGCATTACATCAGGCTGAATGCTGTTATGCTGCCACCACCCACTTCAATGACAGAGCTCGGCGCATTACATCAGGCTGAATGCTGTTATGCTGCCACCACCCACTTCAATGACAGAGCTCGAGCTCGGCGCATTACATCAGGCTGAATGCTGTTATGCTGCCACCACCCACTTCAATGACAGAGCTCGGCGCATTACATCAGGCTGAACGCTGTTATGCTGCCACCACCCACTTCAATGACAGAGCTCGGCGCGGCAGGAGCTTGGCGCTTGAGGAAGCTGGCGAGCGCGGCGCGCGGCAGGAAGGGGGCGTGCTAGCGGAGGTCACGTGGGCGTCGTGGCCAATCGGAGGAACCCGGAAACCGAGCTCCGTTGTAGAAAGTATAGACGCCCTCGGGTTAGTGCTGCAGAGTCTCTCTGAGCTCAATTGGGAAGATACCGCCCCCTATCGTCTTTCCCTGTGTAACTGCACCCCATTACTTTACACTGACGAAGGGGGGCCAGTTTCCTCATTTTACTTTTCCCTCAAGCCAACTGAAGAATCCATTGTGTGTCTGTGTGTGCGCGATCAGGAAATGAGAGAATCGATATTTCAGCCCGCCTCTATAGCGTGCATAAGTACACATATACTATCGATAATCTAGCGTTTATTTGAAAACTATTCATAAATAGGCCAAAAAATTCCAACATTTTTGTGTATGCTAGAATATTCCAGTAAATGCCATTTATCACGGAATCTATATATTTTCCTTGAAAACGAGGGCTTTTCAAAATGCTATAAAACGGAAATGAACCGATGAAAAAACAATCCGTTTCGACAATGTTGACTGCAAACAAGTCATTGATAAGCGACGGCCAGATTAGACACATAGCCATAATTTAAGACAGAGATTATGCGTTCACAACGCTATCATTGAAGTGGGTGGTGGCATTTAACCATGCTTTACCATGTTAATGGCCGGTAATCAAAGTGTTAATTGGTTGCAAATTCTTTGCAGTCTGGAACCCATAGACAGTCTGAAACCAGTCTGGAATCCGTAGACATCACCAGAGGCTGGGGTTTGTCCCTGGTGATGCTCTGCCAGGCCTCTACTGCAACTGTCTTCAGTCCTTGTTTTTGAGGCATCTTCCCTTCAGTTTTATCTTCAGCCAGTGAAATGCATGCTCAATTTGATTCAGGTCAGGTGATTGACTTGGCCATTGCATAACATCCACTTATTTGCCTTAAAAAACTCATTGGTTGCTTTCGCACTATGCTTCGGGTCATTGTCCATCTGCACTGTGAAGCGCTGTCCAATGAGTTCTGAAGCATTTGGCTGAATAGGAGCAGATATTGCCTGAAACACTTCGGAATTCATACTGCTGCTTTTGTCAGCAGTCAATCATCAATAAATACAAGGGAACCAGTTCCATTGACAGCCAAACATGCCACGCCATAACACTACCACCACCATGCTTCACTGATGAAGCATGGTGGATCATGAGCAGTTAATTTCCTTCTCCATACTCTTCTCTTCACATCATTCTGGTACAAGTTGATCTTTGTCTCATTGGTCCATGGGATGTTGTTCCAGAACAGTACAAGCCTTTTTGAAATGTTTTGGCTAACTTTAATCTGGTCTTCCTATTATTGAGGCTCACCAATGGTTTATATCTTGTGGTGAACCCTCTGTATTCACTCTGGGGAAGTCCTCTCTTGATTGTTGATTTTGACACAGATACGTCTACCTCCTGGAGAATTTTCTTGATCTGACCAACTGTTGTGAAGGGGTTTTTCTTCACCGGGGAAAGAATTCTTCTGTCATCCTACAGTTGTTTTCCATTGTCTTCCGCTCTTTTGGTGTTGCTGAGCTCACCAGTGCATTCTTTATTTTTAAGAATGTACCAAACCTAATGTTTTTGCTATCTCTCTGATGGATTTGTTTAGATTTTTCAGCCTAATGATGACTTGCTTCACTGATAGTGACAGCTCTTTGGACCTCATATTGAGAGTTGACAGCAACAGATTTCTAATGCAAATACCACACTTGAAATTAACTGTAGACCTTTTATCTGCTCCATGTAAATTAAATAATACACACATGGCCATGGAACAGCTGAGCAGCCAATTGTCCAATTCCTTTTGGTCCCTTAAAAAGGGGGAACCACATATAGAAATTGTTGTACTTCCTACACCGTTCACCTGATTTGGATGTAAATACCCTCAAATTAAAGCTGCAAGTTTGCACATCTTGATTGTTTAATTTCAAATCCATTGTGGTGGTGTACAGAGCCAAAATTATGAAGATCGTGTTGATGTTCAAATATTTATGGACCTGACTGTAAATTAAAAGCTTGACATCGGAAGATGGTTTCATAATAACCTTGTCTCCTTTCCCCTTCCCCTTCCCATGTCATATCATCTCCTGCTACAGTTCTCACAGTAAGTACAGCTTCCTATGCCTTTCATGGTCTTGTATATTTTAACACCGCTCATTTGGGGTCACTTTTTAATTGATTTTATATTCATAATCTGTCTGCACTCCAGTTGCTATGGTGAGAATCAGAGTTGCTCTGAAACAATCCCAGTACTGTTCCCAATTAAAATAGTTTGGCTTTTTTAACACGGGGAAAGATGAGACTGTAACCGTGTCTGTCAGACGAAAGCAGACACGCCGATGATGAGCTTCACCTCACATTGTTGTGTGTGTGTTGGTCTGTGTGTGTGTGTAGTGTATATCAGGTTCTGTGTGTGGCTGCATGTCTACAGCTTTGTTAGTGTGTCTCTGCACACGCACAAATGTTCTTGCACAGACATCAATGAGCATTTGCACGTTTATGTGAATGTTAGTGTGCAGGCGTGCATTGATCCTTTAATGTGTCTCCCTCCTTACAGAATGAGTACATGAAGAAAAACATGATGATTAAGATTGAGACATGGCACAAGCCTGACATGGGGGAACAGGACAATGTAAGTGATCTGAGCTGCTTGTGGAACTGACTGCTTGAGCAATCAATTGGCCTATCTCTTTTTTTTTATCTACTTTTTCTCCCCATTTTAATTTTTTTTCTCCCTTCCCCAATTTCGTATCGTCCAATTTTACCCTCCCCTGTCTTGAACGCTGTTGGCCATGCCTCCCACAAGCCGGCTGCAATGTGGACGAAGCCTTACATCACGTGTCCCCTCCGGTACTCGAGGAGGCAGCCGTCGCATCTTTTCACCTGAACAGCGCGATCTCTCAGCGGCGAGAGTCTGCGTGGGAGGGACACGCCGCCCCCGTCGCTTCCTGATTCTACTGCGCAGGCGCACCAACCGACCTGTAGGAGTCGCTGTCCACAACGTCCGATCCCCACCCACCAGCTTCCCATCCCCTAATACTGCCAATTGTATTAGTATGAACGACCAGCCAAGCTGGTAGCAACGCAGAGAGCTGGGCTCGAACCCAGCATCTCCTGCATTTGTGGCGAGCGCCTTGCCCACTGCGCCACCTAGCCGCCCCTCAATTGGCCTATCTCAAGTGAAGAAAACTGGGCGGGTTTGAGATAGGCCAATTGTGCAATACATTTTTAAGTTTCCGTTTCCAAAGCAAAATTCTTACAAAATCTTAAAGAATTGTATGAAGCTTGAAATTTAAACCTGTACATTTTCTTTACTTTGGTTCATGGACAAATGCAACCTATTTTACATGGCATCATGTGGTTGCAATCTTTAAAATTTTTTATAAAAATTATGTCTTTTATGTGGTTATAAAATGCATTGGGGGAATACACTAGGAGTTGTAATAGTCAAGGAAAACTGCAATGCAAGTCATTCTCTTGTCACTTCCTTGCCAGACCACAGTGAGTTTTGCTGACATCATGTAGTTTTGTCCTCAAAACAGAGGATAGTGGAAATCTACTCCTGAGGCTCTTTCCAGTCCACAGCTTTAGCCTGTCCTTCATCCTCGCCGCTTCCGACTCTTACAAGTGACATGATGGTGTATTAACCCTTTGTCGTGTGGCAGTGAAAGGGTTAACCTTATGTAATGTCGCAGTGAAAGGGTTAACCATTTGGTAATGTGGTAGTGAAAGGGTTAACAGGTCTCCCTCTCCGCAGGTTCATGGAGTAGACCCCGACACATGGAGCAAGACTGAGGTAGTTTTCATTGACATTGGAGACAACAGTCAAGTAGACCCAAAGGTGAGAGCAAGTAAGGAATGGTACCTGGTCTTGTGGCAGACACACTAATGTACTGAGAAATATATCTGTGAGAGAAGCCAAATCTAATTATTATTTAGACCTAATTACTAGCTCCTACTCAAACCTGTAAAGTGGTAAACTCAAACAACAACAACTCTACCCACACATATGAATTAGTTTGATTTCTGATCAGAATTTAATTTGCCTAGCCTTTAATAAACATTTAGCAGATGCTGGACATTTATTTGAAAAGGAATACTCTGGGCCCCTTCTTATTGATGATAATTGTGTGTGTGCCATAAACCAGTTCAACTGGAGAGGATCAATTGTATATATATATATATTATTTCTTTTAATAAAAAATGTTTAGATATAAACTGTCCTCTCCAATTATGACAGAGCAATTAACACATATTTAATCTTTCCATCTCAATGGGCAGATTTCCTAATGTTTGGAAATTGACCCATGTGAATCCTTTACATAAAGGAGGCGATAGAGTTTATATAAATAATTACCGTCCAGTCTTCAAACTACCCTGCTTAGCAAAGGTCCTGAAATATTTTGTAAACAACAATTAACTCAAGTCTTTTTTTAAAGTCACTCAGTACTTAGTCGGCACCAATCCGGATTTAGAGCTAATCACATCACCATTTCAACTATTATATTGGTTACAAATGTAATTATATAATATCTGTATTACATAGGAAGAAACACTGCTGCTAATTTTGTATGCATTTGATACAGTGATCATCCCTTGCTCTTACAAAGATTATCTAATATTGGTTTGGATAGAAAGGCTTGTGATTTGTTTCAGAATTATTTGTTTGAGAGTGTGTGTGGTGTCGGGAAATGCCCAGTCTGAATTCTTGTCAATAACAAAAGGTGTGCCGCAAGGTTCAGTTTTGGGTCCAGTCCTCTTCACCATTTATGTTCCCTTCCCTGAATGGTTGTCAAGGCCATCTTTATGCTGATGACACTATTGTGTATTGTATTGCTGACTCTGTACAACTGTCCATTGAGAACTTGCAAACTTTCCTTTAATGCTCTTTAGGAAGCACTTATTAATCTTAAATTGGTACTTAATGCAAGTAAAACAAAATTCATGCTGTTTACTAGAGCCAGAAATGTTGAATATAATGGTTTGCATATATCCAATGTGAGTGGCTCTAGCATTGAGAGAGACACTGAGTATAACTATCTTGGCATCTGGCTTGATGAGAAATATACATTTAAATACCATATAGACAACCTTGCCAGCAAGCTGCAACATAAAATTGGCTTCTTGTACAGAAACAGAACCAGCTTTTCTGTGATTAGTAGGAAGAGGATGGTTGAAGCAGTTTTGGACTATGGTGATGTAATTTATAAACGTGCTGCTGCTTCCACTCTTAAACCACTTGACTTGGTCTATCACTCTACTCAGATTTCCCCTGTTTTTAAGCTTAGTTCTTTTTTTTTATCTTGTTGTGTTACTACTTTTGAACTGTCTATTTACTCAACATAATTTGAAAATGAGTGCAACCTCAGTGGTCTTTGAGTTTTTGAATAAAGATTTGATGGAAAGCTGTCCACGGATGAGAGAAAAGAAAAGGGAGATGCATTAGTCAGACTGCTACTCAGCTACTGCTACATATCGTTTGTGATTGCAGTCGGTCACTGTTTTAAGTTCATGGACATCTTTCTTTTCATAGGACTTAAAGGAAAATGAGGATCCCACGACCTTCAAGTCGGCGAAGACAGGCAGAGGACCCCTGGGACCCAAGTGGCAGGTATTTCATCACCCGCAATCTGTGGAACTGCTGTTGGTGGAGTGGCACTGGCTCACACACAAACAGCAGAGAGGAGTTGGCACAGGGCTGAATAGCTAGATATCATAGTAGCTTCTCAAATTGAAGGTCTGTGCTGGTCTGTGTGCATTATGAAATGGCAATTTGCGCATCATTGGAATTCTGAATTGGGCAAATCTTAATCTACCTGGACAGGCCGCCCAAGTAGAGCCTATGTATGGGAAACACTGAACCTATATGCAGTGGGGGGGGGGGGGGGGGGGGTCATTGAAAAGATAGGATATAATCTTTACTCGCATGTGTTCCTAAAGAAATGTTCGGTTCACACACATATATTTTTAGTTGCTAAATGAAAAGTTCACACTGTCTGCATTATGAACTGTAAAAAGAGTAATTTCATATCGGTGCCTATCGGCCAACATATGGGCCAATACAGAGTCTCTGATAGGCCAATATCAGCTGAGCGATTAATCAGTCGGGCCCTAAACAACAAAACTAGGCTACTTGTTATTTTTAAGATGTTTAAAAATAATAAAAATGTCTGCTAAAAGGCTGGGAATCGTGCAGTGAGTGGTTGCTATAGTAACTAAGGACTCTGTGGTAGAAACACAATGGATGGTGCATGCGTAGAAGCTGGTCTGTGTTGCCAGTAATTTACCAGTGACTTCAAATATGAAAGAAAATGTATCATAATGATGAAGGATACAGATGACTCGACATTCAAAGAGATGGGAGTCTGGACTTGTTAGTCCCAATCAGGGGCGGATTTAGGATTGTAGGAGATCCGGGGCTTAGCCCAGATAGGTGCCCGCGTTAGCAGGCACAGAATTTTTTTACTTCGACACCACAACCTTTAACTTATACCACCACCTTAAAGCGGACAAAAGGCATTAGAGAACACTTAATTCACACCCTTTAACACTTTCGCGGCCACTGGGATGAGTCTAATTAATCTCAAGAGGACCGTGAAATGTAAACAGACGTGGGGCTGTTTGTAGAGCTAAATCTATACTTTATAGTATTGCTATCTGTCTATTCTCATTGTGAATTGAGACCATAAACCGTCCCTTCAAAATGGCTTAAAGAATTTTTTTTCCACCAATACATTCTCATTTTATAGCGCCGTGAATATAAGCATTATACCGGATTTGGTCTAGTATATTTCCTGGAAGCCGAGATAATGGACTAATAGCTAATAACGTTAAATCCAATGGCATTTCGGTTATAGATACGCTCCAGTTAAAACTCAAACTGCATATGATCGGTACAATCCTCACGCATGTATGCATGAAAGGGGGGGACGTTGTTTCTGATTATTGATTACCAATAACCGCGTTAGCCTCATTAGCCTCATAGGCCGAACGCCTGGATGGCTATCAAAACAAGGCCCGATCGGGATGTACTTTACATGAAAAAGATCTTACCGTGGTCCGGTGGGATCCCCCCGAGCATTTCCCCGTTATCGATCGCCATCTGGTAGATCGATATGTCCATTGGCTGATGATAAATCCCCATATTGCATGGTGAAATCTGTGATGCAAAACGTAATCAAAGCTACATGCTGCACATCTAGAATCCTGCTAACTGAAATCTCCATTGAAAGTAAAAAAAAAAAAGACTGATCCGTTCAGCCACAGGGCACACTGCATTATCGCGATAGTGCCCCTAAGAGGATCTGGCCGGTATTGCACCTTCTCGAATTCATAGAGTAGGGTAAATCTGCAGTGCCGCTCGGCGACCTTGAATAGGTTATTAATATGGAATAAAAGCAATAACAACTTGCCACGGATTTCCGTGCTTCTGTCCACAACGGGTGGAATCGAAACACGGATAAATACGTTGTTCGTCTCCATTGTGTTAATTAATGAAGCAAACAATAATAATAATTAATAATAATAATAATAATAATAATAATAATAATAATAATAATAATAATAATAATAATAATAATAATAATAATAATAATAATAATAATAATACACTGTATTTGTATAGCACCTTTCATCCAATTGCAGCTCAAAGTGCTTCACAGCAGTAAAAAAAGACAGGCATAAAATGAGCACAACATTGGCAGATCAAGAGCAATGCATAAAGTGCAGACATAAAGCATAAAATAAATAGCAGCAAAATAGACAAAGTCAAGGTAAGACATAGAACATTAAATCACATCGTTTTTCATATTAGGATCTAAGATCTAGGGTTAACTTGCCGAACGTTGAGCGCCAGGACCCCCGAAAACCAGAGTATAGTCGTTGTTTCTTTTATTCGATATTTCCATTCATAAAGACATGCCGGCAGCCTGTGTTATCACTGGGGATGGGGCTGAGATCTCAAAAGTCCAATACTGCCGCCTAACGCCTTGCGGCCGCTATTGCACTCCATTTGGAACGATGTGGCTTGGTGTCTGGGCCGAGCTGCGGCCTGCGGGCGGGGTCTAACTACTCGGTCAAGCCAAACGCTTATAACGCATGCATAGACGAGGGTCGGGTTCATGTTCAATGCTGGATTACGTTGGCACATTGATCGACATCAGTACTTGGAATGGCGATCAGATAATTGGAATATTATTTTCGGGACAGATCCAAAAATTCCTTCATGCTGATCGGGCGTGTGTGTGTGGCGTGTTCCGTTGGTTGCGATCGAAGCACGGAGGGCCCCCCCCCCCTTCATGCATCCATGATGAAACATAATACCTATAATCTAAATTTGATTTGAGAACAGTAGCTAGTCCAGGGAAGAAACGATAACGCGTTTACTAGAATACACGTTGCCGGCCATTACGAAGCATTTTGGAAATGACACCAGACCACCCTGAAACTACACTCATATTCACGACGGTATAAACGGAAATGTATGGATGGAAAAATGATCTGTTTTTTGCATCTTGACCGGAAGAAACTCAATGACAATCGACTATATTAATAGATCCATAGCTATAATATATAATATAGCTTTAGGCCTGCAAACACAGCCACGTATCCCCATGTTAAAAGGCGCTGGCCTTTCAACAGTAACGGTCCTCTGGCGCTGAAAGTGTTAATAGGCGTCTTTGTTTACGGTTTGATTATCACTGATACAAAGTAAAATAGTGCAGTGCAATAAATTAGTTAGTAAAATAGAATAAAATAATGCAATAGTGCATTGCAATAAAATAGTTATCATCGTATTTTTTCGGGAGGCCGGTAAGGAGTGCATTACAGTAGTTGAGTCGGCTTGAGATAAAGGCATGGATCTGGTTTTCAGCTTCCTTTTGATTTATAAATGGCCGTAATTTAGCTATGTTTCTAAGGTGGAAGAATTATGTTTTTGTCAACTTGTTGATTGTGATTTAAAGCTTAGGTCTGAGTCTACCATAACACCAAGACTTAACTCACTCAAATACAGTTAGCAGCTGGATAGACTACAGATGGAAATTAGCTTCTGCTAAATCTGGTGCAAACATATTTTCATGTAACAATGATTAATTGTTAAAAAAAAAAAAAAAAAAAAAAATTATTATTATTATTATTATTATTATTATTATTATTATTATTATTATTATTATTATTATTATTATTATTATTATTATTATTATTATTATTATTATTATTATTATTATTATTATTATTATTATTATTATTATTATTATTATTATTATTATTATTATTATTATTATTATTATTATTATTATTATTATTATTATTATTTTTTTTTTTTTTTTTTTTTTTTTTTAAGTCGATTCGGGGCTTTTCAGAAAACATTCTGGGCTTGAGCCCAAGTAGCCACCCCCTAGCCCCGCCCCTGGTCCCAATTAGCAAGATGGGACCAGATCACTTCTCTTAACGGACTTTGTTAAATTATGTTAGAAGATTAGAAACAGGCCTGCCAGTAGGCTACAGGTTAATTGTGCGTAAGTGTTATAATTAAATTCAATAAAAAAGACAACATTTAATTTAATTTAAAAGATGTAAATATATACCTAAATTGTTTTATTCAATGTGTTGGTAGGTACATAGGCTATACTTATTTTCTTCATAAAAACTAGATTTGATCTTCAAAAACAACAACAACAGTTTTCCAGTCATCTTATAATCAGGGTGGTGTTATATTCAGGTCAATACGGTATTTGACCAAAGGCTTTGGTTGTATTAATTAGAACACAAGTCTCTGAACACAGTATGCTGTGGGACAATGTTTCCATTCTTCCTTTTTAATTTCTATGGGAACACATTGGATCATTAGACTTAGATATTATTCTACTTCTCTGACAGTTCCATCTCTGAGTGAGGAGCAGTATAGTTTTGTACTTTTTATTAATTTTTTTTGGTTAACCCTCCTGTTATCCATGGGTCCCGAATTGAATGAGGACAAATGGGTAAACATAAAACGAACATGATGATGTGTTTTCAAAGTCCTGTACCCACACATTGGTGTTCCTTGGGGTCAACTTGACCCCAGGCTGTTTTTAACTGTATAAAACATTTTACAAATTTCTTTTGATTGTTTAGGATGATATTGAGGGGACTATTACATACATATTACATTTCTAATCTTAAAGAAACGTCCCTCTGCTTTAGGGCCCTAATCTAACATTCCAAAAACACTCATAGTTCACATGGGGGAGGGAGACTACCCACAATTACTCTGATATTTCCCGCAACATGGAGTCAATGTTTTATTTTATAGTCGACAAAGAACCATTAAGCACCTGAAGCTTGGGTAACAGTTTTGATTATGATCATTTTGTGGAGGTTTAAACTGCTGGGGTGTAAAGTAAATTTGAGGATGACAGATTACAGGGTCAAAGCTGGGGCATTGTTGTGCGGTTCAAGTGTAATCATATAGGTGTTTTGTCTTTTATGCAGTTCCTGCTTGAAGACTAATAAGCTGTTTTGTGCGTGTGTGTTTGTGTGTGTGTGTGTGTGTGTGTGTGTGTGTGTGTGTGCTTGTAGGAAGAACTCCAGAGCCCCTCCAGCGGTCCTCACATGTGTGCCTACAAGCTCGTCACAGTCAACTTCAAATGGTTAGGACTTCAAGGCAAGATTGAGAGCCTCATTCAAAAGGTACTGTGAAAGATACTTGAGAAAATGTTTACTGTTTATTGCCCTCTAGCGGCCAAAATGTAAATTGCCACACATAAGTATTGTATGAAACACAATAGGGATAGTTCTGATTTTTAGATGCAGTTTTCCAGAATGCCTTGCACTACAGTACACTAAGCACTCCACACAGTCCAGAGACC
The DNA here is from genome assembly GCF_963971535.1 of Notolepis coatsorum. Taxonomy (NCBI): domain Eukaryota; kingdom Metazoa; phylum Chordata; class Actinopteri; order Aulopiformes; family Paralepididae; genus Notolepis; species Notolepis coatsorum. The sequence continues at coordinate 198,614,944 of NC_140165.1, forward strand.
TGTCTTACTGTCTAACAGACCAGGTGTCAACATAATGAAGCAACCATAATGAAGCAACCACTGCCTGGGATCTGAGAATCCAAATATCCGCACATCGTTGCTATTTCCAGTTTGCAAACCACTGACACTGTTCACTGAAGACTCTTCTAAATGTAGATGCATGTTGTTTTAAAGTATTCCCTTCCTCAGTTTAGATCACCCTCGTCGTTCTTGTGTGGTTACTCATCTAATCTCTCTTCTTCCTTTTCTCACCCATCCGTCTGCAGCAAGAGAAGCGCTTGTTTATAAACTTCCACAGACAGCTGTTCTGTTGGATGGACAGATGGGTGGATCTGTCGATGGACGATATACGACACATGGAGGAGGAGACGCAGAAGCAACTGGATGAGGTAACTATAGAGTGCACATAGTGTACCTTATCTAAAATAAACCTGTGTAGAGTCTAGATTGTCCGGCAAGCTCATCTCTTTTATTTATACTTTACTTGTGGTAAAATATTGATAGTAGCTATCTCAAGACCTTCTCTTGTAATAATGACACTTTGCAGAGTGCAAACATCTGTATTTTGGAATATTGATCAATAAATATCATTCTAAATAACCAATAAAACCAATCACATTTTGGAATGAAATCCCTCATACATGCCTTTCTCAGTGATGTGTGCCTGTGTGTTCTGCATGTTCCAGATGAGGGAGAAGGAGCCACGGAAAGGCATGGCTGTGTGTGAGGAATGAAGCAGCCTGGACTGTGAGTATAACATGACCCCACTGCCAGGTCTACATCACCATTTGTTGGACTGAAGATTGTTTTGTTTGTTTGTTTGTTTGTTTCAGTCTGAAATGTCTTGTCTGACCCTTTGAATTAAGGACAATCAATACAATTGAATAATAGCTTTTACAAAATCTTTGAGGTTGTAAAAGCTATATTTATTAAACAGCATAAGTATTAATGGCGTAAGTTACTTACTAGGTCATGAGAAATGGGGCTATCTCTGCATCACTGGAAAATTATTTTACACTGTTTAGTTTTTTACTGTTTTTTTTTGTTGTTGATAAAAAGCAGGTCAGATGTTTATCCTGTGTCTGGATCTATCATGCATGAGTTGCTTTTCTGTCTTTTGGATGTTTTGCTCTGGTCAAGCCATTGTTTTTATGTCAGACATTACAAACTCCTCATCACTGTGCTGTGATGTTGCTACTCACTCTGGGGTGAGGTTGTTACTATGGGGTGATGTTACTCACTCTGGGGCGATGTTACTCACTCTGGGGTGATGTTGCTACTCTGGGGTGATGTTACTCACTCTGGGGTGATGTTGCTACTCTGGGGTGATGTTACTCACTCTGGGGTGATGTTACTCACTCTGGGGTGATGTTGCTACTCTGGGGTGATGTTACTCACTCTGGGGTGAGGTTGTTACTATGGGGCGATGTTGCTACTCTGGGGTGATGTTGCTACTCTGGGGTGATGTTGCTACTCTGGGGTGATGTTACTCACTCTGGGGTGAGGTTGTTACTATGGGGTGATGTTGCTACTATGGGGTGAGGTTGCTACTCTGGGGTGATGTTGCTACTCTGGGGTGATGTTGCTACTCTGGGGTGAGGTTGCTACTCTGGGGTGAGGTTGTTACTATGGGGTGAGGTTGTTACTATGGGGTGATGTTAGTCACTCTGGGGTGAGGTTGTCACTCTGGGGTGAGGTTGTTACTATGGGGTGAGGTTACTATGGGGTGATGTTGCTCACTCTGGGGTGATGTTGCTACTCTGGGGTGATGTTGCTCACTCTGGGGTGATGTTACTATGGGGTGATGTTGTTACTATGGGGTGAGGTTGCTACTCTGGGGTGAGGTTGTTACTATGGGGTGAGGTTGCTACTCTGGGGTGAGGTTGTTACTATGGGGTGAGGTTACTATGGGGTGATGTTGCTCACTCTGGGGTGATGTTGCTACTCTGGGGTGATGTTGCTCACTCTGGGGTGATGTTACTCACTCTGGGGTGAGGTTGTTACTATGGGGTGATGTTGCTACTATGGGGTGAGGTTGTTACTATGGGGTGATGTTGCTCACTCTGGGGTGATGTTGCTACTCTGGGGTGATGTTGCTCACTCTGGGGTGATGTTACTCACTCTGGGGTGAGGTTGTTACTATGGGGTGAGGTTGCTACTCTGGGGTGAGGTTACTATGGGGTGAGGTTGCTACTCTGGGGTGAGGTTGTTACTCTGGGGTGAGGTTGTTACTATGGGGCGATGTTGCTACTCTGGGGTGAGGTTGTTACTCTGGGGTGAGGTTGTTACTATGGGGCGATGTTGCTACTCTGGGGTGAGGTTGTTACTATGGGGTGATGTTACTCACTCTGGGGTGAGGTTGTTACTCTGGGGTGATGTTGCTACTCTGGGGTGAGGTTGTTACTATGGGGTGATGTTGCTACTCTGGGGTGAGGTTGTTACTCTGGGGTGAGGTTGTTACTATGGGGCGATGTTGCTACTCTGGGGTGAGGTTGTTACTATGGGGTGAGGTTGCTACTCTGGGGTGAGGTTGTTACTATGGGGCGATGTTGCTACTCTGGGGTGAGGTTGTTACTATGGGGTGATGTTACTCACTCTGGGGTGAGGTTGTTACTATGGGGTGATGTTACTCACTCTGGGGTGAGGTTGCTCACTGTATGGCGATGTAAGTGTGATTAATCAGTCACAATGTTTCCTCCTTTACCTCTTCAGATCTGGCTCTGACACAGGAGGCCTTGCCCGTGAACAACTGCCACACACCCTATTCCTTGGACATCCAATCGGATCTGTAACCACTGGATAGACCTCATCAAGAGCATGCCATTTTCAAGTTGGAACATTTGCTCTTAATGAGAGAACCTATACTCTAAGCACATAATGCAGTTCTGTACATGCAGCTGACAGCAGGCAGCTCCAATTTTGTCTAATCAAATCAAGAGTTGGGGAACAGGGTGAATGGGTTGGGTTTTATGATGGCTTGGCTTTGATGCCCCTTCCATTCCTAATTAGAGATGTCACTCTCATGTCTTTTAAATGAATTGTTATGTGCTTTTGGATACCCCCCCCTCTTTGATTCACTCTTTTCCAATTGTCATTGATTCATCACATGTTTACTTACTGGAGGGAAGTAGATTTGTAGGTCATTTAAATTCTGTTTTCCTAAAAAGGTCAGTATAGTGACGATACATTCGACTGCCTTTTCTCTGCAAACATCATGAATATCGCTCCAATGTTGGTTTTGGAATGAAAAATGGTTTCAATGGAACCACAATAGTCTTACATTCACAGCCATTACCACGTTAGGCTAGTCGCATGTTAGGCTAGTCCCATGTTAGGCTAGTCCCATGTTAGGCTAGTCCCTTGTTAGGCTAGTCCCACACTAGTACAAATTGGGTGTGGCTATTAAGATGAGACTCTTCTGAATCCAATGATTCCAATCATATTCATGTGTGTTGATGTGACTCTCCATAGTAGAAGATGTATTTATTGTCAACATTCACAAGGCCTTTGAATGTGGTGATAAAATTCATTTTTTTTTATATTTATTCTTTTTATTCTTTTTTTTTTACTTGACCTCACTATATAAAAGTACCTATTGTGACCTCTAGGATTATCACAGTGTCATGAAACTAGAGACCTAGACAGTCGGATGATGTATGGCCTACGGGCTACATTAACAATAAAAGGGGCCATTTTCAGAAAAACTGCTCACCATCCAATCCTTAGGGAAAACAACAACTATTCTCCATTGTCCAACAACAAATTCTCCATACTGTATGTCAAAGTTATTGCTATCAAATCACGCTATGGACTTTTCTAAAGTGTTCTTGGGTCTTTTTCAAGACAATTTATTAGACATACAGTACTTTGGTCATTATAGGTCAATTATAATATCTCTAGCTCTGTTATTGACACAAATGAATAAGCCCTTTGACTTTATGGCGAGACATGTAAAGTTAATAACATGGACTTCATGGCTTAGAGCTCCCTGAGCCCGGTAGGTCTATTCTCTAATCCATGACCGAGTGCGAGACAACATGATAAATGGAGCTATAGCTTAGCAGTAGAAGGGCAGCTTTTGACTTCCAGTCACGGTTAGGTCAATCTTTATGTCAATCAAGTGATGCATTTTGATCATCTGAAGATGAACCTTTTGTCTTTTTCGTTGTTTCTTCTTGGCTTGCATTGAAAAGACCGGGATGATAGTTTATACTCTCAGATTATGATCTATAATCCTGGCCCTGTCGACCATTTGCCAGCTCAGCCTCGGAGATATCCACTCCTACTTTAGTGATGGCTTTGGTTTCACTGTTAAAGAATATGGGGTTATGCAGGGGAACTCCCTAAAAACATGGTATCTCATGTATAACACCCCCCCGCCCACCTTAACCCTAACGTTAACCTCATTGATTGAACCTCATCATCACCTCACCATCACCGCCCACTGGATACGGTGCATGACGTAGTGATACCTGGTATTTAGTTAATCCCGTTATGCAGGAGTAATCTGAAAACAGATTTCAGAGTAAGGTCAGGAACACATCAAATAAATGATCTGTAATTGTTCACTAGATAGGTCTACTTTATTTAATTTGAGCTTGTTTAATTATTGTAATATGTGAATCCTATCTTGAATTACTGTAAGTGTATACTGTGTTTTACTGGAATGAGCAACTGCATTGTATCCTATTCTCTAAAAGATTGAGTATGATATTAAAAAGAATATATTTTATACTTTGCCTCTTGTATTGTGTGTTGATTGAAAACTTTATTAACAGATTGCAGAATGGGTACAATACAGTACGGCTCAATACAAACAATTGTTAAGGGTATGCAGACCAGAAAAAGACTTTCGTCTTGTTTACATCAGGGTCCCCCATTTTCAATTCATCAGGATATTTATGACATACAGATATACAGTGTTTCATCCTGACATTTATGATATACAAATATACAGTACTGTTTATGAGAAAGATCGTAAAAAAAAATATATACATTCGAGGGGGAAGACACTGTACATTGGAGGGGGTTGGGTGGGTGGGCTGGGGGGTTTGGACATTTACCGGGACCAGTTTCGAATTGCAGTCACCCGTAGGTGCTCTTTGAGAGCCGTTTTGAAGGTGGGTAGGGAATGGGATTCACATTATTTTACGGCTGTGGGTAGGGCGTTCCACATAGTTGCGAAACGTGTACTTAGTCCCTTGTTTGAGCCGAATCTGGGTTGAACATGATTTGTGGAACTCCCTCTGGTGTTGTGGTCGTGGAATTCACTGACCTTTGGGAAGTATTTCGACATGTACATGGGTTTGTTGTGGTGTGTATCTTGTAGACCTGTTATCATGAATTGAAAATGGGAAAACGCTCATCATTGCTGACGCTTTTGCTGCCATATTAATGTATTATACATTCAATTCACTATATACATGGATTCGAACATAACATAACATTACATTTGCGGCATCTTTTTCTTTTTATCTTCTTGGCGTGGCACGATAACCTCGATAACCTTACGCTCACCTCGCTCACCTTAGAGGGGCTTCGCCTAACCAATCAGAGAGGGGGCTTGCTCAACCAATCAGAGAGGGGCTTCGCTCAACCAATCAGAGAGGGGTCTGCAGAAATGGGCTCAACCAACCAGAGAGGGGTCTGCAGAAATGCGGCTACGGAAAGTATAGATGCAGCTGGACCCTATTGGAAAATCCCAGTGCTTTTTCTCCCTTAGAGGGCGCTGTTGGCCTGTTTATATTCGACAGTTGTTCAGGAAGTGACATTTATTATTTGGACGCTGAGCAAAACTAGAAAATAACATCTGCGTCCACGGGAATTGCTAATAGCGAAGCATTATCAGGTACTATGCGACCCAGAACAACTACACTTTGAGGCTATTTGTGACACATTTGACTGCTTAAGTTAACCTCAGCGGATAGTGCCGTTTATTATTGCTCAATGCTTACTACACTACCGTGTTGCGTTAGCTAGCGAATGGCAGCTGGAAGCATTGCACGATCAAAGCTCATTTAACGTTATTTATCCCATTGTCGTGTATGCAATGTGCAGTGTGTATACAAACCAAAACAAATGTTGGCTGTTGTTTAAATGTTTAGCTATAGCCACGCAGTAACGTTAGTTTTACATTGTTTGCACATGCAAGTTAACGTTAGCCAGTGGTGACTGAGGTGATTAGGCAGCTAACTGAATGTGCATCTCTTGCATTATCCCAGCCTTCTTTTATTTTGCATTCTACGTTACTCCACCTGTTTTTGTACTGTTATTTATCACTACACCATGACATTCCAGGAGGGAGATAATGGAGGAGAAGGAGGAACAAGAGGAGGTCCAGAAGTCGTACATCGGTGCGCAAAAGGGAATCGAGGACAACTTCAGGTCAGAACTGTATTATATGCTAGATTGTGAAGTATTTGCTCAAGCGCAAAACAACATTATATTAGTGCATTGAATCCACCATTACACAATACTTAGTTAGTTAGCACTTAGCACAATACCTGTCAGTCAGCCTAAATCTGGCAGCATTATGTCAGGTTGCCCAACAACTATGCAGTTTAGAGCAAAAATAGGCAACAATGTTGCTCCACAGAGGAAAGTGCAAATGACCACCTGGCACTGAGTTTGTGAAAGAAAGATTGGCTGGGTGGGTGGGGTGAGGGGGCTTTTGGATTGCATTCTTCAGTGGGATTTTGCATAGTTTTCGTACATGGCAGTATTAAATTTTTTTTCTCTCAGAGAGATTAACCAGTCCACTAATCACCCTGTCACTCGAAGGCCTCCAAATCCCTGACCAAAGACTTTGGCCATCTCATTTAGTAGTTGGACTCTCTGGAAGGCACCAAAACGTGCAGCCTTCTCCTAGACAGTTGTTCTGTTCTTTCTCTCCATCGAAGCGGAAGGATTCTGATGTAGTAGTTTTGGAATGTGTGATTGTGGTGCCTGGTGATGCCAGTGTTTGAGAAAAGAAAGGAATACACATTGCCGAAGAGCCAGATGTTTGAGTGAAAACTTCAGGTGTTCCTGTTCTCCAAGCTTCAAGAACCATCAAATAGAAGAACCATCTTCAGATCCAGATCCTCCGTAAGCCACTCGCTACACACATCTCGTGACCACTGTTTACCCTGCAACCATCCACCTTGAGCCATAATGGAGGAGATCCGGCGGTTGTTCGGTGCCATGGGACGCGTTCGTTCAGACAGCCTGACCAGTGACGCCACCCAGTCGACGGTCAGCAAGCTCCTGTTGCGGCATCGCCTCAACCAGCTGATGACCTGTGTGGATGACCTGGACCCCAAAGACAAGCTGCACGACCAGGTGGCCAAGACGCTGGACAGTGCCTTCCTCATCTGTAGCAGGAAGGCCAACCAGCCCAAGAAGGACGGCTTCAGGTGGACATAAGATGCATCGTAGCATAGCTTCTTTTCTGCTCTCTGGATGTTGAGCTGGAGAGGGAGGCCGGTCTGCCAGGGTGATATTCCACAGTTCTTCTAGTTTCCTCTTTCCTTTTTCAAATGATTGCTCTCTTTATGTCTCTCTTGTGTCTTCCGCAAATTCTCACATTTGCTTGAGTATGTAACTTGTCCGATAATAGACCATAGATATAAGCTCAACTTAACTGAAAATACCCCCAATTCTTGTTCATTGAAACTCCACCACATGTTGCTGCTACTGTAGGACTTTGCAACTTTACCCCTCAGTGTCATAAGAGGCCTCAGTTCCTCCAACTCGACCTCCTCACCATCTCCCGCACCAGGCGTTCCACACTGGGAGACCAAGCTTTTCTGTAGCTGCCCCCAGGCTGTGGAACTCCCTCTCCCCTACCATCCGAGGCTCTGACACCTTCAACCCCTTCAAAACCAGAAAAAACCCAGCTGTTCACACTTGCCTTCGCGCAACATGGCCCTGCTCCCAAGTAGCCCACCCCCTTCCCCCCTGACTCTTTTCTTATAAGCTACTGATCCATGTCGCTTTTGTTTTTTGTTACCGTTTCGTCCAATTGGCCAGCACCCTGCTTCCTTTTTTATTTTATTTATTTCTCCTGTTGTTACTATAGATATATATTCATATCTTTACCCTTTCTTTTATATAGCTTCTCTCTCTTTGTAAAGTGTCCTTGAGTCAGAGAAAGGCGCTTCTCTTAATCCAATTTATTATTATTATTATTTAATTGAGCAGGGAAAATAGGATGTTAATGGAGGGGTTGAGTGGGGAGATACGAGAAACTCACAATACGATACTGATATTTAGTCCTTGATAATATCACGATACACAATATCTGCGTTAATTGATACATTGCAAGACAGTTTATTTAGGATAAATCACGATATTTGTGTAACTGAAGAAGAAGACCTTCCCATAAAAAGGCAAAAAGCAGGAATTGTGTATTTGGTCACAGAATTTACATGAAAACGTATCAGATTCTTTAGTGTGCATCACAAACTGGCCAACTATACATGAAACAATGTACAACAAATTGCATAGTGCCTCTTTAACACACACTGACCACAACTTCATTATTATTTGGCTAACTATGAATTATGTCCCCAACGGGAAATGTTGTTACTATCTGCAATAGAAATGTCATCATCTGTTTTATCTAATAAGATAACGTTTTCAATCTGTTCACCTCATTCCAAAAATGTTTATTGCAGTCAAAAATTGTTAAATATCGATGTCGACTTCGGCGTCACTGTATCCACTATTGACTACATCAGGCTGATCACCTCGTGGTACTAAACACAGTGCAGGTTGAGTTGGTGTGACTGGTCTTCATGATGGTAACTAAACACAGTGCAGGTTGAGTTGGTGTGACTGGTGTTCATGATGGTAACTAAACGCAGTGCAGGTTGAGTTGGTGTGACTGGTGTTCATGATGGTAACTAAACACAGTGCAGGTTGAGTTGGTGTGACTGGTCTTCATGATGGTAACTAAACACAGTGCAGGTTGAGTTGGTGTGACTGGTGTTCATGATGGTAACTAAACACAGTGCAGGTTGAGTTGGTGTGACTGGTGTTCATGATGGTAACTAAACACAGTGCAGGTTGAGTTGGTGTGACTGGTGTTCATGATGGTAACTAAACACAGTGCAGGTTGAGTTGGTGTGACTGGTGTTCATGATGGTAACTAAACACAGTGCAGGTTGAGTTGGTGTGACTGGTCTTCATGATGGTAACTAAACACAGTGCAGGTTGAGTTGGTGTGACTGGTCTTCATGATGGTAACTAAACGCAGTGCAGGTTGAGTTGGTGTGACTGGTCTTCATGATGGTAACTAAACACAGTGCAGGTTGAGTTGGTGTGACTGGTCTTCATGATGGTAACTAAACACAGTGCAGGTTGAGTTGGTGTGACTGGTCTTCATTATGGTAACTAAACACAGTGCAGGTTGAGTTGGTGTGACTGGTCTTCATGATGGTAACTAAACACAGTGCAGGTTGAGTTGGTGTGACTGGTCTTCATGATGGTAACTAAACACAGTGCAGGTTGAGTTGGTGTGACTGGTCTTCATGATGGTAACTAAACACAGTGCAGGTTGAGTTGGTGTGACTGGTCTTCATGATGGTAACTAAACACAGTGCAGGTTGAGTTGGTGTGACTGGTCTTCATGATGGTAACTAAACACAGTGCAGGTTGAGTTGGTGTGACTGGTGTTCATGATGGTAACTAAACACAGTGCAGGTTGAGTTGGTGTGACTGGTGTTCATGATGGTAACTAAACACAGTGCAGGTTGAGTTGGTGTGACTGGTCTTCATGATGGTAACTAAACACAGTGCAGGTTGAGTTGGTGTGACTGGTCTTCATGATGGTAACTAAACACAGTGCAGGTTGAGTTGGTGTGACTGGTCTTCATGATGGTAACTAAACACAGTGCAGGTTGAGTTGGTGTGACTGGTCTTCATGATGGTAACTAAACGCAGTGCAGGTTGAGTTGGTGTGACTGGTGTTCATGATGGTAACTAAACACAGTGCAGGTTGAGTTGGTGTGACTGGTGTTCATGATGGTAACTAAACACAGTGCAGGTTGAGTTGGTGTGACTGGTGTTCATGATGGTAACTAAACACAGTGCAGGTTGAGTTGGTGTGACTGGTGTTCATGATGGTAACTAAACACAGTGCAGGTTGAGTTGGTGTGACTGGTGTTCATGATGGTAACTAAACACAGTGCAGGTTGAGTTGGTGTGACTGGTCTTCATGATGGTAACTAAACACAGTGCAGGTTGAGTTGGTGTGACTGGTCTTCATGATGGTAACTAAACACAGTGCAGGTTGAGTTGGTGTGACTGGTCTTCATGATGGTAACTAAACACAGTGCAGGTTGAGTTGGTGTGACTGGTCTTCATGATGGTAACTAAACACAGTGCAGGTTGAGTTGGTGTGACTGGTCTTCATGATGGTAACTAAACACAGTGCAGGTTGAGTTGGTGTGACTGGTCTTCATGATGGTAACTAAACACAGTGCAGGTTGAGTTGGTGTGACTGGTCTTCATGATGGTAACTAAACGCAGTGCAGGTTGAGTTGGTGTGACTGGTGTTCATGATGGTAACTAAACACAGTGCAGGTTGAGTTGGTGTGACTGGTCTTCATGATGGTAACTAAACACAGTGCAGGTTGAGTTGGTGTGACTGGTCTTCATGATGGTAACTAAACACAGTGCAGGTTGAGTTGGTGTGAATGTGTGACTGCCTGGTGGTCTTCATGCATTCACTACAGCAGGCTGATCAGCCTGTGGTAGTAACACTGAATGCACTGTGCAGTTGTTCTGGATCTTAATCTTCGCCGCTGTGATCATCTTATGCCCTGGTCACGCACCTTTGTTGTTAAGGTTGAGGCTCAAAGGATTATGGGTGTTTGCCTCACAAGTGCAACAAGTTTGTCTATTCAAATGATGTGGACTGTATACTTGTATTATTAGAATTAGGTTATTTCCTTTAACCTCATCACTTGTTCTTGATCTGAAAATACATCAATGATAACATTGATATCGTATGACATCTGACTGAAATATGATCTATGAAGTCTTTGACAAAAGACATTTCTTGGTTTACTAATAGTCAATAGTATTTTTCTTTTTCAACTACCGGTAATTGTTTAGTTGATTTAAATCGGCAAACCTGTCAAATTTTGTTTCACACAATATCCATCCGCATATGAACTCAACCATGCAGAAGGACTTCTTTAAAGTCCAGGTAAAGCAAATTCAGAGATTTGTTTCTAAACACATTATACATGTTAGAAAATAGTAAATAGTTGCTAAAAGACTGAACTATGTAGTAGTGAATTGTGGAGTTAGACCGTTAAACAGTATTACAACAGCTGTGTTCCCGATTTGGGGCCTGAAATCATGTTTTGATGACGCACTGGACTGGAGCCATCCTTGGCATAACCTCTCCCCTAACACTCAATCAATAAAGTGTGATCTGACTGTGCCCCCACAATAATAGTTATTAATGTTTTTAATTATTCAAATTTGGCTGGGTGGTTTAATAACATTTTGCTGTGGTGTGGCACATGTAGAACATACGTTTATTTTCACTTTACCCCGACTTGTAACATAATTTAGCTTGTTAATGTCTAAGAATTTTGTACCCCTAGCCCTATTTCCTACTTCCTAGTACTTACCAATTCAGTTGTTGATTGGCAGTCCTTTCTCAACACAGTCCATGCTGTTGTGTCATACTGGATACCCACAGCTCTGACTAGTTAAAGCCAATGGGACCATGCCACAGTCTGTACAAGCCCTGAGGACTACTTGCACAGACTGGAGCGCCTTCCAATGTGATCTTCCTTTCATTTGTTGACTATTAGCCAGAGCTGCGGGTATAAGTGTGAAGACAACAGCATGGGGTTGCGCTGAGAAAGGAGTCTACTGATGAACAACATCATTAGTAAGCAGGAAACGGGGTAGTGGTCCAAAATTCTGAACATAACCCTTCAAAGACTAAACATATTTGTGAATAGTTTTTTATGCAAGAAATGTGCTTATCATTTCCCACAAAATTACAGAATTTTGATTGAATTAAATATTTATGTTGAACATGTAAAAAATTTAAATACATAAAAATGTAAAACAATTAGTCAAAAGCAACAACAAACCAAAATGGTTAAAACAAATTAACTAACAAATAACTCATTCAGCATTCAAATAAACCACAGCTGTAATTGATAAAACTTTATGAAAATCTTTGCAGGTGAAGACCAGAGGGAGATGTTTTAGTGTGATTTCTGAAGAAAAAAAAAAGGGTCATATTGTTGTTGTATTTGGAAAAACAATGTGTGAGTCTCCCGCCCTGCTCTCCTGTCTACAGACTGCACATGGTCACATGGAACGTAGCCACGGCAGATCCTCCCGATGACATCACTTCCCTTCTCCATCTCAACTCTCACAAGACCCCGGACCTCTACGTTATTGGGTAGGCAGTTGAGGAAACGTGTACCAATTGGTTCAATTTCATATAATCTTGAGAAACCCAAAAGTTGGGCGACTAGGTGTCGGTGGCGCAGTGCGCAAGGCGCTCGCCACCGTTCAAGCCCAGCTCTTGGCGTTGCTACCAGCTTGGCTGGTCGTTCATACTAATACAATTGGCAGTATTAGGGGGTGGGAAGCTGGTGGGTGGGGATCGGACGTTGTGGACAGCGACTCCTACACGTCGGTTGGTGCGCCTGCGCAGTAGAATCAGGAAGCAACGAGGGCGGCGTGTCCCTCCCACGCAGACCCCCGACGCTGAGAGATCGCGCTGTTCAGGTGAAAAGATGCGACGGCTGCCTCCTCGAGTACCGGAGGGGACACGTGATGCAAGGCTTCGTCCACATTGCAGCCGACCAGTGGGAGGCATGGTCTAACAACGTTCGAGACAGGGGAGGGTAGAATTGGACGATACGAAATTGGGGAAGGGAGGGGGGAAAAAAATGGGGAGAAAAAGTAGATAAAAAAAAAAGAAACCCAGAAATTATCGCTGGAAATGTACTCTCACAAACCCTGCCCTCTTTTCTTGATCCTCCAATCACAACTGTTGCTTTTTGCAGAACTATGCGAGCAGACTCAAATCCTTTTTAGAATGGCATACAATTTAAAGGCCTCCTCTGTACATCTTGTAGATGACGAGCCGTCAGACTCTTGTCCGTAAGAGCGTCTGAGTATGAGATCAGGTTTTATACAAAAAAAAACATGTTTTCCAGTCACAGATTATTTGTGGTGACACAATACAATATCAGAGAGACGGCCAATTTTTTTTTCCCCCACACAGAAACCCATTAAAGGTTCAGTTCAGAATGATCTCCACAGTACACCCAAAGTAGATTTCAGGCGTTGTACAGACTGGAGCATGGCCACACACACTAGACTTTGCATTAGCTTTGTGGTAGTATGCAGTGGTGGTTGCACGCCGTTCCACCACTTCTTTGAGCAGGAACATGCACAAATGTGCACACAAGAATGCATTACACTCGACTCTGTGCCAAGTACCCACCTGGCTACTTTGCATAATAATAGCTCAGGTCGTCGGGTGTGTTCAAATACTACAGTTGGACCATTCAACACACAACCGGTGAATGAAATGTGTTACATTCCATTCCTATAGGCAATTAGGCATAGTCTTTATTCGCGAGGGAACATTTATGCACATGTGAAACTCGCGCAGGTCATTAGAACACAGTGCAACCACCTATGAAATCACCACTGCACCACTGGGTAGTTTGCAGTATCCAGTATGAAGAACAGCATGGCCACACACACTAGACTTTGCATTAGATGTGTGGTAGTATGCAGTATCCAGTATGAAGAACAGCATGGCCACACACTAGACTTTGCATTAGATTTGTGGTAGTATGCAGCAGTATCCAGTATGAAGAACAGCATGGCCACACACACTAGACTTTGCATTAGATTTGTGGTAGTATGCAGCAGTATCCAGTATGAAGAACAGCATGGCCACACACACTAGACTTTGCATTAGATGTGTGGTAGTATGCAGCAGTATCCAGTATGAAGAACAGCATGGCCACACACACTAGACTTTGCATTAGATGTGTGGTAGTATGCAGCAGTATCCAGTATGAAGAACAGCATGGCCACACACACTAGACTTTGCATTAGATGTGTGGTAGACTCAGTGGCGTATTTAGACCACTATCACTAGGGCACGTGCCCTAGTGATGATCATCTGTGCCCCAGTGATGAAAAAAAATTTTTTTTTTTTTTTTTTTTTTTTTTAACAAATGTTTTTTATTTTCCCTTTTTTAACATGATCAAATGATCATTTAACATGATCAAATAATTATTATAATATTTTTTACTTCGCTTTGAAATATTATAGTGAAATATTTTGCACTGCATTTATCTTGTTGAAATCCTCCAACAGGCTCTTTTTTGTAAGTTGACTGGTTTGCACACCAATAATACAGTGCAATAATAGAATAGTAGAATAGATAGTAAAATTATGCAATAGAATGGCCAGAGTAAAATAGTGCTACAGTACAATCAACAGCGGGGTGTATTAGAAGGCTATGGTGAAGAGGTACGTTTTTAGCTTATTTCTGAAAATATTAAGAGATCTAGCTTCCCTAATGTCCATAGGTAGTGTGTTCCATAACTTTGGTGCATAGTTGGCAAAGGCTGCATCCCTGATTTTCTTTAGACTGTGGCTTGGAACCTTCAATAGACCAGTAGTAGATGATCACAATGTTTATACTTTGTATATAAGGAGGAGGACCTTGAAATCAATTCTAAATGTTACCAGAAGCCAGTGTAGGTTACTTACTTGTAACTTCGGGTTTGATCCAAGGAGTAAGTTGCCCCATATTGCTCTGTAACATTTCTCTTTTTGTTATAGGACCGACTAGTAGGATTTCAGTTTTGCCCTCATTTAATTTTAGGAAGTTGTTCGTCATCCATTTGTTTATTGCTAAGAGACAGGCGGAAATGGAGTTTATAGCTGTGTGATCATTTGGTTCAGCGGAGATGTACAATTGTGTGTCATCTGCGTAACTATGGAAACATACATTGTGCTTTCTAATGATGTCTCCTCAATGTTCAATGTTCAATGCAATGTTCAATGCAAGTAAAGCACTTTAAACTTTAAGTATGACTAAATGCTTTATTGACTATATATATAGTAACTGTTCCAAAATGCATAGATTTCTATGTATTTTAGGGGTTTGGGTGGCTAGCTCTTTTTAATATAAATGTCAGATTGTTTTATTTATTTCATAGATTTCTATGCATTTCAGGAGTTTGGGGGGCTGGCTCCCCAAAATAATTAAATAACATAACCCTAACCTAACCCTAAAACCGAAATAAAGTTAAAAAAAAATAGTTACAAAATCCACCCATTTTCGCCCACAAACCGGCCAAAACTGGCCAAATTTTCGTAGTTGTTGGTGCCCTTCTGTGCCCTACTGAAGTGCTGGGTCTAGATACGCCCCTGGTGGTAGTATGCAGCAGTATCCAGTATGAAGAACAGCATGGCCACACACACTAGACTTTGCATTAGATGTGTGGTAGTATGCAGCAGTATCCAGTATGAAGAACAGCATGGCCACACACACTAGACTTTGCATTAGATGTGTGGTAGTATGCAGCAGTATCCAGTATGAAGAACAGCATGGCCACACACACTAGACTTTGCATTAGATTTGTGGTAGTATGCAGTATCCAGTATGAAGAACAGCATGGCCACACACACTAGACTTTGCATTAGATTTGTGGTAGTATGCAGTATCCAGTATGAAGAACAGCATGGCCACACACACTAGACTTTGCATTAGATGTGTGGTAGTATGCAGTATCCAGTATGAAGAACAGCATGGCCACACACACTAGACTTTGCATTAGATTTGTGGTAGTATGCAGCAGTATTCAGTATGAAGAACAGCATGGCCACACACACTAGACTTTGCATTAGATGTGTGGTAGTATGCATGCAGCAGTATCCAGTATGAAGAACAGCATGGCCACACACACTAGACTTTGCATTAGATGTGTGGTAGTATGCAGCAGTATCCAGTATGAAGAACAGCATGGCCACACACACTAGACTTTGCATTAGATTTGTGGTAGTATGCAGTATCCAGTATGAAGAACAGCATGGCCAATTGGCCACACACACTAGACTTTGCATTAGATTTGTGGTAGTATGCAGTATCCAGTATGAAGAACAGCATGGCCACACACACTAGACTTTGCATTAGATTTGTGGTAGTTTGCAGTATCCAGTATGAATAACAGCATGGCCACACACACTAGACTTTGCATTAGATGTGTGGTAGTATGCAGCAGTATCCAGTATGAAGAACAGCACGGCCACACACACTAGACTTTGCATTAGATTTGTGGTAGTATGCAGTATCCAGTATGAAGAACAGCATGGCCACACACACTAGACTTTGCATTAGATGTGTGGTAGTATGCAGCAGTATCCAGTATGAAGAACAGCACGGCTTGTGTTGAGACAGAACTGTACGACGGACAACATCACTGTTAAGTAAGAAATAGCGCCAGGCGGCCAGGATTCTCTACTTCTCCTTTAACCGCACATCTTTTCCACTGCCAACTATGTGTGTCTGACCCATCCCAGCCTGCCGCTACTACAAATAACCTGTGTGTTGTGTGTTGTGTCAGTCTCCAGGAGGTGTACTCTGGTCCAGTGAGGTTCGTATCTGACTTGACGTTTGACGATCCATGGAGTCGGATGTTCATGTCTGTATTAGCACCACGGGGATACCTCAAGGTATACAGCATCTCCCCCTGTCACCTTGCTTCTCACACAGACACACACACTGATCTATTCATTATTCTGTATCTATGGTTACACCTGTGGTTTACATAGATGATAATAATGAATGATCTATCTATTCATTATTCTATATAGGGCTGTACCGAATAGTTCGAAGCTTCGTCCATAACGTTGACATTCGAATTCTAAATCAACATTTGAATTTAAAATTTTAATAATCATTTAAAAAAAATTGTCTATTCATTCTGTTTAAACCAATGGGGGTTTTCTTCACAGTTGCAGATAAAGATTAGGCTACACTAACACATTTTTAATAAAACAAGCCTATCTGCATCCACTTGGCGCTCGGCACTCCATCAAGACATCACCATCACTTTCGTACCAACGTGCCCTTATTGGATTATTTATGTTGACGAAACTGACGAGTTATATTCATTAACTCACTCAGCGCCAGAGGGTATTGCACTTTGGAACTCAGACTCATTCCCTATGATAACACCAGGCTGCGTGAATACTTTACCCAAGGCAGTTGTCCTTCCGCGTTCGGTTTGCGTGCCCTGATTGGCCTCTTAGCGCCGAATCGCGTTAGCCCTACTATCGCCTAACTACTCGCTCAATATACTCAGCTGTAAGTACAATTATGTTGACATTGTTTTCCTCTTATTGCTCCTTCCTAGCAGCAGCACGGCGATCGAAAGGAGCCTTGAAGTTGTACAATCACAGCTTTATTGTAAACAATTCCAAATGTTTTACATCCGTAGTACTTTACCATCTCCGCGGTCAACTAACTGCGAGCATCTGCAGCGACGTGATTCTCTTCACAGTAATATTACATTTCTCCCGATACTCTGCTAGCTCTGTATAGCTGTAAAGACATTGATTGTCAATTCATTTGAAACGGATCAGACTGTGGACACCACAACAGCTGTAAGTACAATTATGTTGACATTGTTTTCCTCTTATTGCTCCTTCCTAGCAGCAGCACGGCGATCGAAAGGAGCCTTGAAGTTGTACAATCACAGCTTTATTGTAAACAATTCCAAATGTTTTACATCCGTAGTACTTTACCATCTCCGTGGTCAACTAACTGCGAGCATCTGCAGCGACGTGATTCTCTTCACAGTAATATTACATTTCTCCCGATACTCTGCTAGCTCTGTATAGCTGTAAAGACATTGATTGTCAATTCATTTGAAACAGATCAGACTGTGGACACCACAACAGCTGTAAGTACAATTATGTTGACATTGTTTTCCTCTTATTGCTCCTTCCTAGCAGCAGCACGGCAATCGAAACAAGCCTTGAAGTTGTACAATCACAGCTTTATTGTAAACTATTCCAAATGTTTTACATCCGTAGTACTTTACCATCTCCGCGGTCAACTAACTGCGAGCATCTGCAGCGACGTGATTCTCTTCACAGTAATACTACATTTCTCCCGATACTCTGCTAGCTCTGTGTAGGCTAACGCGATTGGGTGCTGAGAGGCCAATCAGGGCGCGCAAACCGAACGCGGAAGGACGACTGCCTTGGGTAAAGTATTCACGCCACCAGGCTCCCTGGATGGATAATGAATGGAAATATCGAATAAAAGAAATAACGATGAAAACCCGACTTTTCTCGGGTTTGGCGCTCAAGCGTCTGGGAGTTAAACCGACTTATCTCGGGTCTGGCCCTGAATGAGTTAAAGAAAGTTGATTTTAATAAAAAAATAAAAGACTAATTTAATCACTTTATTCAAATTGAGCATATTTAAAAAAAAATTATATATTTTTTTGATTACGTCATAAAATATGACGACAGACATTCGAAGCTTCGTTCGAATACTTCAATAGAAGCTTCATGTAAAAAAAAAGACATTCGGTACAGCCCTAATTCTATATCTGTGTGGTTTACCCATCTATGACAAGTATCCACTGTGGGAAGGGCCTTAGTAAAGTATCTTGAGTTTCCTTTTTTCTTTTTTTAATTGATTATTTATTAGATTAAATAGTGTTGAAATGGTCTATTAGACTACTAATAGAGTATTAAATACTCTGTGTTGAAATACTGGAGACGTGTGTGTGTGTGTGTGTGTGTGTGTGTGTGTGTAGGTATCGTCCATCAGAATGCAGGGTCTGCTGCTGCTCTTAATCTCCAAACTGGACCATGTCCCCTTCATCAGAGACATCCAGGCCACATACACACGCACTGGCATCTTTGGATACTGGGTGAGAGATAAGATGAGATAATGGGTTTTTTATTTATTTTTTTTGGTCTGACGTTTGGGTTGGGGGAGGGGTCTGATGTTTGGGTTGGGGGAGGGGCTGCGACACCTCAGGCTCTAATAAGAGACCCACCTAGAGGTCGCTGTTTGACAGACCGTTTCTAAAGTTCTCAATCTCACTCTTTCCTTCCCTCGCTCTCTCAGGGTAATAAGGGAGGCGTGTCAGTCCGTCTATCCTTCTATGGCCACATGCTCTGTTTCCTCAACTGTCACCTAGCAGCGCACATGAAGTACGCAACGGAGCGCGTGGACGAGTTTGAGCGCATCCTGGACTCTCAGACCTTTGGCCCTAAACAGGCTCTGCAGGTCCTGGACCACAGGTCAGTAGAGCAAGCCAAAATGAAAGCATGTGTTGTAGTTTGATTTCACCAGGAAGAGAGAGGCCAGGGAACACAGCTGTTGGGGGAGGTAGGGTGTTCCATAGACCAGATGCTTTCACAGAGAATGCTGTCTGGCCAGATGTAGTGGCAGCGTTGTGCTCTGGAACACCGGTGTGGTGTCAGACTGTCAGGTTATTTTCACCTTATGTCTCCTGGGTGGACGTCTGTTTGTGACAATGATGGACCAGTGAACGGCAAGTGTGTCTCGCTCTCTCTCTCTCTGATTGTCTGGCTCCAGGTTGGTGTTTTGGTTTGGGGATTTGAACTTCCGCATCCAGGACCATGGCATGCACTTTGTGCGCTCATGTATCAACAACCAAACCTACAACCTGCTCTGGAGCAAAGACCAGGTTTGACCATTTTGTACTTTCCATAATGGATTGGTCAACGAAACATACAGCTGGGCTGCTGAATTATTTACACTGGAGTCAGTGAAACTCTTAATAATAAGACAGTAAAGTCTCTCATTTGATACATTGTGACATGTACAGGACTGCCATGACTTTGTCTTTCTCAGTTGACAATGATGAAGACGAAAGAGCCGATGTTGCAGGAGTTTAAGGAGGGGTCGCTGGATTTCCAGCCTACATACAAGTTTGACTTGAACTCTGATAGCTATGACAGCAGGTAAGTGTTTACATGTATACACACACACACACACACACACACACACACACACACACACACACACACACACACACACACACACACACACACACACACACACAAGTTGCCTAGTAATAGGCAATGGTGATATTTTCTTGACCTGAAAACATTTAATCTGCGATTATCCAATCCTGTTGTAACTAAGCGATTTGCCTGAAAAACGTTTCGCTTTTGTGCATAGATCACTAGATTTATCAGTTTATAATATGCATTTCATGTTTGCATTTCCTGGTTGAAAGCAGATGATGTTTGTGAAATGGACGTTAGATGTCTCATTAACACTATGGTCGCCAAAAACGCTGTACCACGTCATTCCCCGCCATGCTCATTCTGCCAAAGACGCCGTACCACGTCTTTGATATCAATATTTCAAAAATCTGTGATCGAAATCATATTTCTCCCCCGGAGACTTGAGATCTACTGTTGATCCCCTCTCAACTCTCCAACGGTTCAAGAGCGCCATCTGGTGGCCAATCGGCGGATCGCCCAGAGCGGAAACAGGAAATGGAAGCTGGTGCTCATTCCAATTCGGTCCGATCACTCGGTAATAGTCCCAGGACTCGAGCTAGACACAACGGATAGCAATCTGTTACCAATAACTCGATAAACAACATGATTTGGACGTATATACTATTATACAACCTGGAAATGGATCGCATATTTCTACATCCCATAATAGGAATATTTCTGTTCCACGCTCATCGCCCAACGCTATGAGGAAGCTACGGTAAGATTCAGCGTTATTTTTTACCGTGTTCGATACTAACTGCTCTAATGATCATATCACCCACACTAGATGAATCATCTAACGTTGGCCACGGAATTATAAACGACCCCCCCCCCCCCCATCCGGTCAACATCAGGTGATCAGTAGTAACTTCTAGAAGCACGTCCATTTGAATTTTTTTTATCTCTCGCAGATTCCTATCAAACTGTATTTGATCATCAATATAATGCATTTAGGGCTATAAATCACGTTCCGGAGAAAGCTGCAGAAAACGATAAAAACATACTTATACTTTAGACCGTATTTTAGTATGAATATGTGAATGAAAAAGTATAACGTTGCTACACCCTGAACAATAGATACTTGACGTTGAATGGGCCATAGTAATGTCAATTTAGCAATACAATTTAAAAAGTTATAGCCCTGCAAAGAAGGTAAACATCCCCATAGACAAATAGAGCTGGCGGAGGATGGTATATTAAGAATATAAGCCTGGCGACCAAAGTGTTAAATACTTGAGCTACAAACGTAGGACTGTTCTGACATTGATATTGATGTAACTAAAAAATGTTTTTAATGTGCTACACATTTTTGAAAATGCTGGTTGAAATGAAATTCAATGTTCAGTGCTGTAAACACCACCCCCAAAGTTCCTGCACTTTGAAAAAGTCCTACCCTCAGAGCAGGGACGTTTTGGGGGGTAAAATAATGTCCCGGAACTTCTGCTTAGACCCTGGTCCCCGTGGTGGACACGCACAGAGTTCCTCAAAAGGTCCCCAGTTCCGGGGGGAAAGTTCCTGCAGTGGGAAAGGGGCAAAAGTCCAAACTGTATTTCTCTTTTATTGAATTCTATATTTTTCAACTCCGCAGGCTCTACGGGACATGGTTTTCCTTTCAGTAAGATTTCAAAACACCTCCACTCCCTTAACGTGTCACCTCTTATCCATGTTTCAACTCCTCTAACTGCTGTCATCCAACATAGCATGCTAGTTCTTAGTGCCTGAACCACCAACGTTCAGATGTCTTACTAGAGCAAGGTTAACTTCAGCCATAACCCTCTTCAGCTGCGGTCAACTACAAATTAACCACACTGGCCATAACTAACAGTCTTCGCAAGGCATGATTGTCAATCGTTGAAATGCTTTTTCCGCCTCTACTGAATACAGCCGGGACCAACGGAACATCAGGCCTTCGGTTCTGTGGATCTAGAACTGATACTTTTGCTGTTATACAGCCAACTATCGGTCATTCCCATGCAGTACCGATTGACTGAGTTAATGAGCTGCAGTACATTAAAGGAAGCACTACTCTTGTCGTTGGGAGTTGGACAAAACCTTTTGTTTTTTTCCCAGCACAATGCAGCTTGTCTCATCTTGTTTGATCTATTTTACACCATTCTCTCCATCTTCATCTCTGAAATTGTCGTTTATTTTCTTCTTGTGTGCCCTCTTTCACTCAACATATAGTAAAACCGGGAAAAATAATGTCTCACTGATAAACCGGTTCTCGAGAACTATGGGAGGGTTTTGCTTGGGCTATTAAGACATAGAAACATACGACGGGATAGTGGGTATTGTGAGATGTCCTGGCGATACTCGGAGAGAGTATAATAGCCTTATTAGCAGTACATTTAAACCGCAAAATAATCCAGTTCAGTGCCATGTGGCGTGGCATGTTGGGTGACACGGATGTGCAGCCGTGGTAACTTTTCCAGCAAATTGTGGCAATGCGGGGGATGACGTCTGTACATTGGCACTTAAGTTAACTGAGAAACAGCACGTCGGCATTCCTTGTTGAAACCCACAGGTGGCAAGCTAGCTCATTACCTTGCACTTGGCGGTAGCGATTGGTTTATGGGAGCTGAAGGACATAAGTTTAAAATGTTTCTTCCCGCAATGTGACAAGTGCCTGTTGAGGAAATATAATGGTTCAGTGTCTGGATCCCATCGCCTGGTAGGATGCTGACCGTGGTCACGGTTGTCACTTGTTGGCCAAGATACAAAGCTCCAATTCATCATTTCCACCTAAAAGGTTGTTTATAAACCTAACCGTTTCCACTGCCTACAAATTGAATAAACATTTAAATAAATTAAAGAATGTCCTTTCAGGGTGTGGCTGTGTAGTGTAGAGGTCTAAGTACTATCCTACCACCCCTGAGACCATTCCCGATAGCCTTTCCTCCGGCTTGGTCAGTCGTCCCTACGAACACATTTGGCCGGTGGGGTAGGAGTCCTGGTCGTTGCAATAGTGACTCCTACTGGTCGGTCGAGGCCTTCTCAGTAGGGAGGGGATCTGTGGGAGATGGCGTTAACCTCAGAGCGCAGTATGCTCTCCTCCTGTCGCGTGAAAAAAAGTGGCTGGCAAGACTAAATGTATCGGAGGATACATGTGGTAGTCTACTACACCCTCCCCAGACCGTCAGTAGGGTAGGGTAGCGACCAGGGGGGAATTGGCATAATGACTAAATTGGGATAATGGTAAAAGGCCAACTTTGGGCCCTAGACAGTAGACACTAATACAATATGTCCGTGTCCCTTTTAATAGCCCTCTCCTTCCATGTGTGTTTGTTTTCACCTGGTAACCACATAGCTCTCTTCCCACCTCTCTACCCCTCCATCATCTCCACTTCGTCTGTCCAGTGGGAAGAAGCGTAAACCAGCCTGGACGGACAGAATCTTGTGGCGGGTCAGACCAAAAGCCCCACCCCACGAGGAGAAGGATGAAGACGAGGACCCTGGATTGGCTGAGAAGATTTCCATGCAGCGGGCAGAGGAAGAGGAGTACCCTCTCAAGATCAGACAGGATCTATACAGCAGCAACATGGACTACGGCATCAGTGACCACAAGCCCGTCATAGGCCTCTTCACCTTGGAGGTGAGAATCTAGACCTATAAGGATGGGGAATGTTGGGATGATTTTCAATTCTAATACTGACTCCTATACTTCAAATTCCATACTGGTTATTGAGAATTTATCTACTTTTTTCTCCCCATTTTCTGTTTTTCTCCCATCCCAATTTCGTATTATCCAATTCTACCCTCTCCTGTCTCGAACGTTGTTAGCCCATGCCTCCCACTGGTCGGCTGCAATGTGGACCAAGCCTTGCATCACGTGTCCCCTCCGTTACACGAGGAGGCAGCTGTCGCATATTTTCACCTGTACAGCGCGATCTCTCAGCGGCGAGGAGTAACGCATGGGAGGCTCACGCTGCCCCCGTTGCTTCCTGATTCCGCTGTACAGGCGCACCAACCGACCTGTAGGAGCCGCTGTCCACAACGTCCGATCCCCACCCACCGGCTTTCCCACCCCCTAATACTGCCAATTGTATTAGTATGAATGACCAGCAAAGCCGGAAGCAACGCAGAGAGCTGGGCTCGAACCCAGCATCTCCTGCGTTGGTGGCGAGCGCCTTGCCCACTGCGCCACTTAGCCCCCCCCCCCCCCCCTATTGAGAATTTTTTAAACTTACTTCTTCATGCACTACAGTTAAGATCAATTAACATTCACATTCACCATCTGCTTTTAAAATGGAATCGGATCATACTCTAGTCTAGACCGATCTCAAACTCTGCCCTCTTTTCTTGATTCTCCAATCACAACTGTTGCTTCCCTCAGATAAACCTTTTTGTTTTGTTGTTGCTTCCCTGTTTGTCTGAGGGAAGCAGTAGTTGTGATTGGAGGATCAAGAAAAGAGCGCAGGGTTTGAGATCTATTCATTTTTTCTATATATATATATTGTGACGAACCTGATGGGATGCAGGTTCGCCACGGTTCAAATACAAACAAAAACGAAGGTCCACACAGAACAATATCAATAAATACAAAATATTTATTGATTAGGCGAAAAATCCAATGGGTAAAGCAGTAGAATGGTCAGGGTA
This sequence comes from Notolepis coatsorum, assembly GCF_963971535.1. Taxonomy (NCBI): domain Eukaryota; kingdom Metazoa; phylum Chordata; class Actinopteri; order Aulopiformes; family Paralepididae; genus Notolepis; species Notolepis coatsorum. Next base: position 198,639,602 of record NC_140165.1, read on the forward strand.
CGTTCCGGGGTCGATATATAACACTCGCTCTTCTCCAACACCAAACTCCGCTCTCCTAACCTCTGCCCCTCCCTTGGTTAATGTACTGCGTGAGATGCTTGTGAGTGCACGTGAGGTGTGTCTCTACATTATGTGCAGGTGTACTATATCAGCTAGTGTGTGTGTGTGAATGTTGTACAGGTGTGCTACATCAGTCCTAATCCTCTACCCACGTGACGGATATATCTTCCCTCCCTTACATATCCCAAGGAGGGGGGAGTAGATCTGTCACAATATATATAGAGCTGGGCCGGTAACGGCGTTAACGTGCTGCGTTAATGCCGGACTGTTATCGCACGATAATTAGGGGTGGGACGATACATCGATCCAGAACGATACATCGATCCAGATCGATATATCGATCTATTATCAAATAGGATCGATGCAACGTAAAAAGATCAATTCATATTGCGATACTCTTATTTAGAAAATCCCCTGTTGAGCATATCCGCCGGGCCGCAACAACAACATTAGCTCAGCGTGTGTAGACGTTAGACAGCATTGCTTCAGAGTCCGCCTATTTTGAGACCCGAAATAAGTGCCTGTTGTTTTTTTCCCCACAAGGGGTCAAATGCATCTAACATGCTTTCCATCCTCGCCATTCCTTTATTTACATTTACATTTAGTCATTTAGCTGACTCTTTTATCCAAAGCGACTTACAAGTTCTGTATGACAAGCCATCAGGAAGGGCACAACTCTTATCAGCTGAGCAACAATGTTCATCAAAGTGTTGAGTGCTACAGTGTAGGTTAGTTTATTAGGACAAGTGCATGACAGTACGGTTCGTTTTTTATTTTTATTTTTTTAAATTCAGATAATGGTTGAAGAAGTGCGTCTCTAGTCGACGGCGAAAGATTGGACGTGTTTCGGCTGTCCTAACTGGGGTGGGTAGTTCATTCCACCATTGTGGGTAGGGATGCACCGAAATTTCGGCCACCGAAAGTTTTGGGCCACCGAAAGTTTATGGCCAAAAATGTCCTTTCGGCTTTCGGCCGAGTTTTTTCACCGAAAATATATCACCGAAACAGAAACCACCAGCTGTAACCTAACTAGGGATGGGTACCTTTCACATTTGAACCGATACCGGTACCTGTGAATCGATACCGGTACCCAACGGTACCTTTTTTCTGTACTTTAGTCTCAAGAAATTTAATTTACCTACATCAGTCGTAAAAAGAAAAAATCCAAACTTCAAATAACTACAATTTCGACAGTTTTCGGCTTGTCATTGCTCCGACTGCTTTGTTGTTGAATCAAGTCAAATCCTAGGTAAGCATATATTGTGCGTGTGAACGTTGACATGAAAAGAAAAAAGTAAAAAAAAAAAATTAATAAAAAATATATTTTTATTTTTCGGTTTCTCACTTGATTCGATACTCGGTAGTACCGACGTGTTTCGGTTCGGTACCTCAAAAGTACCGAATTCGGTACCCATCCCTAAACCTAACGCGTGTTGTTGTGATGATGTCATCAAAACGCGGATTCAGTCATTACATGCGCAAACGTGAGCTCTTCAGTCCTGCGTTCTGCAGCCTGTGTGATAACTCCTCTTGGGACTCGGGAGGCGCGCTGTAAACTCTGCGCGCAACGAGTCCAATAAATGCGTCTTTAACATGCTTTATAGTTTATATCCTTATTTACTATGCCCGTCGCGGTTAATCACAGAGTGATCTAATATGCATATTATTCAGAGCGAGAGGGATTGTGTTTCTCACATTGACGCTGTCAATGTGAGAATGTAGTCGGACGGTTCGACGTTACCAGTGTCAGGGTCTCGGCTTCTGTAATGGGAGAGAAAGATGACTGAAGGATGAGGTTCTCGATTCAGCATTTGGAATGGGTGGGGGTTGGGAGAAGGAGCTGCGGATGTTCTCCACTTTTTCCTCAAAGAAGATCGCAAAGTCTTCGGCAGAGAAAGATGAGGGAGGGGGGGGGGGGGAGAGTGAGGAGGGAGGACATGGTAGCATGCAGTTTGCGAAGATTCTTGGCAGAGGCCTCGATCCTATGGTGAAAGAAAGAAGCTTTGGCATTAGTAATGGTTTTGGAGAATGTTAACAAGAGGTTGTGATATGTGTCGATGTCAGCAGTGAGGCGTGACTTTCTATACTTCCTTTCAGCTGTTCTCAGGACCTGTCTTTGTTCTCTCACTGGATCTGTCAGCCATGGACTGGGTGGGGAACGGTGGGCAGGTTTCTCAACGAGGGGACAGCTTGTCGAAGGAGGTTGTAAGGGCTGAGAGGAGGGTGGAGGTTGCCATCTCTGTGGAGAGAGCACAGTCTCGTTAAATACCGAAATTAACGTTGCGTTAGCGTAAACTAACTAAGCTAAGAGAACAGCAGAGGTCCACTAGGGACTGGAAAGGAGGGGGGGTTACTGCATTCTCGAGATAGCCCCACTAACAGGATCTGGCCGGTACTGCACCTTCTGACTCCCAATATGCCTTTTCCAGCCAAAATACAGCGCTGTGACAGTGAATAGGATATATTAATATCGGAAAAAAAAGAAAAACGAACCAAAAACAGTGAACAGGAGGTCTATTTGTATTAAAAACAATAGATTGTTTTTCATTTGTCTGGAAGAGATCAAAAATAAAAATGTCAAATGATATTTCCATTAGAGCTGCCGCGGTATTGATGTTTTCCTTACCGCACACATTTGCGAAATATTTCCTACCGCTGCGGTTATTACCGCACACACACACAAAAAAAAAGTTTGAATGCATTTTTTTTTGTAGTCTACTCTTTATAGCATATAGCCTGCCTCTAGTCTAAATGTCTATCTTTAGAGGATGACTTTGCAGCATGAATATTGTTTGGGATTCGGCAAGCACGCATTCGTTAAAAGTGAAACACTGATTCGAAGTATCCCCTCTGTGTCGCGACCCTTTCTTCTTATTATTATTATAACGTTACTACTTATGATTACAAAGGCATTCGTTTTGTGGCATTACGTTATATAGTTACACGTTCATATTTACCGGACCATAGCAAGGCAAGCGTTACTCAATTCATATCTCAGTTCCTTTCTTTGCTCAGAGCGTGCAGAGTTGTACCCATTCTGCGGTCTGTTAATAAAGTTTTCAATCAGACAAGTGTATAGAACGAAGGGCTTTTATTATAACATTTCGTTGCAGTAAAATCATTATGCCTCGTTCCCTGAGGAGCGACGGTACGTCGGTAATCCACTCCGGTCTCCGGTGGGAGCTAACGTATATTAGCCGTGTTGTGACTGAGCTCTGATCAATGGCTGAGATTCGGGAAGTAAAAGCACTGCAAGACGATCCATCGTGTGACGCGTCTCTTCTGACCAATCAGTGGTCTGCAATGTTTCACATGACTTTTCTGGTACCCAATAGGGTCGCTTGGAACCTCGATAGAGGAGTAGGGTATATCTGCAGAGCCGCAAGCCCAACGAGAGAAGGGTGCTTTATTATTATAAAAAAAAAAACAGCGGTGACGCGGTATTCAGCCTACTCTTGCGGTGGGCGTGATGTAACAGCGATACCGCGGTAATCGCGGCAGCTCTAATTTCCATTGCCTTTTTTTGTTGATTTAAATGTTACTGATTGTGTTAAATGGGCATATAATATCATCTCATATCGATCGCAGGCACCTGAGTCTAATCGTATCGTATTGTATCGTGAGAGACTTTGTGATATCGGCAAATATCGTATCGTTGTCCAAAGAATCGATATCGTATCGTATCATGATGAAACTGGTGATTCCCACCCCTACTACGGATGAGGCACTGGGTCTTATGTACACTACTATACTATACAATATACAGTTATACTATATATCCTTATGCTATCTTGCTATATCCATCTATTATTACTAAGAACCACTCCCGTTATTTTAATTTTAAAGTGACCTTTTCATTGTTGAGTGTGAGCATGTGCGTGTGTGTGTGTGTGTGTGTGTTCGTGCTAAAGTGACTGTTAGTGTGTGAGCGTATACAGTATGTGTGTTGTGTGTGTGCTCATGTGTGCTTGTGTGTGGAGAGTTCAGTGTTCAAGACTCTGATGGCCTGGGGGAAGAAGTTCAAGTTCAAGTTTCTTTATTAGTTGTCATTAGGGATGCATGATAATTATCGGGCCGATATCAGCAATTATGACGTCATCCCGATAAACCCGATACGTTATTGATAGCTCCGATAATATATAATATATTTTTTGGTAAAAGAAAATGCCGTGTGGGTGAATTGGGATGAAGGGCATTTGTTTTTACTGTAGGCTCCTCCCGTTTTGCCAGTACAGTGGTACGACTGATAGCGTGTGGTTTAGGAAGAGGGCGTTTTACACAAATCCAGCGCTCTCTTTCTTGGCTGTGACGTAGCCACGTAAGTTTCAGATGCAGCGCGGATGTAAACAAAGATGGCGTCAGTCGTTTGGGAATAGTTTCAGAGGAAAAAAGTTCACTTGCTATTTGTAACAAATGCATTGCTGAAGTTCCACGAGGAGGGAAAAGGGCAACAACTTATAATACATCCAACCTAACAAGTCACCTGCAACATCACCACGATGGTGTGTTAAAAGCCTACGTGTTAAAAGCCGTAGCAGAGCCGTTGAACGGCTCTGCTCCGTAGTAGCCAGGTTAATTTGCACCACCAAGCACTGCTTAAAAGCTAGCGGCTTGAGCCCTTGGGTCATTTGTCAAACTTCTTTAATTTAGCAAACGCCTCGTCAATAGGTACAAGCGCCGCGGGTTCCTTTGTAGCTGGCTTTGGATTCACAGCAGCTTTAACTGCTCGCAAGTCGTCGTAGGCTTTTAACACACCATCGTAGCGGTGGTGATGTTGCAGGTGACTTGTTAGGTTGGATGTATTATAAGTTGTTGACGGATTGTGAATTTTCTGATTCAAATTATATTTATTTGGAAAAATAAATATGGTCACTTTATCAGTCAAAACTGTTGTCTTGGCTTTGTTTTGTTCATAGTAGTAACGCTCATGTCATGATAAATCTGGTTAGGTCAAAACGTAAGGTTATGTATATAACCAAGTTCTATGAATACTGGTGACGCTCAGCGTCAGTCTGCATTAACCTCACTTCGTGCACAGCACTGAATAAAAATACACAATGTACCTTTACATACCGACATCCGTCTGGCCACACCCCTATCCACTTACCTTCATAAGCAGGTGTGTGGTCACCTACTCGCCTCCTTCCCAAACTTTCACCACAAGGCGAGGTCAAGGGCCGCAGTGGCGTCCCGACGCTGAGCGTCACCAGTATTCATAGAACTTGGTTATATACATAACCTTACGTTCTATATCATACTGGCTCCGCTCAGCGTCAGTCTGCACAACAGGAGCTGAGCGGGAGCCAGAAGCTCGACAATGTACCCCGCTGAGGCCCCCCACAATCATCAGACAGGAGAGGACCGAGCCCCCCGACCCTCCCTAATGGAGGATACCCTCCCTATTGGAGGACGGGAGGGAGACTGATCCGACCGTGCGAAGAGAAACTCGAGCAACTCAACGCACAGGGTGAGCAAACCGTGGCTTGACTCCACGACTACGCACACGCACAACCCGCATGCCACCAGGGAACGAACGGAAGGAACAACCCTCGTTACTGCCCCCAAAATCACGGGGTCAAGAGCAAACTCAACCCTGTGGCAAGGCCGTAGCAGCGGAGCGCGAAGGAAGACTCAGACCCACTGAAGGGACTGGATCCCCTGGAAAAAGGGGGCCCGGAGAGGTCAATGATGCCACGCATCAAGACCTCACCAGGTGGTCACTTAGTGACACCGCCCCCCACATCGCCAGCGTATTCGGACAGGGCCCCTCCAAGAGCGGGCCCTTCCCCCCACTAGTACGCCGCCTGGCACACTGACCCTGCAACACAGGCAGTCAGCATGGCCGTAACTTGAAGCACTCAAAAGGCTAACCATAACGGAAGCAGGCAGCGCACCGGGGAGACGACCCCAGAGGGGTCGATCCCTTAAACCAGGCAGCAGGCTTTAGACCCGAGCCTGGAGCACTGCGGACGAGACAGGCGCCAAAGGGGTCAACTGAAAACAGCACCCCGGCGGAAGGGGCGTATGCTGGCATTGTTGCGCACCATGACAAAGCCTCCACCAAAAAAAAACCACCCAGAGGGGTCGAGGCAGAGAAGGCTGACACGATTGGCAGACGTCATGAACGTGCAGGGGCACACTCAACCAGGTAACCCGGGAGTTGACTCTGCTCCAACACACCAGGGAATCAACCACCCTCTTGATACCACAGGCGGTGGTTGTTCCTATAACCCCTCAAGAAAAAACTCAAACACACCTGCGGGTATACATACACCGCAGTACAAGTGTTTCAGTTTTCAAAAAAGGGTTATTCCAGGCCTACGGGTCGACGAAACAACTTCGGACCAGGCCCGGCGGCTCGGGAAGCACACAGGGCTACCAGAGGAGGTCCAGAAGACCACCCCAACAGCCCCCTCTTCGCCATGCGTGAGAGAAGGGCGAAAAGAATGGAGAACCAGCCCCTTTACGATAGCGCAGGGTACAACCTGTACCCAACAAAGGGTCTCCATAACGCCCAACCCTGTGACACCCGGGCCGACCCGGCATTTTCCCCCCCGAAAAAAGCACAAGTCCCTCAGGGTACCAGAACGGCAGATCTGCGTCCCCGGCGGACAACGGGTTAACTGACCTGGACCAGCGCGACCAGAACCAGTCCCGTGCCCTAACCACGCCGACATCCCCACTCCAGGAGAGGGGGTAGGTATGCGTGTCGATCTAAAACATGAAAAGAGGGCGCCACCCAGACGGTCCCATTTATACCACGCTCAGTGGCCCACCCCAAGGGCGTGAGACCCCTCTACCTATGTTCTGATCTATTCTGTTAACATCCCCCAGATATGAACGAGAATCCGTCGAGACCCAGTAACAGGCGCTCGGAAGAGGAAAAAATCCCCCATCCCAGTTGCCCTATAAAAACGCTGTTTTAATAACGGGCAACCATGGCGCACTAGCCTCCTGCGTGATTCTTATCAGAAAACACCCAGAGCCAGCACTATGTACGCGTCGAGACCCAAACACATCAATGGATAGTCTAACCAGACACCAGACATTGGTCCTTCAAGTCGCCTGGGAGAACGACAAGAAGTTGTCGTGCTTCATATTCTTCACTCTTTTTATTATTAAAAAGAAACAGACTGACATGAATCCCACGTGACGCAGCCGAGGGTACACATTTTTTACATTCTTACATCCCGCCACCCTCACCACAGAGAGGAGACGGGAATCCTCAGACTTCCCACGGTGAGCCATAGATTGAAAAGTCACGGTAACATTGAGTCATGTGACCAACAGACTCAAGTCACACGTATATCGAGCGTAGTAGAACAGTAAGTTCCTACGCTCTGCCCCGACAACTTGACAATAACGGACCCTACATACGGGTCTGAAAAAACGCACGGAAGCCGTCGTCTAATAGAAACGTGCCTAGTGACGTTTTCTATGACGGGGGGAACCCCATGACTCAACCACCTTTTTCAACCAAGTGTAAGCTGCAGGCCTTGCTCAAGCTCTAACATGAATGTAGCGACCAACAAGACTTAAAGTCTAGCCCTCCTATCAAACCCATACTAGCGAAAGATTCACACGTCGTATCCCCATCATGTTTGGTGAATAAACACACAGTTTGTAACAAAAAATACAGTCCCTTTTAGTAGGGACTCTTTATTTTCTATAAACAAATCATATTTGGGCCGGGAAGGGAACAGGGGGGGACCACAGAGTGAAAAAGTCAACTTTCAGCGACGCCTGCCACGAGCTGCTCGGGACTTGCCACCCCCGGGAGCCCCGGAGGGACGGTAAATGATCGAAGGCTGGTCATGACGATCCCTACCGTCACCTCCGGGCGTAGATGGGCCGGCTGCAGTGGCGGAGGCGCCCTCTCTCCTCCTGGCCTTCTTTGCCGAAGGTCCAGCAGTGGCGGTGGTAGCAGCGGCGGCTACGGCGGCGGAACCCCGACGACGAGCCTGCCGTCTGACTCCACCGGCGACATCGGGCGGGGGGAAATGAGGCTGGAGCACGGAACGCTCCTCCTGCATCTCCCTGCAGGTTGAGGTCATCAATTGCAGTGCCGACCCGAAAAGTCCAGCATCGGAGAGGGGTGCCGTCAGAACAAGTGGAGTCCTCTTCTTCTCCGGCACACGCGCCTGCTCCAGCCAAAGGTGGCGCTGGACTAGAGTGGCCAGGGCGCGTACTTTCCCAGCGGCTATGGCCTGCGGCTGGATCAGATGCAGGATGGCTCCTGCCGCCTGGGCGAGCTGATCATGTTGCAAATCAGTCAGCTCCATACCGCCCGTCAGTATCCCGGACATGAATCTCGCCAGCTGCGCGATGTTAGAAGTGGCAGCCAGAGATTGCGTCGCGGAGATAAATGACTGGTCACTCCAGTAAGCCAACCGCCTCGCCGATTTCCCTTGGGGAACCGGCTTCCGGACGGCTCCCACACCACCTCAGGACAAAGGAGCGCTGCCATCGGCCTATCAAGCCGAGGCACGCCCTCCTTCATGCCTTCTACCAAACCCACCACCCTCGTGACTTGCACGTAGGCGGGGGTGAGGCCCATGATGTGGGAGACCACCTGTCCCTGACGGACGTAGGCCTCCATTGAGGGGAAAAATGGACAGACAACGTCAATCCCTCTCACAGGACAGTGTTGCCATAGATGACCTATGAGATCGTCAGGAATAGGAACAGGCAGTGGCTGCGGCAGTGGCACGCCGTTTGCGACTGCCGCCGCCGCCATGAGCTCGGGGAACAAAGCATGCAGTTCCCCCTGCATACTTTCCCCCACCGAGCTCTCGTCCCTCACATGCAGCAGACTACTGGTTACAGAGCCACATTCTGATGTGGCTGATAGCAGGGCATCCCGCCGCCGAGTCGGAGGTTCTAACCCAACATCTGCGTACGAGGAATCCCAAGGAGACATCTCACCCCCCTCCAGTGTTACCTGGACGGGTGGCGGACATAGTCTCCACCGGGGCATCGAACAAGAACCCGTCCGCTTCTACCATGTAGTCATCTGTTTCCATCGGCCATGGAGAATCAGACGCATCCTCATCCGGCTCCAGCAACTCACCAAAACCAGGCCGTTCGCGTCTACAAGCCACCATCTTGCGACGGGAGCGAGCCGACGCAAAAAGTTTGCGTCTCAAATCCTCCGCAACCAGAGGAGCCGGCCACCCAACAGCGGACGACTCTCCGGAGGCAAAGGAACCAGAGCCGGAACCAGGCCATCGCACAGGAGACGGCGCTGGTGCACCAGCTCCTTGGAGAGGCAAACTATCTATCGGACGCCTACCGGGCGCGGCTGCCGACCACGAAAGAGGCCTCAACCCCGCTCCAAGACGCACGACAGAGGAGGCAATGGAGAACCGCTGGTGAAGGGTGACGTTGCTAGCGCGACCCTCCGAGGTAAACATTATGACTTAGCTTTTTTCTTTTAAAATTTATGAGAGAAAGAAAAAAGCAAGAAAAAATTTAAACACGTAACTCAACTTTCTTCAGCTAACAACCTCGTCAAGTGGGTATATAACAGGCACTTCCTTGTGGTGAAAGTGAAGAAGGAGGCGAGTAGGTGACCACACACCTGCTTATGAAGGTAAGCGGATAGGGGTGTGGCCAGACGGATGTCGGTATGTAAAGGTACATTGTGGATTTTTATTCAGTGCTGTGCACGAAGTGAGGTTAGTGCAGACTGACACTGAGCGGAGCCAGTATGATATAGAACTACAGGAATCTACATTTAAAAAAAAATTGTATAATACAATAAATATCGGTTATTGGTATCTGCCTTGAGGAGCAGAAAGTTATCTGGGTAAAAAAATCAATATCGTGCACCCCTAGTTGTCATACAGAAGTACAGAATACTTTTATACAAAATGCTTCTTTCTGTTACACTCCAGGGACTGTGCTAGACAAAAATAGATAAGTATAAAATAAGTATAGCAGTATAAAATAGAAGTCAAGTACGTAGACAAGTGTTCAGTATATACATATATAAAATGTACAATGCAGAGTAGAAGTAACAGAGTTACAATACAATATACAGTACAATTAGGGCCGTTAGGTGGCGTAGCGGAGATTGCCTTAGTCACCAACCCCGGAGCTGTGAGCTGGATTCGCCTGTTCGAATCCAGCTCACAGCTCCGGGGTTGTCACCAGCTTGGCTGGCCGTTCACACTAATACAATTGGCTGTATTAGAGGGTGGGAGAAGCTGGCGGGGTGGGTCCGGGTCGTTGTAAACAGCGACTCCTACAGTTCGGTCGGGGCGCCTGCTAAGCGCGGATAGGACCTGAGTGGGATAGTGTGATCCTTCCACACGCTACACCCTCTCAGGGAGGATCCGCGCTGCCAGGTGAAAAGAAGCGGTTGATTGGCTGGACGTGATAGCCTCCACTCTCCCAGATGATCTGACTGTGGGGGGTAAGTGCGCAGCGACCAGGAAGGGGATTGGGAATTGGCATACGACTAACATTGGGTTGGGAGAAAAAAATCTGAGGAAAATGGAGGGGGAAAAAGATCAATAAAAAAAAATATATATAATATACAGTACAAAACAGAAATGGGATGAGGTACAATTTACAGTAAAGTGTAATGAGGTATGGGTTGTAGTGCAAATTCTTTACCAATAAATATAAAGTGTGTTTAGGTGTTCTAAAGTGGGTAAAGTGGGTGCTGCAGTGAGTTGTTTGTTTAAAGTGAGTGTGCGCGTGTGGATGTGTGTGCTGTGAGTGCATTTGATGGTTGTTCTTCTGAGTCTCTCTGTGCTTGCCATGAGACTCCGGTATCGCTTGCCTGACCGCAGCAGTTCAAAGAGGCAGTTGTTTGGGTGGCTGGAGTCTTTGATAATTATCTTGGCCTTACCCATGCACCGCTTGTTGTAAATGTCCTGGAGAGTGGGAAGCCCCCTCCAATTGTGTGTTCGGCTGAACGGGCCACTCTCTGTAGTCTGCTACGGTCTTGTGCGGTGCTATTCCCAAACCAGGAGGTGATATTGCCAGTCAGGATGCTCTCTATTGTGCATGAGTAGAAGTTCTTAAGGATCTTCTGACTGACTTGGAACTTCCTTAGGCGCCTGAGGAAGTAGAGGCGTTGCCGTGCCTTCTTCACAACACTGTCAATGTGTGTGGTCCATGTCAAGTCCTCGGATATGTGGACTCCGAGGTACTTGAAACTGTTCACTCTCTCAACCGGTGCCCCGTCGATGCTGAGGGGGCTGTAGTCCATGACCCCGACCTCCTGAAGTCCACAATCATCTCTTTTGTTTTGCTGACGTTCAGGGAGAGGCAGTTCTCCTGACACCACTGCGACAGATTCTCTACCTCTTCCAGGTAGGCCCTCTCGTCTTTGGCAGAGATCAGGCCCACCACTACTGTGTCATCAGCAAATTTGATGATTGTGTTGTTCCGCTGTGCCACACAGTCATGTGTGTACAGGGAGTAGGAGGGGACTCAGGGTGCTTTCTCACTCACCATTCGGGTCCGTACAGTCCTCATTCCGGGTTAGGGTGCACACACTTCAGTCTTGGTTCGCTCCGGGTTCTGTTTACGGTTTGCGTTTTGAGCGTGTACGCTTGCCGTAGGCGATGTCACGCTCGAAAATGTAAACACAGTTAACACATGTTAACATGGCGGTGGAGACTGGATGCTGATATAAAATAAACAAATAACCAATAAATATGAAGTTATATTTGAACCTCTGTTGTCAAGCCTTGTCAATATAACCCACCCCCTTTTCTCACAAATGGATGGTGTTGTAGAGTCCGCTTTTGAGCGTTTCCCAGGGCTAACGCTAAGCTAACGGCTAACGCTAAGCTAACGGCTAACGCTAGTTAGCTTATTACCTATTACTAGTCTAGTATAGCCACTGTAGCACTTATTCTTCAGCAAAGAACGTGCAATAAACAAAACGGATACATTCACTGTGTTCTGCCTCATTTGTTGATGAAACAAAACTAACATCAACACAATTGAACACCAAAAGCGGAGTTTAGTCTCATCGGCGCCGATTTTGTTAGCTTACATGCTAACGTGAATGGAATATGCCAGTATAACAGTATAGCATTGTGGCTAGCAGCTAACGTTAGCTCACGTTAGTTAGCCAGCACCAAACTGATGATATCGGGAGCTATCAGTAGCTAGATAACATTAGAGACACCACTGGTCTATAGAAATAAATGCATTCGAACAAGAAAGTATAGTAGACATAGCAATGGCTAACGCTAAGCTAACGGCTAACTCTAGTTAGCTTAGCCTGGTCAGCAGCTAACATTATCCCATCGCTCGTGGCAATTATATTGCATGTCATTGATCTACTGGTCGACCACGGCCGACTGGTTGGGCACCACTGGTCTAATAGAAATAAATGCATTCGAACAAGAAACCAATGTATAGACATAGCAATGGCAAACAAAATTGCCAGGCCTAATGCGAGCCAGGGAAGTGCTGTGCTTTGTAACGTGGCTTCATGTTTTCATCCACTGAGCTCAGCTGTGAGGCTCCACATGCTTGTTTGGTTGAGGTCTGAACTTGCAAATTGCCCATAAATATCGTTTTTGTGGGTATTGTCCAGTTGTTGCTGTGTGGTTTTATCTGCCCAAAATTCAAGCAAGTAACAACGTTGTGTGTGTCAGCAAGTTGATACAAAAGCCTCCCCCGCTCCCACTGGCGCGCACCCGGAACCACCTATTTCAGCGGTCCAGGTTCAGCGCCCCCGGGGATGGGGGGGGGGGGGGGGGAGCGTTCTCACTAGGACAGACACACCCTTTTCTGATGCAAGCCGGCTCTGATTCGACCCCGAACGGTGAGTGAGAAAGCACCCTCAGAACACAGCCCTGGGGGGTCCCTATGTTGAGCGTGATGGATGAGGAGGTGCAGTTGCCTGCTCTTACCACCTGGGGTCTACCCGTCAGGAAGTCCAAGACCCACTGGCAGAGGTCATAGTTCAAGCCCAGGTCCCTGAGCTTGGCTATGAGTTGGGAGGGGAGTCGGGGACTATGGTATTGAATGCTGAGCTGTAGTCGATGAACAGCATTCTCACATAGTTCCCCTGCCTCTTGTCCAGGTGTGATGCTGCTGTGTGCAGCACATGGGCTATGGTGTCCTCCGTGGACCTGTTGGGGCCATATGCAAATTGCAGGGGGTCCAGGTTGATTGGGAGGGAGGAACGGATGTAGCCCTTCACTAGCTTCTCAAAGCACTTCATGGCTATGGAGGTGAGAGCTACAGGGCGGTAGTCGTTGAGGCAAGTGGGTGTAGATTTTTTTGGGTACAGAGATAATGGTGCACTTCTTCAGACAGGTGGGGATGACAGCCTGTTCTAAGGACAGGTTAAATGTCAGTGAATACCGGGGCCAGTTGGCCGGCACAGACTTTTAGGACGCAGCCGGGGATGCCGTCCGGTCCTGCTGCCTTCCTGATATTCACTTTCTTAAAGGTCCTCCTCACCATGTTGTGTTATCCTGAACACTGAATCTCCAACAGCAGCGCCCCCCCCCCCCCCCCCCCCCCCCCCCCTCCATTGCAGTGGTTTGTAGGCTGGTGTTATTCACTGCCTCAAACCTTGCATAGAAGGTATTGAAATCATTTGCTAAGGAGATGTCACTGTTCAGTTTGAGGGAGGTGCCTTTGTAATCTGTCATCGTTCTGAGGCCCTGCCACATACCTCAAGAGTCAGCCTGTTCAAACTGAAGTTCAACTTTATCCCTGTAACGCCGTTTTGCCTCGATTACTGTCCTCCTTACGTTGTATCTCGCCGCCTTGTGGTCAGTGAGCCGAAGTCTCTGTCCTAGTTGCTGGTGTGCGCAGGCGTTTGCCTGACCGCAGCGCGTGTAGCTTTATGCCAAGCAAGCAGTGCAAAAACTTACCGTAGTGGCATGCAGTAATGCGCCTTTCATTTTCCGCCGCCCAGCGCCCAGGTCGCGCGGAAATAGGCTGTCTATTGCCATTCTCTTTGACAAACTCTAACCTTAACCAGCTCCTTAACAACGCCTAAACTTAACCGTTCTAACCTTAACCAACTCCGAAACAATGCCTAACCTTAACCTTAACCTTAGAAATTATATTGCCATTCTCTTTGACAAACTCTAACCTTAACCAGCTCCTTAACAGCGCCTAAACTTAACCGTTCTAACCTTAACCAACTCCGAAACAATGCCTAACCTTAATCGGCGAAAGAATACACGTTAAAAAAAAATCACGTTAAAAAATATTTTCGATGGGATTCGAACTCGCCAGCAAACAAGCCATAGGATCCACAGCCATGTGTCCTTGCCAATTGAGCTATTTGCTAGATACTGATAAGGGGCGGTGACTTATATATATTGAGCTCCGCTCGTGTCGCATGCGCGGGCACCTCGCGCGAGCACGCCGGCGCACGCACGCACCTGAGCGAGCACGCCGCCGCCGGTGCACGCACGGTAGCATTTGTCTGAAAAGAAGGGCGCTTTACCGCACTAGCGTGCGGTGACGAATGCGGAAGCATTTTTGCACTGCTTGCTTGGCATTAACGTACAGGCGACCGCAGCAGCTTGAACAGGCTGTTGTTGGGGTGTTGAGGGTCTTTCATTATTCATTATATACCCACTAGTAGGCAATAACATTTATATATTTCTTTCTCAATCTTTCACTGCCTTGAAAAGTATAACTCATGATACCATACTGTTACAGTACCTATAGGTGTTGTTTTACTTACTGCAGTAATTCAACATGTCCCCTAACATTACCACTTAGTAGTCAAGGTGGGGAACCCAGACAGTCAGGAGCAACTACTGCCTATCCTAGACTCAATGATTGGTTTCACAACTTTAGTCTCACATACACCAACCAATAAACCTAGACTTCTTGATTGGGGGAAAGTTTTGGTGCAAGGACCTTCGGGTTATGTAGTATATGTACGAAAACGTTGGTCCTAATAAAGATGTTTTACTGCAAGTGAAGAACCAAGTGTGCAGGAGTTCTTTGTTCCTGACTGGTTGACCCACAGTATTCTCCCATTCACCTGTTACCTTGGACTCAGGTGTGCAAGCACTGTTCTAGTGTCACATGGTCCAGATGCTTGTTCTGTTGGGGAGAAGAACTACCGGTACTGTGTCTCTAGCGCTCACTCACTTCCACTCTTCTCTTCCCTGCTTCTCCGTTTGTCTGTCTGTCCTTCTCTGCTCCCTTCCTCTAATAATTATCTCCATCTCCCCCTCCCCTCCTCCCTCCCTCTCTCCAGGTGAAGAAGATGTACCAGACCCCCCTGGTGCGTCTACACGCTGAGGGCGACTGGAGTGCTGACATTGATGCCGTGGTCGTCTACAGCCCTCTGCAGCCCTTTTCCTCCAGTGCATGGGACTGGATTGGACTTTACAAGGTTGGACGACCAACTGATTTTAGGGGTGTAACGATGTCGATACAGAATTGAGTCGACAATACTGTGTAGAGAATATTCATTCTCTTCCCTGGGTCTTTCTTTTGTTACCCTCCGTTTAACTGGTGGTATGGCCACTGCTATTAGGATAATGTTTAAGGCTAAGAAAAAGACATTGACAGATAAAGAAATTAGACATCGACCAATTTTAATCTGCGCCGATGGGACGTTTCACAAACTTGTTAACTGCTGAACTTGGCTCTGATAATGGCCGATGGCTGCTCAGCCTCCGCCATAGGCTAAATCAAGGTAATGCCATTGTGTACCTAAGATTATTTATATTTAAATGAAAGTTAACTTTATATAAGACTGCTCTATTCATAAATTAATTATGAGCAGGATAAGGTTGTTGGTTATAGTATGGCATTATTAATGCATTAGACTGCAGACTTAACTACTGCTCTGCTGAAAGCATGCTGTGTTTTGCAAGCAACTGTAAGTGCAAGCGTACAGTAGCAAAACTATGGGCCAATAGCCATCATTTGAGGGCCACTTTTGCTGAAAATAACTGTGCGTGTGATTGACTCCTGATAATAATCTAAACAAAGACGTTACAGATATGCAGCAGCCATACATTATTTGGTAATCCTAAATCTTGGCCAGTTCAGCCAAGTGTCTCATCGCCCATTGTATATAACATATTCCAATGATGTAATCCACTAAATCACACATTTCCAGATATATTTGTGTCTTGATATCAGGCAGATGGCTACTGCTAGCTCTTCAACTCAAAGACTGTGTCCTGCACAGTCTAAAGTTACCCTATTTTACTAACGTTTCAAAAGAGTGACTTATCACCATCGACTTGAGAAAAGTCAAATAGAAATGGCAGTATCATTCCCCCATATATTAAAGTACAACTTAAATCATTCGTGTAGATATTGAATACATAAGTTCAAATTAAAAAGTAAAAATAGCTATATTGAATATATTATTTATTTTGTTTCTTGGTTTTCTAAATAAATGAATATGGTGATATATATAAATGACAATGTTGTACCTGTCCCGCTTTCACCAATAAAAACTAACTATTGGTTACATAATTATTAAATTTAATTAATAAATATTATTAATAAATTAAAATGGGAATTTGTATAGAATCTAGAAATGTGTTTGTTACACCCCTAGTAATGATGTATGTAGAAACAATGTTGGAATAACGTAGATAAGCAGTAGTTGATATTTTGAGGTGAGAGTGTGTTTGTGGATCTCAGGTGGGCTTCACCAGTGCGACCGACTACATCACCTACACTTGGGTCAAAGATGATGAAGTGTCCTTCAACGAAGAGCTCATACAGGTAACAATTGTTTTGTGTGTGTCTGTTAACACTTTGAGTGCCACGGGTCCGGTGCCCCGGAACCCCATTGCGTGCCAACACCCACTTCAATGATAGAGCTCTCATATTTGCAAACGCATAAACTATATCTTAAATTATGGCTGTGTCTAATATGGCCGTCGCTTATCAATGACTTGTTTGCAGTCAACATTGTCGAAACTGATTGTTTTTTTTAATCGGTTCATTTCCGTTTTATACCATTTAGAAAAACGCTTGTTTTATTAAAGTTCCAGAAGAAAATAAAGATTCTGTGATACTCCCTTTACTGGAATACACTGGAATACACAAAACACGTTGTCATTGCCTATTTATGAATCGTTTTCAAATAAACGCTAGATTATCGATAGTATATGTGTACTTATGCACTGTATAGAAGCGGGCTGAAAAATCGATTCTTATTTCCTGATTGCACACACACACAGACACACACATATGGCACACGCTGATATATAGGTTAAAATAGCTCTGATTATTCCAAGACTGGTAAAATAGATTCCTTACCTCAGATCAGATGTTCTGCAAAAAGATTAATCAAATTCCTGATTGCCATTCCAAATATTGATCGTGTTTATTGATCCAATGTTTTTTTTTTATCCACTTTTTCTCCCATTTTTCTATATTTTCTCCCATCCCAATTTCGTATCATCCAATTCAACCCTCCCCTGTCACGAACGCTGTTTCTTGCCTCCCACAAGCCGGCTGCAATGTGGACTAAGTCATACATAGCACAAGTCCCCTCCGGTACTTGAGGTAACAGCAGTCGCATCTTTTCACCTGCGCAGCTCGATCTCTGTGTCGAGGAGTAACGCGTGGGAGGCTCACGCTGCCCCCGACACTTCCTGATTCTACTGCGCAGGCGCACCAACCGACTTGTAGGAGTCGCTTGTTCACAACGTTCGATCCCCACCCTTCAGTTTTCCCTCCCCGTAATACGGCCAATGTGTATTACTGCGGACGACCAGCTAAACTGAAAACAATGTGGAGAGCTGGATTCGAACACGCGAATCCTAGCGTCTCCACACTGGTGGCGAGTGCCTTGCCCACTACACCACCTAGCCGCCCTGTTTATTGATCCAATGTTATAGTCCGAAACGCATAATCGAAAGCTGCTCCAAGCCTCGCCAGTGAATCTGGTAACAGACACTGCTTGCCAGAGATGGGGAAACCCTGAACCGGAGTTTTTCTCTGATGCACTTTTTCACTCAATCCAATCCAATGATGTGCATTACCATCCGGGAGACGATAGGGGGCGGTATTTGCCCTTTGAGCTCAGAGCCATTCCCAATGATAACGTCAGGCTGGACGGATGAAAAATGAATGGATATCGCTAATAAAAGAAATAACGATTAAATAACGAGAAATCTCTTTAATGGCAACCAACGCATGGCGGCAAATAACAAGAAATCTCGTTGTTGGCAACCAATGTGTTAAACATAAAAAAAATACAATGCATAATAAATATATTCATGATCATGCAACATAAAACAATTGTAGGAACGGTTTGGGAGAGGAAGGGGTTTTAGGTTGTGTGTTGTGAGTTCCAAAAAAATGTACTTAAAGTTTAAAGGGGACATGTCTTGCTATTCCTTTCACTATTTGGGCAACTTTACACAATTCCTGTGAGTCTATGGAATACATCTGTAAAGTTTTTTTTTCAAAAAAAGCGTTTTGTATTTCTAATCAAGTACTCTAAAACGATTTTTCAAGCTGTTTTGGGCTGGGCTCCGCCCATAAGCGCTTTGAGTGACAGTCACCCACAGTCTGCACTGCCAGACAGAGAGATATAGAGAGATTGAGGGGGATACTAATAAATTTCGCCTCGGGGGGGGCATAATCCCACGGGACAATGCATTGGTAACTTGTTTCAAATGACAATATATACCCCTGTGAATATTATTGCACGGATCGGAATACGGGAGCGCGCGTTGGAGTCAAAAGATATTTTGACAGTGATATGCAAGTGGAGAAGCCCCATCCCCGCGCGCCGGTCGGGAGGTTGTGTGTAAATGCGTGTGTGTTTCTCCGACAGAAGCTCCTGTCCCTCTCCATCTCTCTCTCGCTCGCTCTCTGCCTTTCTGTCGGCACCCGCTTGAGGAAGTGTCGGTATTTCCACTCGCTCTGTTGTTGAGTGAATGGTTACGCTACAGCCATAGACGGGGCGTTACTGCAGATCAGCTCCTTGCTACGTAGGCTAGCGAGTCAAATCAGAATAGCTTAGTTCACTGGGGGAGGATATTATCTTTATCTGTATGTAAGACACGAAAATAAAAAACATCAAATCAATCTCAACTGAATTGGAGCAATCCGCCAAAATGAGAATTAGAGACACAGACCCCATTGATACAAACCCTCATTGCTAGGAAACAATGCTAAACACGGGAAAAGGCCATTTATAAGACACTGGAAAGCTCAATATATCAAAAGCTCAATATATCAAAACGTGGCACTTTACAGTGAACAGGTCGTCTATTTGTATTAAAAACAATAGATTGTTTTTCATTTAAAGAGCTCAAAAATAAGTGTCGAATGATATTTCCGTTGCCTTTTTTGAGTTGATCTAAATGTTACTGATTGTGTTAAATGGGCATATAATAGTCTCATATCGATCGCAGGCACCTGAATCTAATCGTATCGTGGCAGACTTTGTGATATCGGCAAATATTGTATCATTGTCCAAAGAATCAATATCGTATCATGATGAAACTGGTGATTCCCACTAGGGCTGGGCGATATAACGATAATTATCGTGATATTTTAATAATAGATATAAAAAAATATATATATTTTTTTCTTGACCTGCAACAGGGCAGTTTTAAGAGACAGTGGACAGACTTGTCTTTCTTGCCTGCAACTTAAAGTAATGGCTTTGCTTGTCCAAATGACAATACTGACCAAATAGAGATTTATTTTTCTCTTGTCCATTTATTTTGTTAGCTTTCCAATTTAAAATACAGTTTGAAACAGTCTGTACACAGTAGACTACAGTATGTGTGCTAGCAGAGCTAGTCTCCAGTCACGAGTCACAGTGCACAGTTTGTCCACCAAAAAAGCGCCAAAAGATAGAAAATAAACGAGCAGAGCCAGACCTATTCAACTCCCCTGGAGCCACATCCAGCAGAGAAGCTTGTTTACTTTCGCTTTCAAACCAGCTGCAGCCTGAGAACTGGAGTGTGAGGGGATGTAACACTAAAGATGGCGGCAACGACAAAGAATAGCTGCAAAATAAACACATCTGTTTAAAAAATATATATATATTTTTTTTAATACTTCGAGTGATCGTTATCGTGATATCATTTTTGCCCATATCGCCCAGCCCTAATTCCCACCCCTAGTCATGGTTAGGGTAAGGGGCTAGGGAATAAATGCAAGACAATGGATGGTATTAAGGATAGTATAACTTGGCTGTGTGTGCTACAGTAAATGTTTCTCTCTATTCCTGTAGGTGTACGTCAGTAAGGAGGAGATTCCTGTGCTGGGAGGAGAATGTGTGCTTTGTTACTTCAGCAACACATTGCAGTGCATTATTGGAATCAGTTCACCATTTAAAGTGAGTGTGTGTGAGGAGAGTTGAATTGATCTTTTAATGTTTATAACTTGTGGGCGTCTGGGTAGTGTAGAGGTAGGTAAAAGCACTCGCCTACCACCTGAGACCGAGGTTCAATTCCCGGTAGCGACACTTCTGGCAAACCCTGCCCCTTTTCTTGATCCTCCAATCACAGCTGTCGCTTACCTCGGACAAACTTTGTTTGTACGAGGAAGTCCGAGGTAAGCGACAGCTGTGATTGGAGGATCAAGAAAAGAGGGCAGGGTTTGAGATAGGTCCAATTTGTGGGTGGGAAGCCACCGCCGGTGAAGGTATTAGTCCTGGTTGTTACATTAGCGACCCCTACTGGTCTGTCTGCCTGTTCAGCAGGGAGGAGATCTGGGGGAGATGGCGTGAACCTCTGTGCGCGTTACACTCTTGCCAGTGAAACTCCTCGGGTGAAAAGAAGTGGCTGGCGACTCCACATGTATCGAAGGAGACATGTGGTAGTCTATACCCTCCCCAGACCTACAGAAGATAGCGCAACGACCAGAACCGCGATACACAAATGGTATTGGCATAATGACTAATAAATTGGGGAGATAAATGCAAAAACTTGACTGTGGTTTGAACTTGAGAAATTAGTCATACAAACTGGAATTAATTTACAAATCTTTCCTTCAGGTCCACGAGTCTAAGGTAGCGGTTGAGGAGGGCCTGCTTCCTGAGAATGTCAATGGACTTGACAAGGCTACAGACAGTTAGGACCTCTGGTATAGATAGGTCATAGTATGATGTGGAAAAGGCTCTGTCAGGACCAGTACCTCCTGGACCACAACAAGGCCCGTAATTACTGTGGTTGTAGTGTTTTTCATTCTGCTGCTGAAGAACCAGATTAGGAAAATGTGTTAAAGAGGAATGGAAACACTAGAAATCAAAGGGACAATTCAGAATGAATTTATATTTGCAAATAGGATAATCCTTTTTACAAATGAAAACATTTATACATTTTAAGATCCCGCCATGTTTTTGTTGTCATGGATACACAGTGTAACTGGTTTAATAACGTCTACATTGCTATAATCTTAACTGGTAGACATTTTTTGAAGTCTACTTTCTTGCACCGGTGTACAATAATGAAATCGGATGTATTGATGTTCAATGTAGTGAGCTGCCAGAAGTCATAAAACCAATGACACTACATACAGTATCCATGACAACAAAAGCTTGAGACGGATAACTTGGTTACTTAAATATATACTTTAATTTGTAAAACCATTTAGTCAAATATGACAAATTATTTGACTTGCAAATATAAATACATTTTAAATGATCCCTTTTGCTTTCTCGTGTTTCGATTCCCCCTGTTCGAAACCCTATTGTGTGTTTGGTACAGATGAAGTATGGTGTAATGCTCTTGATGCTATACCTCCGTTCACCCACAATTCTAAAAAAAACATACCTGGAGTGCTCCCTCATCCATCCCAGGGCTTTCCCTAAACAATGGTATAGGGACACAATGCCACTATGACAATGTTCCAGCGCCACCACATGTTTTGTAACAAAGGTAGCAGACAGGGGTAGGTGGAAGGTGCAATGTGGTTGTACAATTAATCAAACGCAGTAAAATAGCTTTAGCTCCCCGCTGGACAATGGCCAGGGGCATTTATTTAAGCAAAACAGAAAATGTAAGAAAACCAACAATCATACTGGCTCCCATTGGAGCACCTAACTGTCTTTACTATAGTCCAGTCTCTAACTAGGCCGGGCTGCTGTCTGGCTTACCGGTTGTCAACTCACGGTTGTAGATGTCTCCCAACAACTCTCCATTCCAAGACACACACTGAGGCTCTCTGTCTGTCCTCTCCGAGAGGCACGCTGATTGCTGATTGAGAGACAGCCGTGTGTGTGGGTCTGCCTGTGTGAAGCTGTCAGTCCTCTTCTCTCCATTGGGAGGAGCCAACAGGCAGGAACATAGAATCCATTAAACACCATTCCCCTCAGCCCCTTACATACCCCCCCTTCAGTTCCTGCTTGGGAGAGGAAAACGAGGTCCAGAGGGAATCTCCGGGACAGGGCACCTGCGTTCCCGTGTTTGGCTCCCGACCTGTGGATCAGAGAAATCAAACTCTTGCAAGGAAATAAACCATCGACTGACTCAAGAATTGGTCTCCTTTTTGGACATCCAGACCAGGGGAGCATGGTCAGTTATGAGAGAGAAATGTCGGCCCACCAGATAATATCCGAGACGCTCCAGTGCCCACTTGATAGCCAGTCCTTCCTTCTCTACCGTGGCATATCCTTCCCTCAGTCTCTTGACTTCTTCCCTCAGTCTCTTAGATTAGATTCTTTAATGACCACCCAGCCAGGCTGGAGGAATTTGTTTTCAGTGCATTACATCAGCGTTTCCGTTAGAACATATTCGTGCCGGTCTGGGTGTCCTGCAAGATTTCTATCCCCGGACATATTCGAGAAATGCCGGTCAGCCTGGTTTTCCTTTTTACCGGCTGAATGCCACCATCGGCGCCAATGTTAACGTTAATATCGCCTAATCTATGTTTTAAATTATGGCTATGTGTCTAATCTGCCCATCGCATTATCAAAGACTATTTTCCAGTCAGTGCTGTCAAGGCTGTTTATCGCGTCGTTTCCGTTTCAGAGCATTGAAAAGCCCCCGTTTTCAGATAAAAACAGCTCATTCTGGAGCATTCTATGAAAATCGTCTTTTAGTGGAATATTTCACAACGTTGATATTCGTCGGCCTTTTTATGAATCGTTTTCAAATAAACGCTAGATGATCAATATTATACGTGCACGCAAGCACATTACGGCCGCGCGCGGATAATCGCCCCGTTGATTTCCTCTCGGACTTTTAGTGAAACCGAAAGAAGACATTTCACAAAACAGCTTATAACTTCATCAAACTTACTCTGATTATCCTAACACTGATAACATAGAGTCCTTACCTGACATCAGATGGTATCCAACTGGTATATTCCAATTCCTGATCACCATTCGAAAAAATCGATACGTGTATGGATCCAACGCGATACTGTAGAACTCCATGATCAGCGGGGATCTGAGGTTCCAGAATGAACTGTGTCACTGGTAACCCTGGCTGGATCAGTGAACTGGAAAATGTGGATATAATGTCGCACCTCAGCCAGGAGAATTAAACTTTCCACTCGGGCCTGAACGCTCGACATTAATGGTGGCCAGACAGGCTCAAAAAAAGAAAGAAAAAAAGATTCACATCCGAGCGGCGCCATCCGCGCTTTATCAGCGTGAAGCAACATGTAATGATTGTTTCGTTCATCGCATAGGCTATTTAATTTGAGCCTATTTTAATACAATTCAAATAATAAAATTGTGCTTAGAGAAATTATTTTCACCGGACATTATGACCGGAGATATTTAAATATTCGGACTTCAACATATTTTGCCGGTCAAATACCGGTAATTACCGGCTAACGGAAACGCTGCATTACATTGCATTGTTCCAACATAGAACATAGAACATATAACATCACTTACAATACACATACTACATGCAGTTAAATACATAGATACATTATTACAAAAACTACAATATCACAGTTTATGTCCATAACAGCAGAGGTCGGGGGTGTTGCTACAGGGAGTTCAATGTCTGTATGGCAGTGGAGAAGAAACTGTTTTTAAAGCGGTATGTTTTGGTGGTCAGGGATCTGTAGCGCCTTCCGGAGGGCAGCAGCTGGAAGATATGGTGTGTTGGGTCAGATCGTTTTCCTTGCTCTTCTTATTGTACTTTGGCGGTGGAGTGATTCGAGTGATGGGAGGAGGGGGGGGGGGGGGGGGTGCGGATTATTTTGGAGGATTATTGATTATTCTTTGCAGTTTGTTTTTGGAGTGAATGTCCATACTGCTGTACCAAACTGTCATGGAGAAGGTGAGGATGCTTTGTATGATAGCCTGGTAAAAACGGAGCAGGAGATATTTTATGATTCTATATTTTGAGCTGGTGGAGGAAGAAGTCTTTGATTGGCTTTTTTGTGGATGTGGTCTGTTGGTTTTCCATTTGAGGTTGTTGCTTATGTGGGTGCCAAGAAATTTGATGGAGTCTGTGTTGATTATGGGTTCGCCGGAGATGAATACGGGGGTCTTGGGGTTTGGCTGGCGTCTAAAGTCGATGATTTTAGATTAGTTGAGGAGGAGGTTATTGTCTGTGCACCAGGTGACTGTATGGTTGATCTGTGTACGGTATTCCGTTTCATTGTTGTCTGATGAGGCCTATGATGGTTGTGTCGTCTGCATATTTGTAGATTTTGACTGAGTTGTGGAGGGATGTGAGCAGGTTGGTGTATAAGAAGAAAAGCCAGGGTTAAAGGACGCAGCCTTGGGGGGCTCCTGTGCTGAAATATAGAGGGTGGGATGTGATGTTGATTTTGCTGGTGTTGAGGTGGGTGAGAATGATGCGTTCGAATGATTTCATGGCTACGGATGTGAGGGTAATTGGTCTGTAGTCGTTGAGGCAGGAGATATTGTTGGATTTTGGCACAGGATGATGGGACTGTTTGAAACACTGGGGGACTGAACAATTACGGAGGGAGGTGTTACATTTTTTGGTGAAGACGGGGGCCAGTTCTGCAGTCTTTTGACTTCTTTCCTCAGTCTCTTGTCTTCTTCCCTCAGTCTCTTATTTTCTTGGCAAAGAAGAGCACGGTTGGCATATCCTTCCCTCAGCTCCACTGTGCTGGGTAGGGGCTGGCGCCGTACCTCTCTTTATCTCTGCATAAATGAGAGCATTCTGCTGCCTTTGCCAGGAGCTCACTGTGCATAGCCTTCTGCTCCTCATTGGACTTTAACAGCTGCATCACAAGGTTCTCCATGCTGCCCATAACGGTGTTTGATTATTGTACAAACAAATTGCATTGCCCACTTTCTCCAGCAGTGTAACAAAGGTAGCAGACAGGGGTAGGTGGAAGGTGCAATGTGGTTGTACAATTAATCAAACGCAGTAAAATAGCTTTAGCTCTTCGCTGGACAATGGCCAGGGGCATTTATTTAAGTAAAACAGAAAATTAAGAACTAACAAAATCATACTGGCTCCCATTGGAGCACCCAACTGTCTCAACTCACGGTTGTAGATGTCTCCCAACAGCTCTCTCACTCTCCATTCCAAGACACACACTTCTGTTCTCTCTGAGAGGCACACTGATTGCTGATTGAGAGACAGTGTGGGTCTGCCTGTGTGAAGCGGTCAGTCCTCTTCTCTCCATCGGGAGGAGCCAACAGGCAGGAACATAGAATCCATTAATCACTCACCCTCAGCCCCTTACAGTTTATAAAAAATAAATTAAAAAAAAGTCAAGCTTGAGGCTAGCTTAGTAACAGTTTGTGGTGCTCAAAGCGCCCAAAATGCATGTGAAAGACAGCCATGGGACAGCCGGGGATGAGCAAGGTTGAAATGTTTGAAACGAGTTGAAATGATGCACAGAACTATCAAATTGTCTTTCCTAATAAGCAGCAGAATATGTGGTGAGTGCAAGAGGGGCTGAGTGTAGGCAGAGTCTTTCTGGACATGTCAAACAAGTAATATTCTGATGACATGCTTTGGACCATGTCAACACGGCTCAGCCTATTTAGCATCCATGTAAACTGGTTGATTTGAAATGTCCAATCTGAATTATTTCAATCGGGTTGAGGAAATGTTGTAACCGCATTGAGAACTATTTTCTCTAGAAGTACACCCCCCATAATGAAAGTGATGACAATGAGGTCTTCTGGAAAGAGACATTGCTGTTGAGCTTTTCAAATAAATTGTTGGTGCTTGGAGCCTCAAACCCAATGCCATTATTGGAGTGACGGAAGACATCTCTACAGCAGATATCTCTACAGCAGATATCTCTACAGAAGATATCTGTCGGAAGATATATAAGTCTGCAAATCACACAGAAAGTATATGGATGGATAGATAGCACTCTGGGCAAGGAGGAAAATATATGTATTAGAATATTGTTTGAACTGCCTATTTAAATCAAAACAAAATGATATTTATGGTATCATTGATTTATGATAAAAGAAAATTACATTGAGAATATTGAAATCCAAACTACCTGTAGGATTGATTTGTGCACTTCCCTGGAAACCACATAAAGAGTCAGAGAAGGGTATAACCAAGAAGCTGGATGAAAAAATTTGGAGTTTTAACAATACTTATTATTTTTATTAATGAAAAAAAGCGACTGGGTATTGGACACGCACAACTTCAAACCTACGTCCAAGCCAAGGCAAGCCAGAATAATAAATGCTTTTCAAACTATATCTTCAACTAATTCTGCATAGTCTTGCTTTTTGCGTGACATAGCTATGCTAACTGAAATAACCTGTTTTATTCCTCTTTCTAACGGATACAATTTTTTACAATCGGTAATTCATGCTGGTAGTCTTTAAAATATTAAAAACCTACTTTTGTGTATTTTAAAGAGTTGAGCTGTAAGGTGTGTGACATTATGGAGCAGAATTGTCTTCAGTTTACTAATTATTAACTTCACTTCCTAATGCACTTGAACATATATCTTTACTAATTCGTATGTCCTGTTGATCAGAATTCACAATGGGTCATGCATTGCTTTTCAGATTGCAGTTCTTCATTAACTCTGCAACATTATATTGTTTTTCTTGTTAGAGAAATATATACGAGTAGATGTTTTGTCTATTTAATTCCATTTCAATAGTTCTAGGACTCACAGCAGGAT
The DNA here is from genome assembly GCF_963971535.1 of Notolepis coatsorum. Lineage (NCBI taxonomy): Eukaryota > Metazoa > Chordata > Actinopteri > Aulopiformes > Paralepididae > Notolepis > Notolepis coatsorum. Next base: position 198,666,665 of record NC_140165.1, read on the forward strand.
ATATAAATTAAAGGAATATTGCACTGTTTATTATTGTTATTGATGGATATTTATATTTATCGTTTTGAGTTACATGATGGATGGTTGTGGTTATTTGTCATGTTATGGTTAGAGTCCTTTAATAATGGAAATGTATGTCAAGAGAACAAGTTGGATTCAGCAAGTGCCTTTTTAAATCGTAAGTTTGTTGACATTGTTTATGCTTTGCTGTTAAATTTTGATACATTATGCATCATCAATACTCATCTTATTATTTATAGTGTCAAGATTAAATTATATTCATGGTCTCTAGTTTATTTTGAACAAATGTAATCTTTATTTTAAAGATTAACTTTACTATTAAGTTCCAACTTTTGGCTATGTTATATTGAGACCTGTTCACATGAATGTCATCATCAACTTGCTGGAAAACGCTTGTACATTTTATCTGTAAAGATTAGCCTTCTTATGTCACTTTATCTATATTTTTTATTAAAAAGTCACGAGTGATCAATTTTCTCAGTAACATTGGATATGATATGCTGTAATGTACTGTCACAAAAACAAAAGTGTATATATTTATATAAGCAAATATTAAAATACTTCTCATTGTAGTCTTGTGTCTCTTCATTTAGTTGCCCAGGCTATTATATGTCCAGAAAGTGGCATGTTTTACCCTGAGCCACTGTTAATTTCATACCCTCGGGCCAGATGTTGTGTAGTGTTCTCAACCCCAGTAAGTAAAAGTCTGTTGTCATATATTAACCCATTCTCTGCCGGAGCTTATATCCATCGCTGTTTGATCTCTGCCAGCGCTATTTGTTTATGGAGATATTCACCTTCTTTGCAGGGCTATAACTTTTTAAATTGTATTGCTAAATTGACATTACTATGGCCCATTCAACATAAATTATCTATCGTTCAGGATGTAGGAACGTTTTACTTTTTCATTCATACTAAAATACCGTCTAGAGTATAAATATGTTTTTATCGTTTTCTGCTGTATTTCATAGAACGTGAGATATAGCCATAAATGCATATATTAGATGATCAAATGCAGTTTGATACCGATCCATGCTATATTAAAAATTTCAACTGTACATGGTCCTAAACATCATGACTGGTCATCTGCGGGTGAACGGAGGGGGGGGGGGGGGGTCGTTTATAATTCAATGACCGACGTTAAATGATTCATGTAGTATGGGTGATATATTGATCCGAGCAGTTTGTATCGAAAATGGTAAAGAAAAATGCTGAAACTCACCCCAGTCTCCTCGTAGCGTTGGGTGATGAGAGTGGAGCAAAAAGATTGCTATTATGGGATGTTGATCGATGCGATCCATTGCCAGGTTGTATATTACACGTCCAAATAATGTTGATTATTGAGTTATGGCAAAGATCCATATCCACGGTGTCTGTATTGAGCCCCGGGACGATCACCGAGTGGCCGGACGAAAATAGGGGACGGACCAAGCACTTCCGGTTTGGCAACTTGTCGATCGGCCACTAGGTGGCGGTATTGAAGCGTTGCAGAGTTGAGCGGAGTCCTACAGCACCAGCCAAGACTCCGTGGGTGAAATGTGAGTACCATGACGAAAATATGAAATATTGATCTCAATTGATCATTGGCAGATTACGCATGGCGGAGAATGAAGTGTTACGTCATCGGCAGAGAATGGGTTAATATGAACTACTATGGGTTATTTATTTAGTTGATTCATTCTGCCTTTGTTTTTTGATTGAAGCATTCTATTTTTAATGTTTCATTAATTTCCTATTATTTCAATAGCAATAACAAGGACACATGCCAGGTTTTCAATAATTGTACAAAGAATGCGTTACCTCTGCAGCGAGAGATTACAACTCTGCCAGAGCTCACTAATTAAGATACATGTGTATGTTATCTGAGACACAACCATTCCATATACAGTACATAGAAAAGAGTGTCTACCTAACTTCATTTATTGGGTGTTCTCCACCCAGAGTTGACAGGGAATATATCACAATGTTTATTATTTATTGGCACTTTGACTGTATTTAGTTTTCCAGTATGTGGCCAGCTGGGGTTATTGTGGGTGTGGCTCTGACGTCAGCGCGTATTTCAGTCTGACCGGATGGCGGCTGGAAGGAACACTTCTAGTTGTGTGCGGCGGCGATAGCAGCAAACATTTCCCCTGTGACGGGACGAGGGGGAGTCCTGGTGAGTAACTTGACTGTATTATAGAGCGGAGCTTGCATTTTCATGTCGATAGGTTGCACGATTTAGGTGTTTATACTGCGTATGGTCTTCCTTAGGGACCGACGGACCTTGAACGGTGAAGAGGCGAGGCGTTGTGCTTAAGCCTGGCGATGCAAAGGTATCGCTCACTTCTTTTGTTTATGATTTGCCCACATGCATATTACACACGCAGACTGTTTAGGATAAATAGTAATACAGACGACCTGTCCTGATTTCCCTCAGGCTGGGGAACTAGATGTACCATTGCGGCCTGGGTGTGTGCTGTGTGTGTGTGCGGCGCCGGGTGTTTCATTCATTCAGTTCAAGTGTAAGTCTAGCTCTCTCTCTCGTCCGTTTGTATGACCGGGGTGTTAATAAATGTTTGTTTTGTACTGTGCAACAGCCAGCATTTTATGCCTTGATATTTATTGTAGTTTTTGTGTCATGACAGGTGGTGGTCCTGGTCAACAAGTGGTCACTGTTTTTGGCTATTACACGTTAGGGTGTAGTGTGAGTTCAGTCTGTCTCTCTGTGCTAAATGTATACATGGCGATGTATACATGGTGATAGTGATACCTCTATTTTTGTATAAAATTCAACTAATCCTTTCTGATATCATAGCTTAAATAAAGATAATTATATTAAACATAATTGCTTTGTCTGTCTGTTATATGTCCTAAGCCTCCTGGTTACAGTTTGGCGCAGTTGACAGGATCTAATTTGATTTTGTGACCTAGGCTTCGGGTATTTATAACAGCACATAGAGAGACAGATTGGATTTGCAGAGAATTTAGGGACAGAGTGGCTAAAAACAGTGACCACACAGCGTCCAAGAAAGGCCGGAGAGTCAGTCAACAGAAGACTCTGCCGTCACCACAGTCTCCTGGCGGCCGGGTGGACAAGAGGACCGTTGGTGAAGTGACGTATCACAGCTGTTTAAGGTGGCTTTGTGAAACACGAAAATGAGTTTGAAGGACTTACAAGATGAACTTGATGCTCTGAAAGCCAGAGTGCAGTCCGATAAAGAGGCCATCAGCCAGTTGAAAACTGACAATGAGTCTTTAATACAGAGGCTGGACGGGAATCAATCTCCTGTGTCTGCTCAGTCCTCTGGTAATCAGGGATCGGGGGCGGGTGGGCATGTGGGGGGGGAGAGTCTGCCTGTTGGTACCAGGGAACGGATTGTATACCTGCCAAAGGAGAGAAAATGTCCAGTATTCACTGGGGGCTCCAGCGCTATTTTTTACGATTGGTTGGACGAAATTAATGCTACTTTGATCTACCGCTCTTACGCTGGCGCCGAAAAAGCGGCGTACATTTACGAGCATCTGGGGGGGGAAGCAAGGCAGGAGATAAAGTATCGCACACAGGCTGAACGATCGAGTCCAGTGCAGGTGTTAGACATTCTCCAAGAGGTATACGGGCAGCCCCCGTCACTCACTAAATTACAAAGACAGTTCTTTGATAGAAGACAACAGGATGGGGAGTCTGTACGGGAATATTCACATGCATTAATGGCTATCATGGAAGAGATCAATCACTGTAAGGTGAAGGAGGCGTGGTGTGGCGATTTTGCCTTGCGTGACCAGTTTGCAGAAAATGTATCCGATATCAGTCTCCGTCGAGAATTAAAAAAAAAAAAACCCGCCAGCAACCCACAATGTCGTTTTTTGCGCTCCGTAGAGAAGCTTTTCAGTGGGGAGAGGAAGCGGAGTGGGGGGGAGAGCGTAGAAGGCGGGTGGTGGGTTCCTGTGAGAAGGTGGAGGCCACGCCAGTAGAGGCGAGTGTAGTTACTGCTGCGATGGAGGGGAAGCCTGATCCTACGCTTGCCAAAGTTTTAGACATGTTACAGAAACAACAGGTTCTAATTGATGATTTATCACAACAACTTTCAACCACTTTGCAGGCGTCAGGGTCTAGGCGAACAGACGCCCGTAAATGGCAGCCACGGTACGATGCCTCAGGGCAGCCCATTTGTTTTAAATGTCAGAAAGCTGGCCATATTGCACGATTCTGTGTGGCCCCACGGCCTAGCCGTAGTCAAGACCATTGGTCTCCTGCTTTGGCCGCAGGGAGGGATGGGGCAGCTCAGATATCGGAGCAGCAGGGAAACTGTCTCCCTCTGTGGTGAAGAGCCAAACCACAGGTGGAGTACAGCCAGGCTCGGTAACAGTACCCCATATTGATCCGCATGTGTATGAGTGTTTGGTGGGGGAGTGTGACACTGTGGAAGTTTCTATGGGGGGGGTGAAGTTTCAATGTTTAATCGATTCCGGGTCAAATGTGTCGACTGTTACCGAAAGTTTTTTCTTTAAACATCTACTGCCAAAGTGGGGGGGGGATTTGGCTGACTGTGGGTGGCTGACATTGAGTGGGGCCCATGGATTGAGTATCCCCTATTTGGGCTACTTCACCGTTGATGTGGAGGCGGTGGCGTTGGATAGGACCATACCGCAGAGGGGTATATTAGTGGTGAAAGACCCCGTTGGACAAGCCGCAAAAGTGCGCAAACAAGCAGTGCCGGGCTTGCTCGGGATGAATGTTATTAAGGAGTGTTATCAGCTGTTATGCCCTGCGCATGGTCCTAGCCCACCGCCGCTCCTCCTGAAGGCCCCAGGTTGGCAGACTGCTTTTGCAGCCTGTCTAAATGAACAAACTGTCACATTGGAAAGGAACATGTTTGCTGCTGCTGTCTCCCCGTTCACAATCCCTGCAGGATCGATGTGTTTTGTTCCAGCGGCCGGACCTGACAGTCTATGCCTGTCTAGGACATCTGTACTTATAGAGCCGTTGGGGTTGGAAGAGGGGAATTTGCCTGCGGGGTTAGTGGTCTCTAGTGCCTATGTAGAAGTTAACAATGGACATTTGATTATTCCGGTCATTAATGTAGGTTCCTCAGATGTTAGATTGAAGCCACAGACACGCCTCGCATCGTTACATCTGGCTGAGGTAGTGGCTGGGGAGGGCGTTTCTGTCCATTTTAAGCGGGTGGGTCCACGGGAGGAGCAGGTTATGATTAGGGAGCAGCAGGGGTCGCAAGGAGATGGGGAGCTGTCCCCCGAGATCGCTGCACTGTGCTTCCCGGGTTTGTCGGAAGAGCAGGCAAGACAAGCCAGGCAACTGTTGTACAAGTTTTCTCATGTGTTTGCCTCCTCAGATAGTGAATTAGGATGCACAAATCTGATTTATCATGAAATCCCAGTTGTTGATGAGGCCCCGGTGAGTCAGAGGTACCGAAGGATCCCGCCCAGTCAGTATGAGGAAGTGAGAAGCCACATCCAGAAGTTGTTGGAACAGGGAGTGATTAGGGAGAGCAGTAGTCCGTACTCTTCCCCCTTGGTGATCGTGAGAAAGAAAGACGGTTCGATTAGGCTGTGTGTGGACTATAGGCGGTTGAATGCCAAAACCCGCAAAGATGCGTTCCCGCTGCCTCGCATTGAGGAATCATTGGACTCTCTGAGTGGTGCAACGTGGTTCTCGACACTGGACTTAGCGAGCGGGTATAATCAGGTGGAGATGCTTGAGAGGGATCGTCCGAAAACGGCCTTTTGCACGCCATTTGGGCTGTATGAGTTCAACCGGATGCCGTTTGGTTTGTGCAACGCACCGGGGACATTTCAGCGGCTCATGGAGCGCATCCTGGGTGACCAGCGGTTCAAAGCATTGTTGCTCTATCTTGACGATGTCGTGGTCTTCTCTTCCACCTTTGCAGAACATCTACGTCGGTTGGAGAGGGTTTTGTTACGGTTTGAGCAGTGCAACCTGAAAGTGAAGTTCAGTAAGTGTTCATTCTTCAGATCGGAGGTGTCATATCTGGGGCACGTTATCTCATCGCAAGGGGTGGCGACTGACCCAGCGAAGATACGTGCGGTAGCGGAGTGGAGAAATCCCCGGAATGGGGCGGAGTTGTTATCCTTTCTAGGTTTCGCCTCCTTCTATCGAAGGTTCGTGAAGAACTTTGCCAATCTGGCAGCACCTCTTCATGCTCTCGCGGCACTTGGTGGCTCCAAGAAGGAGAGGCGTCCTCTTTCATCACACCTGTTTCATCAGCATTGGGGTCCGGCATGTGAGGAGGCGTTTCAGGGCCTGAAGCAGAGGTTGGTTTCGGCTCCGGTGTTGGCATACGCAGACTTTACCAAGCCCTTCACAGTGGAGATCGATGCCAGCCACCAGGGTCTGGGAGCTGTGCTGTCTCAAGAGGTTGAGGGGCGGAGAAGACCGGTAGCGTATGCCAGCAGGGGGTTGAGGTCCTCAGAGCGCAATATGGAGAACTATAGTTCTATGAAGTTAGAGTTGCTGGGCCTTAAATGGGCGGTGACCGATACATTTCGGGAATATTTAATCAGTAACAAGTTCACCGTACTGACGGACAACAACCCGTTGAGCCATTTGCAAACCGCGAGATTGGGGGCTGTAGAACAGCGGTGGGTGTCAGAGTTAGCCCGGTTTGATTATGATATTGTTTATCGGCCGGGTCGGCAGAATGCAGCTGCAGATGCTTTATCCAGGCAGTACTCTGTCTTGGACTCTAAACCAGAACCGGCAACACCCGGCTCATGTCCAGAGGATGACAACTCTGGGCCGGGGGGTGGGCAGGTTGTGCGGAGTGAGGAGCAGGTGGGGGTGGCCCCTCCGGCCAATGTCTCTACTACTACCTTTCCGTCTTACACTTCAGCGTCTTTGTCTCTGTTACAGCAGGCCGATCCAGTGGTGGCGTCTTTTCTTAAGTATTGGCGGCGAGGGGAGAGGCTAAGTCGAGAGGAAAGACGGGCAGAATCCCCTAGGGCATTAGAACTGTTGCGGCAGTGGGAAAGGGTGGTAGAACGGGGGGGGGTGCTGTATCGAACGCGAGAGGGCCCAAGGGAGGGTCAGCAGGAGCAGGTAATCATGCCTAGGGCATTGCAAAAAGAAGTGTTGGATCAGATGCATGGAGGGCATGGTCACCAAGGTATTGAGCGGACCTTTAAGCTGGTGAGTGGTCGGTGTTATTGGTCCGGAATGTATCGGGATGTGGAGGATTTTTGTAAGTCCTGTGAGCGGTGCATTGTGTCGAAGGCCCCACAGCCAAGGGTAGTGACTGCCATGGGGAGCGTGTTGGCATCCAGGCCACTGGAGGTGGTGGCCATGGATTTTACAGTATTGGAATCTTCCTCAGATCGGAGAGAGAATGTTTTAGTATTCACTGATGTGTTTACGAAATTTACCGTTGCAGTCCCGACTCGGAACCAACAGGCTACCACGGTTGCCAGGTGCTTGGTTAAGCACTGGATCCAGCCTTATGGCGTGCCAGCCCGGTTGCATTCCGACCAGGGCAGGTGTTTTGAGGGCGAAGTGGTGCGATCGCTCTGTAAATTGTACGGGATGAAGAAAAGTAGGACAAGTCCGTACCATCCACAAGGTAACGGGCAGTGCGAACGGTTTAATCGAACCCTCCATGACTTACTTCGTGCTCTTCCCCCGGAGAAGAAGAGGAGGTGGGCGGAGTATTTGCCGGAGGTGGTGTACGCTTATAATACGACAGAACATCAGAGCACGGGCTATTCCCCATATTTTCTCCTGTTTGGCCGAGCCCCTTGCACACCTCTAGACCTCATGCTTGGTGGGGGCAATGAGGAAGTTGGAGGTGTGGGAGAGTGGGTGCAGAGACATCAAGAGCGGTTACAGGTGGCATATGCGCAGGCTAGTGGTCAGATGCAGAAAGCAGTAGAGTCTCGGCGTCGGCACTGGGGGCCGACGTCCAAGGACGCGGACTTGCAGCCAGGGGAACTGGTTTATGTGCGGAATCGGAAGGTAATTGGTAGGAATAAAATTCAGGATCTATGGCTTTCCATTCCCCATCGGGTCGTCAAGCGGTTGGGCCCCAAGGCAAAGGTATCGCTCACTTCTTTTGTTTATGATTTGCCCACATGCATATTACACACGCAGACTGTTTAGGATAAATAGTAATACAGACGACCTGTCCTGATTTCCCTCAGGCTGGGGAACTAGATGTACCATTGCGGCCTGGGTGTGTGCTGTGTGTGTGTGCGGCGCCGGGTGTTTCATTCATTCAGTTCAAGTGTAAGTCTAGCTCTCTCTCTCGTCCGTTTGTATGACCGGGGTGTTAATAAATGTTTGTTTTGTACTGTGCAACAGCCAGCATTTTATGCCTTGATATTTATTGTAGTTTTTGTGTCATGACAGGTGGTGGTCCTGGTCAACAAGTGGTCACTGTTTTTGGCTATTACACGTTAGGGTGTAGTGTGAGTTCAGTCTGTCTCTCTGTGCTAAATGTATACATGGCGATGTATACATGGTGATAGTGATACCTCTATTTTTGTATAAAATTCAACTAATCCTTTCTGATATCATAGCTTAAATAAAGATAATTATATTAAACATAATTGCTTTGTCTGTCTGTTATATGTCCTAAGCCTCCTGGTTACAAGTACAAAATTACTTGTGACATACTGAATTTCCACTAGTAGGGAAACTACTCTAAAATGGTAGTTTACCAAACTGATAGCTCCTAAGCTAAATCTGAACTACTCTCAAAGAAATGTAGTTTGTCGAACTAAAACTACTTTGAAAAAGTAGTTTAACTATATCCAGTGGTGGAAGAAGTACCCATTCCCTTACTTTACTTAGAAATACCCAGATAAAATAGTACTGTGGTAAAAGCTGAAGTCCTCCATTAGAAGATTTGACTTAAGTCAAATTTAAGAAGTATTTGTTATTGAATGTACTTCAGTATCAAAAGTAAAAGTACACATTATACATGATGTTTGTGCGTATTCCATGTGCTTGGGAGAGTTCAATCTTCGAACCATTGACCTCTAAAGGTTATGTTAAAGTGTAGTCTGCGGTGCGGCAAAGGGAACCGCTCCCGCCTACCTCCGGTCAATGGTCTCTAACTACACACCCTCAAGACCCCTACGCTCTGCATCTTCTGGCCGCCTCAGACCTACTCCTATCCAAGCTCCCGGAGGGTCATCAAAGAGAAGCCGCCTATTCTCAGTCCTTGCCCCACAATGGTGGAATGAACTACCCATCCCAGTTAGGACAGCCGAATCCCGTCCAATCTTTCGCCGTCGACTAAAGACTCACTGCTTCAACCATTATCTGAAATGATTAAAAAAGAAAAAAAAAATCTAACCCTGACTAACCTTACTGTCATGCACTTGTCCTAATAAACTAACCTACACTGTAACACGCAACACTTTGATAAACATTCTTACTCAGCTGATAGAGTTGTACCCTTCTTGCTGTCTTGTCGTACAGAACTTGTAAGTCGCTTTGGATAAAAGCGTCAGCTAAATGACTAAATGTAAATGTAGTCTGAATCACAGGATATAGACTGGGTATAAACTACCATTGACTGACTATTTCAGTGGGAATAGACATCTCAAACCCTGCCCTCTTTTCTTGATCCTCCAATCAGTCCGAGGTAAGCGACAGTTGTGATTGGAGGATCAAAAAAAGAGGGCAGGGTTTGAGATAGGTCCATTCTCCCCTTCCGCTAACTGTGACACTTTTGCAAGGGCTCCGGCACTGCATGGTTGATTGATTGATTGAAAACTTTATTAACAGATTTCAGAATGGGTACAATACAGTACAGCTCAATACACACAATTGTTAAGGGGATGCAGACCAGAGAAAGACTTTCGTCTTGTTTACATCAGGGTCCCCCATTTTCAATTTATCAGGACATATATGACATACAGATATTCAGTACTGCTACATCTATACATTTATGACATACCAGATTTGCAAATACAGTACTGTTTGTGATACAGAAGGAGTCAAGAAAAGGGAGTATACATTTGACGTAGAAACTGTACATTGGAGGAGGTTGTGGGGGGGGTTGGGTACATTGGGATATTGTCAACCATACTGGGTAATTTACATTGGAGGTGGTTGTTATACAGAAACACTGTATAAACAAGCAAAACTGTACATTGAGGGGGGGGGGGGGGGGAGACACTGTACAAACAAGCAAAATTGTACATTGGACTATTGACAAAACCATACTAGGTAAATGACTGTACATTGGAGGGGGTTGGGTTAGGACATTTACAGGGGCCAGTTTTGAATTGCAGTCTCCCGTAGGTGTCCCTTGAGAGTGCTTTTGAAAGTGGGTAGTGATCCACATTCCTTTACAGCTTTGGGTAGGGCGTTCCACATTGATGTGGCATAATTGCGAAACGTGTTTAGTCCCTTATTTGAGCCGAATCTGGGTTTAACATGATTTGTGGCGCTCCCTCTGGTGTTGTGATCATGGTATTCACTGACCTTTGGGAAGTATTTTGACATGTACATGGGTACCTTGGTCGTGTAGTGTATCTTGTAGACCAGGCCCATTGCAAGTTGCTGTACTCTGTCGTCTACTCTAAGCCATCCTAGGTTGTCAAAGTGGGCAGGGGTGAGGTGGGTTCAAGGAGTAAGGTCAAGCAGTAGTCTGACCAGTTTGTTTTGAGATGTTTGTAATTTTGTTTTTAGCGCCTTTGAGGTGCTTTGGTACCATGAGGTGCAAGCATAGTCGTAGTACCCTTGAATGAGTGCTCCTGCCAGAGTCTTCAGGGTATTCTTGTTTACCAGAGAGGAGATCTGGTACAAGAATCGAGTTCGTTGGTTGACACTTTTTATTACACTGGATGCCATTTTGTCACAGGAGAGATTAGCCTCTAGGATGGAACCCAGGTAGGTAATTTCATCTTTCCTTGTGACAATATTGTCACCCACTGTAACTGAGAAGTCGTCGGTCTTGCTGAGTTTGTTATTTTAACCGAAGAGAATGGACTCTGTTTTGCCCATGTGTAATGATAGTTTGTTATCCGCGAGCCATATGCAGATTTTGCCTAGTTCCGAGCTGAGGGTTTTTTCAACCTGTAACTTGTTCTTGTCAGAGACCAGCAGGGCTGAGTCGTCCGCAAACAGGAACAAGTTGCAGTCACAAGCTGACGACATGTCATTTGCATAAATTAGGAACAGTAGCGGTCCTAGTATGCTTCCTTGTGGAACACCACAGCTCACTGTGAGGGGGGGGGATAGGGTACCGTTTACCTCCACCATCTGTTCAATTCAATTCAATTCAATTTATTTAATGACCACCCAGCCAGGCTGGTGGAATTTAGTTTCAGTGCAGGTTTCATAGCAGTTCCAACATAAAAACATAAAAACATAGAACATATAACATCACTTACAGCGTACATAAAAGAAAACACAATTACATAGATACAGTTCAGAGTTTGTGAGTTTGTCCATGTCCATGTCAGCAGAGGTAAGGGGGGGTTGCGGGGGGTACTACAGGGGGGGGGGGGTGCTACAGGGAGTTCAGTGTCCGTATGGCAGTGGGGAAGAAGCTGTTTTTGAACCGGGTTGTTTTGGTGGTCAGGGATCTGTAGCGCCTCCCGGAGGGCAGCAGCTGGAAGATGTGGTGTGCTGGGTGAGTGGGGTCGGAGATGATTTTCTTGGCTCTCCTGATTGTTATTTGGCGGTGGAGTGATTCGAGGGAAGGGAGGGGGGTGCAGATTATTTTTGAGGATTTATTGATGATTCTTTGTAGTTTGTTCCCTCCCCTCAAGGTAGGATTGCATCCAGCTCACTGATAGACTATCAAAACCAATTGCTTTTAGCTTGTCAATCAGAATGGAGTGATTGACAGTGTCGAAGGCCTTTTGTAGGTCCAGCATGACCATGCCGCAGTATTTGCCTGCGTCCACCTCTTGTTTGATGTGGTCATTCAAATAGAGAAGGCATGTGTCAGTGGAGTGGGATGTTCTGAAGCCAGATTGGAATTCGTAGATTAGATTTTTTTCCGCTAGGTACTTTTCGACCTGTTCGTAGACTATTTTTTCCATAACTTTCGAGATGGAGGTGAGAATAGAAACAGGCCGGTAGTTGCCTGGGTCTAATTTGCTGCCCTTTTTGTGCAGAGGGGTCACCCTCGCAATTTTGAAGTCCTTGGGGACGTGTCCCTGTTTTATGGAGAGGTTTATTATGTGTGTGATGACTGGGGTGATGGCGGCTGCTGAGTCTCTGAGGAATTTGGAGGGGATGTTGTCATGGCCAGTGGCCTTGTTAGGTTGGAGGGCGCTCAGTTTATTGAGTACCTCATCTGTTGTTACCATTTCCAGCTTGAAGTCGTCCTTGCGGACCCCTAGGTTTTTGTAGTAAGCTACTATGTGTTCTACCCCATAAAGCCCTGAGTGGGAGGGTAGTTTGTTTACCAGTGTTGTGGCTATGTTTGTGAAGAAAATGTTTAAGTAATTGGCTACATCCAGCTTGTCTGTGATGAGCGTGTTGTCCGTTTTTATGTTTATGTTTGAGAATCTGGTTTTAAGTTTTTTACTGCATCCTAGTTGATTATTGAGTAATTTCCAAAGTTCACGTGATTTGTTTTTGTTTTCCTCAGTTTTGTCATTGATGAAATTCTTTTTTGCAGTTTTGATCATGGAGTTTACGTCGTTTCTTAGTCTGTTTCTTTCTAGTTTGAGTTCAGTCACGTGGGCTTGGAGCATCCGGGGCTTAGTGCTGCCCAGGATGATTGTGATTGGTTTAAAGAAATACAAACAAGCCACAGCGTTTTCCCCCTATACCTGGCTCATGGGTACGCAACCTATGTGTAACCAACACCAAAAACCCTGTGCTCTAACTCAAAATGCTACTAAACCAAGGAACTATTAATGTAAATGTAAACTAAAGTACTAAGGTAAACCAACGGACAAGGACTGAAGAACCTAACAGCTCTTTCTCTAAGCACAGACAGTGCATGTGTGTTACTAGGTCTGCCTTTAAAGCTCCCCAGCAGGTAACCAATCAGCACTAATTGGCTAATTGGCAGGCCTCACCTGCATGCCCGGTGACACAGGAGTGATCAGGCCTCTAGTACATAACACCTCCCCCACCAAACTGGTTGCCCAAGAGGCAACCACTACACAACAACCCATAAACAAAACAAAAAACAACTGTGACCCCTTAGTTGTCAGGGCCACTACCACAACAGCGATAACGGGTACCACAAACACCGGTACTATGATCGTGAGAGGGCGTTTGCTAGCACGTTGTCCCTCCCACGATGTGGCGAATATCCAAGTTATACGCCTGGAGGAACAAACTCCATCGCATCAAACGATGGTTCGAGTTCACCATGCTGCGAAGAAAAACCAAAGGGTTATGGTCTGTATACACAACAAGGGGTAAACTGGAGGATCCAACGTAAACATCAAAATGGTTCAAGGCAAGAACCGGGTCGGCCCCTGTCGAACACGACCACCGATACCGATCTGTCAAAATTATACTGCAAACCAAAATCAACCTGAGAACTGCGCTTAACAGAACAGAACACAGCACAACAAAACCATAGATCACTGATACCACCACCGCACCCATATCCATCCCACCTGGCACTGGCAGTTCAGGATACTGCACACCGTGAACATCCAGAGTAGGCTGTACCGCCTCAGGTACAGCCCCAGTGTACCGGGAACATGGCAGTACGACAGTCACAATAACGTCTGGAACACCATCTAAAATGGCGTCACCCAAAATAACTTTGTCCTGATCAAAATCAAAATGGCTGCCACTCAACAGACCAGGTCGCGAAGGCGGCTCCTGCTCCACAGGACACAGGTAACTAGGTTGACCATCACACCTAGTGCATGGCAGAGAATCAGTGTGGACATGTGGATCAATGTCAGAATCATCAACTGACATACTGGGACCATCCCTGCCCACAAGTGAAACATTAGGGACAATAGAGCTATTGTGGGAAGGCTGGCAGCCTAAGTCAAGCTTAGTAGCCTCTCCAACTAGAACGGTGTCACATGAAACAACAGCACCTCTCATAGCATCCTTCCCACACTCATCCTCCAATTCGTTCGTGGCCTCAGCCACCGTACAGGCTGGGAAGACCTTGAGACACTGCGCTGCCATATCATCTCCTGTCACATGCTTCTCCGGCACGCCTGTCAACTCTGGTTTCACCACCGGGCCTAACACAACCACAATCAAGAGAATCATTATGCAGAGGTACATCCACAGTGTGCTTTCCAAAATTCTCAACAGGTACACATTTTAACTCAACAAAGAATGTGTCACTAAGTGTAATGTCCCAAGTCGAAGTATCAACAACATCACTTTTGTCCTTTGACATTTCTCGTGCCACAGCACACACAGGAAACACTCCTGGATGTTTCTGTGCCAGCTCATTAGAGACCTCAGAAACCACAGGAATGGGAGTTACAACCGGAGTAGCCAACACTTTGTCACCAGCCAAATCATTCCCTAGAATGAAGGACACCCCCTTTATGGGAATGTGAGAACATACCCCCACAACAACATTGCCTGATACTAAGGGAGAATTGAGCATGACCTCATGCAAAGGTGCATCCACAAATCCACCCCCAAAGCCCCGAACAACGACACCGGAATGCAAAGAAGAGTTTTCTGAAAACGGCAAAACCCCCTCCAGAATGAGGGACTGAAAAGCACCGGTATCTCTCCAAATTGTTATAGCCTGTTTGGACTCTAGTGCATTAGTCAGGGAAACAAATCCATTCATCATAAACCTTGAGGAACCCTCGAGTTCTTTGTCCACACGTTTGATACTTTCCCCATCCCCATCTAACGTTGGCATAGGCGTCCTGCATATGGTTTCTACCAGAGCCACGGTTCTGAAATTTTTCTGCTCAAGCACCGGGCACCCAGCAACGATATGACCAGGTTCTTTACAGTAAAAACAGATAATCCCTTCTGGGAATGCACCAGCAGACCCACCCCGCCTAGGAGGTGAAGTTAACTGACCAGCAGACACAGGTTTTGGGAAACGGCCCCCCTGAACAGGACGCCTATCCCCGGACTCAACACGGTAGTCCTCCAAAAACACGGACTTGTGTGTCAACACAAACTCATCGGCGAAGACAGCGGCGTCGCCTATCTTCGATACCCCACGCTCATTTAGATGTGTGGAAACGGTATCAGGAACACATCTTTTAAATTCCTCTAGGAGAATCAACTGCCTAAGCTGCTCTCTTGACTCTGCCTTCTGAGAAGTGCACCACCTGTCAAACAGGTTCTCCTTCTCCCTACCAAACTCAACATAAGACTGCCCCTCCAACCTGCGATAACCTCTAAAACGCTGACGATAGGCCTCAGGGACCAACTCATAAGCCCTCAAAATGGAAGCTTTAACCAGCTCATAATCAGCGCTTTGTTCAAGGGACAGAGCAGTGTAGGCTTCTTGTGCCCTACCAACTAAAACACATTGCAGCAGCAGTGTCCAGGCGGTATCAGGCCACTTCAATGTGGTTGCCACCCATTCAAAAAGGGGAAAATATCTTTCCACGTCTTTCTCAAAAAATGGTGGCACCATCCTAATATTCCTGCCTACATCAAAACCGGAACGTTACTCTGGATGCAGAGCACCCGCCTGCAAGGCAGCATGCTTATATTCAAGCTCCTTCTGTGCACGCTCGTGCTCCAACAACATTTGTTTCTCCTTAAACTCACGCTCCTCTCTCCTCTCCTCACGCTCGTGCTGTAGCTGCCTTTCCTTAAACTCCAACTCCCTTATCCTCCAGTCACCCTCTACACCAGGTAATAGCGGAGATGCGCCAGACGAAGGAGGCTCCTCCACCCTCTCCTCAAGCACCTGTTCCCTAATGAGCAAAACCCTCAAAGCACCCAAGGCAGATGGTTTCAAACGTTTCTCACTGGGAGTAAGCTCGACCTTGTAGTGCACAGCAAGCTCGAGAAGCTGTTCTTTTGAAAACCTCTCCAACATGTCATGTGAAGGGTGATCCACAAAATCCCTAACGGAAGCCATCTTTTCTGCACCAGCGCCACAACCCGTTCACTTTAGAGTCACCAAAAAGCTGCCAAAAGCACCCTAGTACACACACAATCCACCTAAAGAGCCACCAAAGAAACACTAAAGAACCACTGAAGAACGACTAAAGAACCACGACGAACCACTGAAGAGCCATACAGAATGCCAAAGCCACTAATAATAACCATAAAGGGATGTGTGCTACGGAGCGCACATTTCAAGGACGCAAAAAAAACATTAAAAAAAAACACACCCACCCCAAATAGACGTGTCATACACTCAGGGTGTTAGGTGCTACCAGGTATGCTCACCAAACACTCAAACAAACAAAATAAATCCAACAAACAATTCCAAACAGGTGCGCCTTCTAACCTGATATGACTACATATGCTTCTACGTCTAAACTGCAGAAAAAACCGGCCCACCACATGTCTACCCTAAGAAACACTAAATCAAGCCCTACCACACTACCTGTGTTTTCTGGCCGCCCTAATCTACCTACCCTTAAACTAATGCCCTGTAGACCTAACTTTCTTCAACCACACCTGCTACCAGTCAAAGATCATATACCAATCATTTCATTGACCGCCCCAGGAGTACGTGGTGCACAGGACGCTAACCAACAACCAGAAAATAATGTCCCTATCTACATGTGGTGCCCACTAAACTATATATTTTAACAGCATAAGTAGTCACATCAAATTACAAACAAATACGGCATACTCACCTGTTTGATGAAATGGCTCAGCCCCCACGTTACACCATATGTAACGAACACCCAAACCATAATACGATGACACCCCGTGCAACACAAAAAAAAAACCACCAAACAAAGTTCTAGGGGTAAAAGATCCCGGACGAGCCCCCAACTGTTACGACCCTGGCTCATGGGTACGCAACCTATGTGTAACCAACACCAAAAACCCTGTGCTCTAACTCAAAATGCTACTAAACCAAGGAACTATTAATGTAAATGTAAACTAAAGTACTAAGGTAAACCAACGGACAAGGACTGAAGAACCTAACAGCTCTTTCTCTAAGCACAGACAGTGCATGTGTGTTACTAGGTCTGCCTTTAAAGCTCCCCAGCAGGTAACCAATCAGCACTAATTGGCTAATTGGCAGGCCTCACCTGCATGCCCGGTGACACAGGAGTGATCAGGCCTCTAGTACATAACAACCATAATGATAATAGGTTCAGCCAGACCTCTGGAGAGAGTTATAGATACAGTATGCAAGTGGTATGTAGTCCAGTTATGTGTGTTCTGATTATATCCCCTTGAAGTTGGCAGGCTTCACATTTGAAAGTAGATAATCTTCATACATTTTTGCCATGTTTTCCATGCAAAAAAAAATTCTTCAAAGTAACTGATGTGTGGATGTGTTTGATCTCCAGGACAGGAGCAATACCCAAAGGTTTGTTTCTAGGGAGAGGACAGCAGTTCTGTTCTGTTTATTTACAAATATAAAAACAATGACATATAATAATATAATCCACAAAGAAAGGTGAAGGAGAATTGCCTAAAAACCCTCTCTAGGGCCTTATATGTGGCATTCTCCATGAAGCAAACATTTTATTATAGACATTACATCAATATAAAATCCCCCAGTTGTTGAGGAGGAATCAGCTAAATGCAAAGTTTCTAGGGAAATATGTCGTTTGTAATTAACTACATGACCCAAAGTAGAAAAGCTACTGAGATTTTAATGTTAAACTATCACCCAACTACTGAAAATAGGTAAACGACATGTAATTGACTACTCCCCAATCTTCTTTCATCACAATTGTTATGTAATTTTGTATTAATAAAAAATATATAGCGTAATTTTTACAATATGGGCTATATCAACGATACTGCTATATCGTTGAACTAATGCTTCACTCTCACAAGAGTTGGTGATACACTCCTATACCTACAGTATACAGCCTGCAAAAAAAGTTGACAGCGGAACGCCGTTCAACTCTGCGTAGTGTAGACTTGTTGGTCATCTATTATGATGAATTGAAAATGGGGGACCATGATGTAAACAAGATGAAAGTCTTTCTCTGGTCTGCATCCCCTTAACAACTGTGTGCATTGAGCTGTACTGTATTGTACCCATTCTGCAATCTGTTAATACAATTATCAATCAATTGGTACCTTGTGTGTGATGTAGCAGGGATGCGTGTATCTTTTCCGCAACGGAATTCGGTTTCCGGGTTCCTCTGATTGGCCACTGACCCCACGTGACCCTACCCTATTACACGCCTCCCTTATCGACGCACGTTATGCGACGCTCTACAGCTCTTTCGCTGACTTCCTCGCAGAACAGCTGTTTCCGTATATTTATAATATTGGAAATGCCGCGCTGTGAGCGCTGTGAAGCACCTCTGTATTAAATGCCGACAGCACCTCTGTATTAAATGCCGACTCATCAATCAATCAATAACAACAGTGTAGTGACTACATTATTGGTTACGTGTTCTCCTCTGAATGTGTTGTGTAGTGGGAGGGAACGAATGATCTGGCGCCGCAGCCAGAGGGGACATCTATTGCGGTTGCACTCGCTGTTATTCATTCATTGATTCATGTGCTCTTGTGTTCTTGTTGGCTTTGTATAATAAACAAGCATTACGTTACCTCCGTTCATTCCTCTTTCCTCCGGCACTACACTGGTGACCCCGACGCAGATTTTTGTTACCGAATTGTGTACAATAATCAGCGAACGAACATTCTTTCAAAATGTCCGGACGAGGGAGACGTTCAGGCCATCGGCAGCCATCAGCATCCCTCGTCAGGGAAGCGCATGGTGCGCGCGTGCCCACGCTCAGGCTACCTGAGTTCTGGGAGTCGACTCCGGCTGCATGGTTTGCTATCGTGGAGGCAAACTTCAACAAGAGCAACGTACATGTCAGCTTGTGACTGCAACTTGTTCCTGTTTGCGGACGACTCAGCCCTGCTGGTCTCTGACAAGAACAAGTTACAGGTTGAAAAAACCCTCAGCTCGGAACTAGGCAAAATCTGCATATGGCTCGCCGACAACAAACTATCATTACACATGGGCAAAACAGAGTCCATTCTCTTCGGTTCAAATAACAAACTCAGCAAGACCGACGGCTTCTCAGTTACAGTGGGTGACAATATTGTCACAAGGAAAGATGAACATACCTACCTGGGTTCCATCCTAGAGGCTAATCTTTCCTGTGACAAAATGGCATCCAATGTAATAAAAAAAGTCAATCAACAAACTCGATTCTTGTACCGGATCTCCTCCCTGGTAAACAAGAATACCCTGAAGACTCTGGCAGGAGCACTCATTCAAGGGTACTACGACTATGCTTGCACCTCATGGTACCAAAGCACCTCAAAGGCACTAAAAACCAAATTACAAACATCTCAAAACAAACTAGTCACTACTGCTTGACCTCACTCCTAGAACCCACCTCACCCCTGCACACTTTGCCAACCTAGGATGGCTTAGAGTAGACGACAGAGTACAGCAACTTGCAATGGGCCTGGTCTACAAGATACACTACACGACCAAGGTACCCATGTACATGTCAAAATACTTCCCAAAGGTCAGTGAATACCACGATCACAACACCAGAGGGAGCTCCACAAATCATGTAAAACCCAGATTCGGCTCAAACAAGGGACTAAACACGTTTTGCAATTATGCCACAACAATGTGGAACGCCCTACCCAAAGCTGTAAAGGAATGTGAATCACTACCCACCTTCAAAAACACTCTCAAAGAACACCTACGGGAGACTGCAATTCAAAACTGGCCCCTACAAATGTCCTAACCCAGTTGTACAATAAAGACCAAGCATGGCTTTGTCAGTATTCCAATGTACCCCCCCCCCCCCCCCCCCACACCTCCAATGTACAGCCCCACCCAACCCCACCCCACCTACCCAACCTCCTCCAATGTACAGTTTCTATGTCAAATGTAGGTCAGTATTCCAATGTACAGTGTCCCCCCCCCTACCCAACCCCCCCCCCCCCCCCACCTCCAATGTACAGCCCCACCCCACCTACCCAACCTCCCCCAATGCACAGTTTATATGTCAAAAGTATATACACTCTTTTTCTGGATTTTTTTAGTATCACAAACGGTACTGTATTTGAAAATCTGGTATGTCATAAATGTATAGATGTAGCAGTACTGTCTATCTGTATGTCGTGTGTGTCATATGATGAATTGAAAATGGAGGACCCTGATGGAAACAAGACGGAAGTCTTTCTCAGGTCTGCATCCTCTTAACAATTGTATGTATTGAGCTGTACTGTACTGTACCCATTCTGCAATCTGTTAATAAACTTTTCAATCAATCAATCAATCAATCACACGACCGGTACAACCACACGGTGGCAGTGTTGGGCAGCTCCACCGCAGCTAGAGTGGTAGGGTTTTTGTCTGATCCCCCGGTGACAAACAAATATGAGCGCCTCAAGACCCTACTGCTAGACACTTTTGAACTGTCCGCTGCAGAGAGGGTGCGCCGCCTATTTGCTATGTCGGAATTGGGAGACGAGAGACCTTCTGCGCGCATGGAGAGGATGCTGAATTTGCTGGGGGCCGAAGACCCCATGATCCTCTTTACGGAGCTGTTCATGCGCACGCTGCCGGCACAAGTGAGGATGGCACTGGCCAACACCGACATCGTGGCCCCCCGCGCCCTGGCCAGGGAGGCGGACCGTTTTGTTTTGGCCATGCCTCAGCGGTCCACTGACCTGCTCGCTCCCGCGACCGCCCCGCCACCGGACCGTCGCAGGAGAGCGAGGGAGGACTCCAGACCTTCTGGCCAGCACGGTAACGCAGCGGGCCATTGCTTCTTCCATGCCACGTTTGGCGCCAAGGCCAGACGGTGCTGCTCGCCCTGCACCTTCGGACCTACGGGAAACGGCGGGGCCGGCGCTCAGTAGTGGCCCTGAGCGCTGGCATCACCAACAGGCTGCTCTTCATCCGAGACACCGCCTCTGGTCGCAGTTTCCTTTGTGACACGGGTGCCCAGTGGAGCATCATTCCGGCAGAGAGGTCGGATGTGGCAAGGGAGGAGCGCAGTCCGCAGTTGGCGGGTGCGGACGGCACGCCCATCCGCTCTTATGGCACAAGGGCGGTGGACGTGTGCTTCGGAGGACAATGTTTTTCGTGGGATTTTGTCGTGGCGGCTGTCACATTCCCCCTCCTTGGCGCGGATTTTCTGTGCGCCCACAACCTGCTAGTGGACGTGGGGAACAAGCGCCTGGTCAACTCACAGACTTTTGCTTCCTTTGCATGTACGCAGGGGGAGGCCGTTTACGGCGGGTGGTCCAATACACTCGCTGAAAGTGACCAGTACCTTCGGCTACTCGCTGAGTTCCCCGACCTGGGCAAGCCCACGTTTTCCGCGCCCACGGTGAAACACGGGGTGGAGCACCACATTGAGACCAGTGGGCCTCCCCTCTACGCCAGGGCCAGACGCCTCAACCCGGAGAAGCTGGCCATCGCCAAGGCAAAGTTTGCGCACATGGAGCAGGTGGGCATCGTTCGGCGCTCGAACAGCCCCTGGGCGTCTCCCCTGCACATCGTCCCTAAGTCAGACGGTGGGTGGCGCCCGTGTGGGGACTACCGCCGCCTCAACGACGCGTCCAAGCCTGACCGCTACCCGGTCCCGCATGTCCAGGACTTTGCGGCGAACCTGGCAGGCAATCGCTTCTTCTCAAAAGTGGACCTGGTACGGGGGTACCATCAGGTACCGGTGCACCCCGAGAATGTCCCCAAGACGGCCGTCGTCACGCCCTTTGGGCTTTTCGAGTTCCTGAGAATGCCGTTCGGCCTGAAGAACGCGGCGCAGACCTTCCAACGCCTCATGCACTCGGTGCTCCGGGACCTGCCATTCCTCTTCGTCTACTTGGACGACATCCTCGTAGCGAGCGCCACAGAGGAAGAGCACCTGTCCCACCTCTGAACCCTGTTCTCACGGCTCAGCCAGCATGGGCTGATCGTCAACCCGGCGAAGTGTGAGTTCGGGCGGCGCGCCATCGACTTCCTCGGGCACCGGGTCTCCGCGGAGGGGGTGACCCCCCTCCCCTCGAAGGTGGAAGCGGTCGCCGCATTTCCGCGCCCCCGCACAGTCAGCGAGCTCAAGGGGTTCATCGGGATGGTGACCTTTTTATTATCGCTTCCTCCGCCACATCGCTCACATCCTGCGGCCTCTGTACGACGCCCAGAAGGGCAAGACGCTGAAGCAGCCGGTGGACTGGACGGCGGGGCAGGTCAAGGCTTTTCAAGACACCAAGGAGGCCCTGGCCCACGCGGCCATGTTGGCCCACCCCTCGCCCTCTGCGCCCACCGCTCTCACCACAGACGCCTCTGACTTTGCTGTGGGAGCGGTGTACGAGCAGTGGGTTGGAGACGCCTGGCAGCCGCTTGCCTTCTTCAGCCGCCAGCTGTCGCCCAGGGAACAGAGGTACAGCACGTTCGACAGGGAGCTCCTCGGGCTGTGGCTTGCTGTCAGGCACTTCCGTTTCTTGCTGGAGGGACGCAAGTTTACGGCCTACGCTGACCATAAGCCGCTCACGCACGCCATGTCCAAGGCGGCAGAGCCGTGGTCCGACCGCCAGCAGCGCCAGCTCGCCTACGTGTCCGAGTTCACCACGGACATCCAGCACGTTGCTGGGAAGTCCAACCAGGTGGCAGATTGTCTCTCCAGGGTGGTGGTCGGTGCGGTGCAGCTGGGTTTGGACTACGTCAGCATGGCTGCGGACCAGGCCGCCGATCCTGCCGTCCAAGCGCTCAAGTCGTCGGACACTGGACTGCGCCAGGAGGAGGTAGTGTTCGGTGACGCGGGGGTTACACTCTTGTGCGACGTCTCCATGGGTCAGCCGCGGCCGGTAGTCCCCGCCAACTGGAGACGCCCTGCCTTCGAGGCCATACACGGTTTGTCTCACCCTGGCAGGAAGCCGTCCTCGCGACTGGTGTCGGAGAAGTTTGTGTGGCAAGGGCTCAAGAGGGATGTGAGAGCCTGGGTCGACACGTGCACCGCCTGCCAGCGCGCCAAGGTGCATCGGCACATCAAGGCCCCCCTGGAACAGTTCTCTGTGCCCGAGCGGAGGTTCGACCATGTCAACGTGGACCTGGTAGGACCGCTGCCGCCCTTGCACGGATACAACTACCTTTTCACCATGGTGGACAGGACGACTCGCTGGCCGGAGGCGGTCCCGCTCTCCTCAACGACGGCCCCCGACCTGGCCCGGGCGTTCATCGCGGTGTGGGTCTCCCGCTACGGCACCCCGGCTGATCTCTCCTCTGACCGTGGCTCACAGTTCACTTCGGAACTGTGGGCGGCGGTGGCGGAGAGTCTGGGGGTCAAGCTCCACCGTACGACCGCCTACCATCCGCAGGCAAATGGGCTCTGCGAGCGTTTTCATCGCTCCATGAAGGCCGCCCTTCGAGCCAGCCTCACGGACGGCGACTGGCTGGACAAGCTCCCGTGGGTCATGCTGGGGCTCAGGACGGCGCCAAAGGAGGACCTCCAGTCGTCGTCGTCCGAGCTGGTTTTTGGACAGCCGCTAAGGGTCCCCGGTGACTTTATTCCCAGGTCGACAGAGCCCTGGTCTGCCGCTGCTCAGCACGCCTCGCTGCTGGACAGCGCCAGGACTTTTGTCCCGGTCCCGACTACGCAGCATGGGGTCCCTACGTCGAGGATGCCCCCGGAGCTGCACTCGGCGAGGTTCGTGTTCATCCGTCACGATGGCCACAGGACTCCACTACGCCCTCCTTACGACGGACCCTTCCGCGTCATCGAGGCCAGGGCCAAGAACTTTGTGGTCGACGTGGGGGGTAGGCCTGAGTGTGTGTCCGTGGATCGCCTCAAGCCGGCACACTTGGACCTTGAACTGCCCCTGGACTTGGCCCTGCCGCCGCGCAGAGGCCGGCCCCCGGTCCTACCTCCCCTGCCACGCCGGGGCCATTCCCCCCTGCGACCCCTCAGACCCCCCGCCGCTCGTGAGCGTCTGGTCACTGACCCCCATCCTGCTCGGCAGGAGGATGTGTCAGACGCTGTCACACCCCCTCCCGCACCTCCTGACTTTACCAACAGTCGTAGGGGCCGGGCCATACGCCCTCCTCACCGTGAGGATTTTGTATATTGAGGTGAACACTGGGGGGGCTGGTGTAGTGACTACATTATTGGTTACGTGTTCTCCTCTGAATGTGTTGTGTAGTGGGAGGGAACGAACCTTGGAAAGGGCAGTCGCCGCCCAGCTTCATCAACATCTGTCCAACCATGAGCTCTACGAACCCCTTCAGTCAGCCTACCGAGCACATCACAGCACAGAGACCGCCCTCATCAAGATCACTAATGACCTCCTCCTTGCTGCAGACTCCGGACACATCAGCCTCCTCATCCTTCTCGACCTCTCCGCGGCGTTCGACACAATATCCCACTCAGTCCTCCTCAAATGCCTCTCCGACAACCTAGGCATCACCGGTACAGCTCTGTCATGGTTTCATTCATATCTCACTAATAGATCTCAGTTTGTCAGCGTCAGCGGCTCATCCTCCCCCCCCGGCCCCAGTCAACCACGGTGTCCCCCAGGGCTCTGTGCTGGGTCCCCTACTATTCACCATTTACATGCTCCCCCTCGGTCAGATTATACGTCACCACGGACTCGACTTCCACTGTTATGCTGATGATACTCAGCTCTACATCAGCACCTCACCATCCTCCCAGATCCCCCCACAGTCTGTAGTCAACTGCCTCCACGCTATAAAAACCTGAATGGCAACCAAATTACTTAAACTCAACAGCAAAAAGACAGAGCTCATGGTTGTGGCCCCCAAGGCACTGCTCGGGAAGGTTGGAGATCTCCTCCTCCACGTTGACGGCTGTTCCATCTCCCCGTCTCTCGAAGTCCGTAACCTGGGCGTCACCCTTGACTCCACACTTTCATTTCACTCCCACATCAAATCTGTCACCAAGTCTGCCTTCTACCACCTCAGGAACATCTCCCGTCTCCGACCCTCACTCTCAGACTCTGTGGCGGAGACCCTGATCCACTCATGTGTCACCTCCCGGTTGGACTATTGTAATGGAGTCCTGTTCGGGGTACCCAGCAAAGCCCTGGACAGGCTCCAGTATGTCCAGAACTCAGCTGCCAGGGTTCTCACTCACACCAAGCCCTGGCAGCACATCACCCCCACCCTCATCCATCTCCACTGGCTTCCAGTCAGGTTCCGCATCACCTTCAAACTCCTGCTCCTCACCTACAAATCCCTCCATGCCCTCGCCCCCCGGTACCTGTCTGATCTCCTCCACCAGTACACTCCATCCCGGAACCTACGATCCTCTGATCTAGGTCTCCTCTCCATCCCTCGCACCAGGTTACGGACTTTTGGGGACAGAGCCTTCAGCGTGGCGTCCCCTACCCTCTGGAACTCTCTCCCCCCCGAAATCCGCAACGCCCCAACCCTGGACACCTTCAAATCCGCTCTAAAAACACACCTCTTCACCAAGGCTTTCCCCATCAGTTAGTTTTAGATTAAATTAGGTCCATTATCCCCTACTTTCCCTCATCCCCTCTTCCCCCTCCCCCCCTACTTTCCTTGCCCTATTTTTTGTCCTGATTGTAAAGCGACCTTGGGTTCTATGAAAGGCGCTATATAAATTTGATTTATTATTATTATTATTATTATTATCTGGCGCCGCAGCCAGAGGGGACATCTATTGCGGTTGCACTCGCTGTTATTCATTCATTGATTCATGTGCTCTTGTGTTCTTGTTGGCTTTGTATAATAAACAAGCATTACGTTACCTCCGTTCATTCCTCTTTCCTCCGGCACTACAACATTAACGATAACGTTAACGTTAGCATTAGGCTAACGCCAAGCTGTAATGTTACCAGTCTCGCGTCAATCTGCTAACGTTAGCATTAGGTAATAACCGGTTTAAAATGGATGGTGATTACCTCACGTTGTGTCTATTCTGCTAGCATTAACGTTACTAGTACAAACAATCAAACCAAAACATTGACATCTAACTTATCTTTAGATATTTACTCAACCTCTAATGTCTAACTATGAATGAACACAACACTCTAACTTAACATCTTTAACTAATAAAGTACTCAACCTCTACTGTCTTTAACTATGAACAAACACAACACTCTAACTTACCATCTTTAGATAATAAAGTACTCAACCTCTACTGTCTTTAACTATGAACAAACACAACACTAACTTACCATCTTTAGATAATAAAGTACTCAACCTCTACTGTCTTTAACTATGAACAAACACAACACTCTTACCATCTTTAGATAATAAAGTACTCAACCTCTACTGTCTTTAACTATGAACAAACACAACACTCTAACTTACCATCTTTAGATAATAAAGTACTCAACCTCTACTGTCTTTAACTATGAACAAACACAACACTCTATGTTCTGGGCTTATGGTTTGTCCAGCAAGGCAATCACTGGACTGAACCTCTGCTGCAGCTTATGGCTGCTTGTATCGGGTCTATGGCAGGGTCGTAGCACATGTTAAGAGGGGGAGATCGTCTCAAGTTAAAGTCTTCTCGTGGTATGCTTTCACAGGGAGATCCTGATATAGAACTGAGTGTGCTTAGGGCTCAGACCCATGCTCTTACAGTAGGACTGAGCGTACTTGGGGCTCAGACCCATGCTCTTACAGTAGGACGGAGTGTATTTGGGGCTCAGAGTGACCCATGCTCTTACAGTAGGACTGAGTGTACTTAGGGCTCAGAGTGACCCAAGGGCGGGCCATACTTTTTTTTTTTTGGAAAATCAATCGAGTGGGGTGTCTAAAATATGTGTTTTTTTGTGGGGAATTCAAATATGGGATTATTTTTCTAATCGGATAACTCCTACCTACATTGTTTTGGATTTCAAAATGGCCGATTTGACCATTTTTCACCCCTTGGAATTTTCCATGTATGGCCAAGGGGTGAAAAATGGTAAAATCGGCCATTTTGAAATCCAAAATGATGTAGGTTAGAGTTATCCTATCCCAAAAATGAACTCATATTTGAATTCCCCATTAAGAAACACATCATTTAGACACCTTGCATGTTAGGATTTCCTTCAGATTCATGTTGGCATCCATGTATGGCCAAGGGGTGAAAAATGGTCAAATCGGCCATTTTGAAATCCAAAACAATGTAGGTAGAAGTTATCCGATTAGAAAAATAATCCCATATTTGAATTCCCCACAAAAAAACACGTATTTTAGACACCCCACTCGATTGATTTTCCAAAAAAAAAAAAAGTATGGCCCGCCCGTCTGACCCATGCTCTTACAGTAGAACTGAGTGTACTTAGGGCTCAGAGTGACCCATGCTCTTACAGTAGGACGGAGTGTACTTAGGGCTCAGAGTGACCCATGCTCTTACAGTAGGACGGAGTGTACTTGGGGCTCAGACCCATGCTCTTACAGTAGGACTGAGTGTACTTGGGGCTCAGAGTGACCCATGCTCTTACAGTAGGACGGAGTGTACTTGGGGCTCAGACCCATGCTCTTACAGTAGGACGGAGTGTACTTGGGGCTCAGACCCATGCTCTTACAGTAGGACTGAGTGTACTTGGGGCTCAGAGTGATCCATGCTCTTACAGTAGGACGGAGTGTACTTGGGGCTCAGACCCATGCTCTTACAGTAGGACATAGTGTACTTGGGGCTCAGACCCATGCTCTTACAGTAGGACTGAGTGTACTTAGGGCTCAGACCCATGCTCTTACAGTAGGACTGAGTGTACTTGGGGCTCAGAGTGACCCATGCTCTTACAGTAGGACTGAGGGTACTTGTCTACACTCTACTCGGTTGTGTACTTTATTATCTAAAGATGGTAAGTTAGAGTGTTGTGTTTGTTCATAGTTAAAGACAGTAGAGGTTGAGTACTTTATTATCTAAAGATGGTAAGTTAGTGTTGTGTTTGTTCATAGTTAAAGACAGTAGAGGTTGAGTACTTTATTATCTAAAGATGGTAAGTTAGAGTGTTGTGTTTGTTCATAGTTAAAGACAGTAGAGGTCGAGTACTTTATTATCTAAAGATGGTAAGTTATAGTGTTGTGTTTGTTCATAGTTAAAGACAGTAGAGGTTGAGTACTTTATTAGCTAAAGATGTTAAGTTAGAGTGTTGTGTTCATTCATAGTTAGACATTAGAGGTTGAGTAAATATCTAAAGATAAGTTGGATGTCAATGTTTTGGTTTGATTGTTTGTACTAGTAACGTTAATGCTAGCAGAATAGACACAACGTGAGGTAATCACCATCCATTTTAAACCGGTTATTACCTAATGCTAACGTTAGCAGATAGACGTGAGACTGGTAACATTACAGCTTGGCGTTAGCCTAATGCTAACGTTAACGTTATCGTTAATGTTGTTATTATAATAATAATAATAATAATAATAATACTTCGTTTTATATAGCGCCTTTCAGAGGACCCAGGGTCGCTTTACATAAGGGGGGGGAGGGGGGGAGATAACAAATTAACAAACATAGTGGACAGACACAACATATACATATAAAGTGAGAAAGTTAGGGGTTGAAGGCCAGGTTGAAGAGGTGGGTTTTGAGCAGTTTTTTAAATGAGTCCAGAGTTGGGGTGGTGCGGAGTTCTGCAGGGAGGGAGTTCCAGAGGGTGGGAGCTGCCACACTGAAAGCTCTGTCCCCGAATGTCCGTAGTCTGGTTCGGGGGATGGAGAGCTGACCAGTGTCCGTGGATCGCAGGGACCGTGACTGAGTGTAGGGTTGGAGGAGGTCAGTGAGGTACTGAGGTGCCAGGGCCTGAAGGGATTTGTAGGTGAGCAGGAGGGTTTTGTAGGTGATGCGGGATTTGATAATAATAATAATAAATCAAATTGGGGAGCCAGTGGAGGTGGATGAGGATTGGGGGTGATGTGCTGCCAGGGTTTGGTGCGGGTTAGAACCCTGGCAGCTGAATTTTGAACATACTGGAGCCTGTCCAGGGTTTTGCTTGGGACCCCGGACAGGACCCCGTTGCAGTAGTCCAGGCGGGAGGTGACGAAGGCGTGGATGAGGGTCTCAGCTGTGGTGTCGGAAAGTGATGGTCGGAGTCTGGAAATGTTTCGGAGGTGAAAGAAGGCGGATTTGGTGAGGGAATTTACATGGGATTGATAGGAAAGGGTGGAGTCCAGGATAACGCCCAGGTTGCGGACCTTAGGGGATGGGGAGATGGAGCAGCCGTCAATGTTGAGGGTGAGATCCCCAACCTTCCGGAGCAGGGCCTTGGGTGCCACAACCATGAGCTCGGTTTTATTGTTGTTGAGCTTGAGGAGATTAGATGACATCCAGGTTTTTATTTCGTGCAGGCAGTTGATAAGGGAGTGTGGGGGGAGATGGGTGGATGGTTTGGTGGAGAGGTAGAGTTGAGTGTCGTCGGCATAGGAGTGGAAGTTGAGGCCATGGCGGCGGATGATCTGACCGAGGGGGAGCATGTAGATGGTGAATAGGATTGGGCCAAGTACGGAGCCTTGGGGGACGCCTTGGTTGACTGGGGCCGGGGTGGAACTGGAGTCGCCGATGGTGATGAACTGTGTCCGGGTGGTGAGGTAGGATTGAAACCAGGAGAGTGCTGAGCCAGTGATGCCGAGGTTGTTGGATAGGCGGTTGAGGAGGATGGAGTGGGAGACTGTGTCGAATGCTGCAGAAAGGTCAAGTAGGATGAGGATGCTAATGTGGCCAGAGTCAGCTGCAAGGAGGAGGTCGTTGGTAATTTTGATGAGGGCGGTCTCTGTGCTGTGTTGAGTTCTGAAGCCGGATTGAAAAGGCTCATAGAGCTCATGGTTGGACATGTATTGTTGGAGTTGGGCGGCCACTGCTCTTTCCAAGATTTTGCTAAGGAAAGGAAGGTTGGAGATCGGACGGAAGTTGTTTAGCTCGTCTGGGTCGAGGCCGGGTTTCTTAATGATGGGGGTGACGGAGGCTGTCTTGAAGCAGGGGGGGACGAGACCAGATTCAAATGAGGAGTTGATGATGTTGACCATGGTGGGGCAGAGAGCAGGGAGGCAGATCTTGACCAGGGTGGTAGGCATGGGGTCAAGTGAGCAGGTGGAGGCTTTGGCTGAGGCTATGAGCTTGACAACTTGGGGACCATTTACCGGGGAGAAGGAGGAGAGGCTGCATTGGGGGGGGGGGGGGGGGGCACCCAGGGGGAGGAGCAGGTGAGGGGGAGGAGGGGGGCACTGCTAGCTGCTGGTAGATGGTATTGACCTTGTCCTGGAAAAAGACATGGAACCTGGAGCAGAGGTCGTGGGCACCAGATGGGCGGGGGGGGTCGAGGGGGCGGAGTAGCCGGTTGATGGTGGAGAAGAGTGTCCTGGGGTGGTTTTGCTGGTTGCCGATGAGGGTGGAATAGTAATTTGTTTTGGCCTTGATGAGAGCTAGCTTGTAGGTCTGCACGTGGTCCTTGTAGGCCTCGAGGTGGACAGTGAGGCCAGATCTTCTATGGAGTCTCTCCAATTGGCGATCGACAGCCTTCAGGGAGCGGAGTTCAGGGGTGTACCAGGGGGCAGGACGGGTGTAGGTGACAGTCCGGGTTTTGATGGGGGCGAGAGAGTCCAGGCTGCGGGATAGGGCGGAGTTGTAGTGGGCAGCCAGACCATCGACCTGGGTGCTGGGGGGAGCTGAGGCCAGGTGGATGGTTAGCAGGTTGGTCAGAGCTGGTGCACTGACTGTTTTGATGTTCCTGTAGGTGATGGTGCGTGCATTCCGAAGCTTGGGTAGGGAAGTAGGGAGGGTGAAAAGGACAGCATGGTGGTCGGACACCGCCAGGTCGAGACACTGTACATCAGATGGTATTATGCCAGTGGAACAGACCAGGTCGAGTGTATGGCCTTTGGTGTGGGTGGGACCATTTGTGTGCTGTGTGATATTGAAACAGTCCAGTAGTGAGAGGAAATCAATGGCTGTGGAGCAGCTGGTGTTGTCCACATGAATATTGAAGTCCCCAAGCAGGAGTGTGGATGAGCACATGGTGCAGACAGTGGTGAGGAGTTCAGACAGGTCAGACATAAAGTAGGTGGAGGCTTTGGGGGGGCGGTAGATGAGGACTACCTGGAGTGGTGTAGGCCCAGGTAGTGAGAAAGCCACGCACTCGAAGGAGGTGACAGTGGGTACTGGGAGCTCTTTGACTAGAAAGTCAGCCCGATGTATTACAGCCAGCCCACCACCACGACCCTGAGTACGTGGCTTTTGGATGTAAACATAGCCTGGGGGTGTGGCTTGGTTGAGTGAAATGAAGTCCTGTTGATATTGCCATGTCTCAGTAAGACATAGAAAATCTATATCTCTGTCAGTAATTATGTCATGGATGAGGAGAGATTTATTGTTAAGAGAGCGAACATTCTGGAGCATGAATGTTGCATTTTTGATGGATGCTGGGGCAGACAGTGATAGAGGGATGTCAACACAGACTAGTGGCCGCAGATTGGTCAGAGTGCGCACGTGGGGTTTGTTGTGATGACGTCGTTGCTGCACGTTGTTGGAGCGCCAGCCCGGTAGCACAGAAGGAATTCCATGGTCTGAATAGTAAACAAACTTGCAACGGGAGGCTCTGTGTATGTAGCGAGGGCGACGAAGGAGCCCCAGAGACTTAATAGCATCGATGCAGTTTGGTGTGGAATAACGGAAGAGGTTGCAAAGTTGCAGCGTGGAGTATTGGAAAGTTACCATGACGGTATCAGAGAAGTGCCGGTGTTGGCTAGCTTGCAGAGCCGAAAGCCGGGGAGGAGGCGTCCATCCTCGGGTCGCAGCTCCAGCTAGCAGTATAGCCAGGAGTGAAAGGTATCCCAGTGAGAGGAGTTGTGGAAAGTCCCGATGGTGTGGCATCCGATCAGGCGGGTTGAGGGGTTTTGGATGTCCTCAGAAGACCGCGAGCATCGGAGTTGGTTGGCAAGCTACAGCAGCAGAGCTAGCGTTATGGGGCAGCTATGAGTTTGGGTAAGTACTCCAAAGTATTGCGATATTCCGACTGTTTGTAGAATTCAAGGGTTATTGATCGATTGATGAGTCGGCATTTAATACAGAGGTGCTGGCGGCATTTAATACAGAGGTGCTGTCGGCATTTAATACAGAGGTGCTTCACAGCGCTCACAGCGCGGCGTTTCCAATATTATAAATACAGAAACAGCTGTTCTGCGAGGAAGTCAGGAAGTCAGCGAAAGAGCTGTAGAGTGTCGCATAACGCGCGTCGATAAGGGAGGCGTGTAATAGGGTAGGGTCACGTGGGGTCAGTGGCCAATCAGAGGAACCCGGAAACCGAATTCTGTTGCGGAAAAGATACACGCAGCAGGGACATAATGAGACAGAGCAGTCTATAGTTTGATTGATTGATTGAAAACTTTAATGAACAGATTGCAGAATGGGTACAGTACAGTACAGCTCAATACACACAATTGTTAAGGGGATGCAGACCAGAGAAAGACTTTCGTCTTGTTTACATCAGGGTCCCCCATTTTCAATTCATAATGACATTTATAACATACACACCATACAGATATAGGCTACAGTCTAGATATAATAATCTAATCATCTAATCTAATCATGACATTTATGACATACATGACATACAGATGCACAGTACTGTTACATTTGTGACATACAAGATATGCAAATATACAGTACTGTTAAACAGATCTCAACAGTAAATATATACGAGGGGGAGGGTGCATGGGTGGGAGGGGGGTTCAGACATTTACGGGGGCCAGTTTCGAATTGCAGCCTCCCGTATAGGTGCTCTTTGAGAGCGGTTTTGAAGGTGGGTAGTAATTCAAAATATTTTACGGCTGTGGGTAGGGCATTCCGCATTGATGTGGCATAATTACGGAACGTGTTTACTTTAGTCCCTTGTTTGCCATAGACATAACGTTGAGTGTCGATATCACACTTTTTAGTGTGACCACCCACACTATTGTAATCTATACTATTTTTATTCTTTATTCCGCCGATTTTTGTCCGCTAACCCCTCCCAGAGCTTTTGCACCACATACACGTGAAAGGTATCAAACCGACCGGCTTGCTCCAACTCGAGTTGCTATTACCTTTCGGAAAGTTTCACCACAGCGTTTGGCTACAAATCGACTTTAAACGGGAACATTTCGGTCCATAGGGAATGAATGGCGAATTCGAGTGTAGGAGATGCATTTATTTTTTTAACATCATCTTTTGTAAATTGCGACAGTGATCTAAATTTTGAACGTAGATATAAAAACAACACATCAAAAAGATGACACGGCTGTGCCCTCACTCACAAATAAATGGAATTGGACATGACCATTTGTTTGAAAGTTATGCTCCACATAGACACAAATGGGTTCCTCACTCTAGCAAAAACCAGATTTTTTTGCCTTTCCCCCCTTGTTTCCCGATCTCCACCCAGGCGACAATTGTCGACGGAATTACACAATATCACACAGAACCCTTCATTGGGGTCCTCAAGCGCTCACATTAAGAGGACTAAGCGTCATCTCTTATCGTTTTCTTTTAAAGGCCAACTTGCATGTTGTATTTTTGTTCAATAAACAATGTGGACTAGGCCAACGGTGACTTTCATGAAGAAGGAAAAAAAATGTATTGAAATTGACCCAGTTTTAGCGTTTTTATCAAACATTTTGTCTGCCCAACACAATCACCACGCACGTGGATATTTTAATCAATGGTTCATAACGTGCGCGTGTAATCGAAATTATGTCGTCACAACAGGTGCAGGGCACCAGGGGGCTCTGAGAGTCACACACAGCTAGTGGCAGGCACTGCAGGCACAGAGCCTTGCTACTACTAGCCGAATGAAAATGTATCTGTTTCACCTAACAACACTATTGCTCCGTGATCATAGCCATCCATCTCTAAAGCTAACCACTATTTGTAAAAGCCACAACCACGTTACCATATTTGTAATAATGTAAATCATTGTGTCGTTGTACATATTGTGTATACACTGTTAGAAGCTAACATAGCTTAGCTTGGTAGCTATTGTGTTAACAACATATCCCGACGTCCGGCTCGCTGGCCGGCATGAATGCCCGACCCAAAATGGTTCTCTCCTCTCTGTACACCCCCATCCCCACGGGTACCCTGCCGGGGAGCCCATGGACGCGACAACGGCGGCAGCCGTAGGGTGCTCGAGCCCGTAACGCTAGTGGTACACGATAGCTATGAGCTAACTAACGCTACAGGCTCAAACACCCTACGGCTGCCGCTGTTGTCACGTCCACAAGCTCCCCGGCAGGACACCCGCGAGAACGGGGGCACACAAAGAGGAGAGAACCACCCCAAATCGGGCACTCATGCCGGCCGACAAGCCTGACGCCGCGGCACGTTGTTAGCACAATAGTAGCCCACTGTGATGCACCGAGTGGGCCACCATTGATCAACATGCAGCGACGTGTAGCTTGCATGATGCGTGTGCAGTGCTTTGCCACACAGGTCTGAGAAGAGGACCTGCACATGATTTTACTCGTTCCCCAAACTCCTCTACATGCCCCGATCTAAAATGGTTCACGACAGTAGACATAATGCTAACGTTAGCCAGCGCCATATATGCAGTAGTACTATGACCCGGACGGGCATAAGGCATACGTTTCCTGAAGTGACGTCACGGCCGTGCTAGCGTCTGATAAGCTTTTAGATTTGCTTGTGCATGTTATTCGTGCGTGGACCTTTTTAACCATTTCTGAGTGAAATTTCCGGCGTCAAATGGAAAAAAATAAATAATTAAATTAGATACCAATGATGTAAACTACCCATAATTGCAGAGTAGGGTTTAACCTGCAAGTTGGGCTTTAATGATCGTGAGACTGAAGGATGCGTCAGCCCTCATTGAAATACATTGGGTCCAAAGTGCCGAGTCATTGTGTCAATTAGGATTTGAATCAATTAGGGGGAGCAGGTGTGCATGACTCAGAGGGAGCTATCAACTCAATGAACTCAATGACCTCTCAGGGAGTTAACCCTTAATGGCCCCTTTGTGTATCTTTTGAACCGTTTGTCGTAGAGACTTGCGGGTTGTGGCATTGTACTCAGTAGGGATGTCCTTTTTCATTGGTCTATGTTGACCACTCCTCCGATCCTTAGACCACACCCCCTTAGGCCACACCCCCTTTGTGTATCTCTTGAACCGTTTGTCGTAGAGACTTGAGGGTTGTGTCATTGTACTCAGTAGGGATGTCCTCTTTCATTGGTCTATGTTGACCACGCCCACAGTTTGGCTCCTCCCCCTTTGTGTATCTTTTGAACCGTTTGTCGTAGAGACTTGCGGGTTGTGTCATTGTACTCAGTAGTGATGTCCTCTTTCATTGGTCTATGTTTACCACGCCCCCTCCCCCTTATCATTAGGCCCGCCCCCTTTTTGTATCTTTTGAACCGTTTGTCGTAGAGACTTGCGGGGTTGTGGCATTGTACTCAGTAGGGATGTCCTCTTTCATTGGTCTATGTTGACCACGCCCATATGTTGGCTCCTCCCCCTTTGTGTATCTTTTGAACAATTTGTCGTAGAGACTTGCGGGTTGTGGCATTGTACTCCGTAGGGATGTCCTCTTTCATTGGTCTATGTTGACCATGCCCCCATGGTTCGGCTCCTCCCCCTTATCATTATGCCCCGCCCCCTTTTTGTATCTTTTGAACCGTTTGTCGTAGACACTTGCGGGTTGTGCTATTGTACTCACCTCTTTCATTGGTCTATGTTGACCACTCCCCCGATCCTTAGGCCGTGCCCCCTTTTTGTATCTTTTGAACCATTTGTCATAGAAACTGACGAGAGACCCTCTCCCGTTGGCCGGCGGTGCACAGGCGTCACCCACACTTTAATAATTTCCCCAGCGCCGAATTGTCTAGTTGTTATTTATTCCGCCGATTTTTGTCCGCTAACTCCTCCCAGAGCTTTCGCACCACATACATGTGTAAGGTATCAAAACGACCGGCTTGGTCCAACTCGAGTTGCTATTACTTTTTTGGAAAGTTTCACCGCATCGTTTGGCTACAAATCGACTTTAAACAGGAAATTTCGGTCCATAGGGAATGAATGGCGGAATGTAATTAACTAGAGTGTAGAAGCTGCATTTCTTTGTTTTACCTTCACTTTTTGTAAATTGTGACAGTGATCTCAATTTTGGACGTAGATATAAAAACAACACATCAAAAACGATGACAAGACTGTGCCCTCGCTCACAAAAGAAAAATAAATGGAATTGTACATTTCTATCTCAACTTATGACCATTTCTTTGAAAGTCATGCTCCACATAGACACAAATGGGTTCTCCACTCTAGCTAAAATCAGATTTTTGACCGTTCCTTCCCTAGTTTTTCCGATCGCCACCCAGGCCACAATTGTCGACGGAAGTACACGATATCGCACAAAACCCTTCACATAACCCTTCAGTGGCGGACTCTCAGGCTGTTTGAAGGGCAGGGGCGAAAAGAAAAAAAGGGCACCTACTGCACAACATGGGACCCCATCCGTGAGCAAA
Organism: Notolepis coatsorum; assembly: GCF_963971535.1. NCBI lineage: Eukaryota > Metazoa > Chordata > Actinopteri > Aulopiformes > Paralepididae > Notolepis > Notolepis coatsorum. The sequence goes on from NC_140165.1 coordinate 198,703,145, forward strand.
AAGATATGATGCTGTATGGTGAAATAGTCTTCATCCTTGATTAAGATTAACATTAGAATAACATAGACAATCCAGATTAATAGTATAACCACACCTCTATGATAAAAACACACAGGGAACAATACACCTTTCAAATGTTTATTTCACCTCATTGTCATGGTGTTTGAAAAGTAGATTTATCATGGTGTTTGAAAAGTAAATTATCATGGTGTTTGAAAAGTGGATTTATCATAGTGTTTGAAACTTAGATTTATCATGGTGTTTGAAAAGTAGATTATCATGGTGTTTGTACATTTCTCAATGCTAAAGATATCAGTGAGGAATATAAATATTTGGGAAACAGCATTTTAATATAGTCTGGGTTGAAAAATAGTGAACCTATTTTTTAAAAGCTATTTACAACATATATTTTACAGGATATAAAACAGTTTAACAGTTAAAGTTAATTTGAGTGCCGTTGAGCTTCTTCCTTTCTCTCTCCTAACTCTCCTTCTCCCCTCCTGCCCTCTCCTTCTGTCCTCCTATACTCCCCTTCACTCCTCCTGTACTCCCCATCTCTCCTCATGTACTCCCCTTCTCTCCTCTTGTCCTCTCCTTCTCTCCTCATGCGAAGTACGCGGTATTGCGCAAATACTATTCCCGACTCGTGGGGCTCTAGTTCCGTCAATCATTTGGTGATCTCGAAAATGATTGGACAGGGTTGTAGCCAATGAGTGTGGCTTTCCAATGATACCCCACTGGGGATGTACGAATCAGGGATCTAGGTGAAAAGTCACGAGCGAAAACAGGAAGAGAAAAACCGCAGAATTAGTTGAAGTCTATGAGAAAACTGAGCTTTTCTTTTGTACACAGTTTACCAAAATCACTCCTAATCACTCATTTCTGAACGGATCTTTATGATCTACATAAGACTTCAGGCTATGGATCTCGGGTGTTTTTTAAGCCTCCAGCCATTCTGGGAAAAACTACTTCTAGACTACTACGGAAAAACGTGAGTAACACGTTTTTCTACAACTCAAGTTCAGACCTATGTTACTATATTTAATTAGCACTAAAGGTGAGTTGTCCTTATTTGATCAGAAACTCCAGAATGTCATCTTTCAAAATAGACCAGGCTCATGCATGTGGTATAAGTATAAAGTATAGTATTTTGGTTTGCAAAGAAAGTATGCAGTCCTCAAAAACGAAAACTAAAAGGCCAGTTTTGGGGTTTACTACCACTCTTAAATTAGCAAAGCAATTCACACTGAACTTTAACACTTTTGCGGCCACTGGGATGAGTCTAATTAATCTCAAGAGGACCAGGATATGTAAACAGACGTGGAGCTGTTTGTAGAGCTAAATCTATACTTTATAGTATTGCTATCTGTCCATTCTCATTGTGAATTGAGACCATAAACCGTCCCTTCAAAATGGCTTAAAGGAAAAAAAAATACATCAATACGTTCTCATTTTATAGCGCCGTGAATATAAGGGGATCATCCCTATGTTCCCCGGGTCCTATGTTCCCTGGGTCCTATGTTCCCCGCTTGATTGATTAATAGATTGAAAATTGTATTATTTTATTAATTATTAATGTCCGCCTTGTTTCGAACTAGTTAAGCTTAGGCCCTCTTTCGAACTGGTTAAGGTTAGAGTTTGGAATCAGGGCTGGTGGTCTAAAATTTTCAATCAATCAATCAAAGCGGGGAACATAGAACCCGGGGAACATAGACATGCTCCCAATATAAGCATTATACCGGATTTGGTCTAGTATATTTCCTGGAAGCCGAGATAATGGGCTAATAGCTAATAACGTTAAATCCAATGGCATTTCGGTTATAGATACGCTCCAGTTAAAACTCAAACTGCATATGATCGGCACGATCCTCATGCATGTATGCATGAAAGGGGGGGGGGACGTCGTTTCTGATTATTGATTAACAATAACCGTGTTAGCCTCATAGGCCGAACGCCTGGATGGCTATCAAAACAAGGCCCGATCGGGATGTACTTTACGTGAAAAAGATCTTACCGTGGTCCGGTGGGATCCCCCAGAGCATTTCCCCGTTATCGATCGCCATCTGGTAGATCGATATGTCCATTGGCTGATTATAAATCCCCTTATTGCATGGTGAAATCTGCGATGCACAACGTAATCCAAGCTACAGGCTGCAGATCCAGAATCGAGCTAACATAAAACTCCATTGTAAGTTAAAAAAAATAGTCCACCGTTCGGCCACAGGGAACACTGCATTATCGCGATAGCGCCCCTAAGAGGATCTGGCCGGTATTCACCTTCTCGAATTCAAAGAGTAGGGTATATCTGCAGTGCCGCTCGGCGACCTTGAATAGGTTATTAAAATGGAATAAAAGCAATAACAACTTTCCACGGATTTATCCGTGCTTCTGTCCACAACGGGTGGAATCGAAACACGGATATATACGTTGTTCGTCCCCATTGTGGTAAAGTGCTATGGGTATATTTTGTGCAAATAATCGTAAAATAATTTGTACACTTTATTTCTAAATTGAGAACACAGGTTAGCATAGAATTAGCTAAGCAATGTACCTGTTTAGTTAGCTAGCTACAGTAGTAATACAGCTAGCCTAGGCTAAAACTGAACATTTAAATGGATGGAATATTGTAGTGACAGGGCTGCTCAGAGTTGTACAGTAGCTAACACTTTTGTGTGACATTATTTAACCGTCTGGGTCAAGTTTAGACCATTGGAAGGGCACCAATGGGCACGTCCTCTCATTTTCGCCACTCAAAATGCCACTTTAGCGTGATGTTTTCAGCTGTGGGGGCACATAGTCAAGTTTAACCATTGGAAGGGCACCAATGGGCACGTCCTCTCGCTTTTGCTACTCAAAAGGGCACTTTAGGTTTAGCGCGATGTTTTCAACTGTGGGGGCACATGGTCAAGTTTAGACCATTGGAGGGGCACATCCTCTAGTTTTTTCACTCAAAAGGGTACTTTTGTGTGATGTTTTTCAACTGTGGGGGCACATGGTCAAGTTTAGACCATTGGAAGGGCACCAATGGGCATGTCCTCAAATTTTCGACACTCAAAAGGGCATTTTAGCCCAATATTTTAAACTGTGGGGGCACATGGTCAGGTTTAACCATTGAAGGGGCACCAATAGGGCACGTCCTCACGCTTTTGCCACTCAAAAGGGCACTTCAGCGCCATGTTTTCAACTGTGGGGGCACATGGTCAAGTTTAGACCATTGGAAGGGCACCAATGGGCATGTCCTCAAATTTTCGACACTCAAAAGGGCATTTTAGCCCAATATTTTCAACTGTGGGGGCACATGGTCAGGTTTAACCATTGAAGGGGCACCAATAGGGCACGTCCTCACGCTTTTGCCACTCAAAAGGGCACTTCAGCGCCATGTTTTCAACTGTGGGGGCACATGGTCAAGTTTAGACCATTGGAAGGGAACCAATGGGCACGTCCTCTAGTTTTCGCCACTCAAAAGGGCACTTTAGCACAATGTTTTCAACTGTGGGTGGGGGCACATGGTCATGTTTAACCATTAGAGGGGCACCAATAGGGCACATCCTCTAATTATTTCCACTCAAAAGGGCACTTTTGCATGACATTATTTAACTGTGGGGCACAAAAGCACTCAAAAGGGCACTTTTGCGTGATGTTTTTCAACTGTGGGGGCCCATGGTCAAGTTTAGACCATTGGAAGAGCACCAATAGGGCACACCCTCTAATTTTTCGCCACTCAAAAGGGCACTTTAGCGCACGTTTTTTAACCGTGGGGGCATGGTGGGGGACCCGCCAGTGTTCAAGATGTCACAGTATGATGTCATAATCAAACATTCTAGAACATTTGTGATGTCACAGTATGATGTCATAATAGAACATTCTAGAACATTTGTGATGTCACAGTATGATGTCATAATCAAATATTATAGAACATTTGTGTATCTATTCAACAATTCTCTTTCTCTCAGAAGATCTCATTGTGCATCTTGAAACAGTACTGAACAGTACTCAACACAGATAGACTAAACAACATAGATTGAAGCCTGGATTTCTCAACCAAGGTGCCTTGCCTACCGTTTTGCTGTGGAAAGAGACAATACAGACCCTCTCCCGTTGGCCGGCGGTGCACAGGCATCACCCACACTTTCACAATTTCCCCGTGCGGAATTGTCTAGTTTTCATCTCTATTTTAGGTTTAGATGTGGGCCGTGATGTCTCCAATAGGCTTCAATTAAACTGGTTGCATTTCCGCTCACGTGGATTCCTATAGCAACCATTTGTTTACATATTTGTTTGTTTACAAAGCTGCTGCTTTATCGAAGATCTTGAAATAGCTGGATCCGCAGTTAATATTGTAGCTTGCACAGAGAACATTTCAGCAGCATAGAAAAGGTAACTGATATGGATTGGGGAAAGAATATATATTTTATACATCTTGACTGTGGGCTTTTTCTGGAGAGCACAGCTGGCCAAGCATGTCTTCGATTATATTATATTACATTAACATGTATTGTCTATCATGTAGCTTATTGTACAGTACAACGAAAATAAGTTTGGCATCCAACCAGAATACAAATGTAACAGTAAAGTGCAATAATATACAATGTACAGGTGATTGGGTATAAAATATATAAATTAGTACTACTGAGTAATGAGTATTGTGCTACAGAGTTACAACTCTGGTATGTACAGTGATACAGGTATAAAGATACTATGGTAGTAGTCATACTGGTCAGCAGCGTAACTAGTAAGAGTAGATCATATATACAGATATACAGTACATCTACAGATATGTAAAACGGATTATATGCATGGTATGTACATAATTATGTGAATAGATGGCCTACATCATTATTAGCTATTGTTGTAGATACAATATGTGTATATATTGTAGCGGTATATGCAGGTTAGCTATAGGTTAAGTAAAAGGGAGCAGTTCTGAAATAAAAATTGATGGTCATGGATTCACACTCTTGCATATTTCCACATGTCTAGCGTCCCGCACATACTTCTGAAACTGATACACGTGACACATAGTGTTTCTATTCAAATAGAGATGTACACTCTGTTCACTCACCCCAGTCTGACCCCCCAGATAAACCTAAGAACTTATGGGAAGCACAGACACTGTATTAGCTTAGCTGCTGTTGCTGTTTGGCCTTGCTTAGGACAAACATTATTTTCGCTCCATCCATTCATTCATCCTTCCTTCCCTGCTCAGACTATAGGTGATCGAGAATGTCTCGTCTGGGGGGCCCTGCTCACAAGTCCCTGCCTCAACAGGGGTGGCAGACCAGCGTTTACAACCCTGTGGATATTGAGATGCAGCTAACGCGCTCTGAGCTTCTCACTGCAGAAAGCAAGAGGCTGATACAGGAGAGTGACAAGGCATCCACACACATGCAGCAGGATGCCAACAAAAGACTGGGTAAACAACTGTGTGATTAGGCAGAAAAAACACAGGAATACCTACTTTTTCATATTCAAACCTCCTATTCATATCTACCTGTCATATACCCTATATAGACCGTTTCAACTTGATAACAAAAACAAGGTTGGATGGCCCTCTCTGGTTGAAAGGCGTAGCTATCATTGGTATTTGTTTATTTTAAAGCCCTTATTGGTATACTTTCCCCTTACATCACAACACTGTTGAAATGGAATCTTGGAGCCTATTCTACACGTTCAAATGGTTGGTTTGTTCCTACAGTAGGCTTCCTTGAGTTTGCTCTGAACTAGGAAAAACTGCTTTTTCATTTGATGCTTCCAACCAGGGCTTGACATTAACTTTTTGGCTCACTAGCCACTGTGGCTAGTGGTTTTCCAAAGGCACTAGCCACTCAGCATTTTCACCAGCCAAAAATCACCACACTAAATAATTTTTCCATCAATACGTTCCCATTTTATAGCGTGATGAATATGTTTAAAATCAAAATGCATATGATCGGTATCATGTTCCACCATGAATGCATGAAAGGGGGGGGGGGACGGACGTTGTTTCTGATTATTGATTACCAATAACGGCATTCGTTCTTGTAGCATCATACACTGATGTGTCATGATGTCATGATGTCATGTATGTTGTGTATGTCATAAATGTCACTATAAATTGAAAATGGGGCACCCTGATGTAAACAAGACAAACGTCTTTCTCTGATCTGCATCCCCTTAACAATTGTGTGTATTGAGCCGTACTGTATTGTACCCATTCTGCAATCTGTTAAATAAAGTTTTCATTCATTCATCGGCTGGTTGGCTATGCTAACAAGGCCTGATCAGCATGAAATCTACGTGAAATCGTTCTTACCTATGGCCGGTTGGATCCCAGAAAGGATTTCCCAGTTATTGATCGCCATCTGGTAGATCGATATGTCCATTGGCTGATGCTATATTCCTTTACCGCATACTGAATTTTGCGTCGCAAAAGGTATTCCATGCAATCTGATGAAGGCATAGCTTCACGCTAACAGAAAAAGTAGGCCTGAATGAAAAAAATTTACATCCGGCCTGAAAACAAGGAGTACTCTATTCTCGAGACACCACAACGCCGGTAATGCACTTTTCCGAATTGTTGTGGGAGTTGTAGTATTGTGTAGTGTCACTTGGATTTACTTAATTATTGCTGATGCCTTTTGTACACTACAAAGTTTTTTTTTTCATAGAAAAAAAGTCACCGGCCACTGTGGCCGGTAGAATGACGGAGTTACCGGCCACAGCCGAATTCTACCAGCATTTGGCCGGTGGCCGGTGTTAATGTCAAGCCCTGCTTCCAACACCTGGAATGCCTGACTCTAAAGCTTCTTCCTTCTTTAACTCCACTTAAAATGATCTCTGACCATTGTGTGTCAACTTGTAACTGTCTGTAGCTGATTTCTATTGTTTATTCTTATTTGTTGTGCGTATGAATTTGCTGATAAACTGTGTCTTTGTTTTGTAAGCTTGTAGTTGCTGTAAATGAAAAAGCAAAAACAAACATACATTCTAGAACGGACTACATTTGATTTACTGTCAGCTATTGTCTAACCAGTTCCCTAGCAACACAATTCCACTGACACTGTCAATAGAGATTTTTAAGTCACAGTATTATAAAATACTAAAAACATTTTTTAAATTAAGTCACAGACAAAAATATGATATGACAGTTTAGCCTTATTGCCATGCAGCCCTACTACGAGGCCCACCCCAGTATGGAGGTAGATTTCATCATGGGTTTGTATTTGTCTATGGAATAAAAACAGGCATGTCTTGCATCACCCAGGTCCAATGGGTGGTCAAGTTGAAGGTGAGGTTCAATGAGGTGGGCTTGTCTATATTGTTCAGAGCAGCGAATCAGCGACATCAAGTTCTTCAGGCAGGAGCTGGCACAGAAGCAGGAGGAGATCATTGTGGAGATCAAAATCCTCATCAACTTCAAGCGCCGCACGGAAAGAGCCCTGGAGGCCTGCGCTGAGCCTCGAAGGACTACCATACAATGCCTGGAGGAAAGGTGAGGAGGAGGAGGAGGAGAGAGAGCCCTCATTGAAACTGCCATCACATACAAAAAAAGCAGTCACCATAGCAGCACACAACCCCAGCCACCCCCTGAACCCATGCTTCACTTTACTCCCATTCGGCCGCAGATACAGATCTCTGATCTGTAAAAAGAAATTCAATAAATAAATAAAAACCACGCTACAGTAAAATCGCTGTGCCCTCTGCCATCACTGCCCAGTCACATGTTTAGTGTTGGTTTGAGTGATGGATGTTTCTTAACCCTTTCACTGCCACACGACAGAAGGTTAACCCTTTACTATCACACAACCGACAGCGATGCTCCATCAGTAGCATCATTAGCTCCACATCCGCTAATGATGGAGCATCGCCGTCGGTTGTGTGATAGTAAAGGGCTAACCTTCTGTATTGTCACAGTGAAAGGGTTAACCGGCTGTCGTGTGGCAGTGAAAGTGTTATATGTCCCATATTATGAAAAACTTGTACACATACATTTGGGCCTACTAACACACAAACTGTGAAATAAGACAACCTAGTCACTATTCAGCTCATTTGATGTCACACCAAAAGCTGATTGCAATGCGTGGTCCTTGATTTGTGTGTGAAACATACAAAACAGCCTTTTCTACCTAACGTTTTACCTAAAATATGTTTCTGACAACAATTTAAGTGGGAAGTACAGTAGGATATGAAATTGCTGGATCTTGAGTCATATTTGATATGCAATGCCTAGTTTGACAGTTTGATTAAAGGTAAAAAGATACCGTTTTGGGGACCTCAGAGAACTATATTAACTTGTTGAAAAGGAGTATAATATTGAACCTTTAATCTTCTTGTGCACAGGCTGTAGAAACACGTTTCCTCTAAGGAGGATAATAAATTATCTATCTATTAAGGGGAGGCCATGAGGGGTGATTTGGTATTATGTTTTTTTTCTCCACTGCACAAGTACTGTATGCCCTCTCTCTGCCTGGCAGAATGAATCGAGTGCTTGCTGATAGGATGCACGACGAGGTGGAGAGACAACTGCTGAAGGAGAGGGACATGATCGAAAGTGCTGCTTCTCTGCTGCAACGCACACTGGAGCAGATCACTGAACAGATACGGTATGGGAGGGGTTGGGTTGGGCAGTGGTGGAAGAAGTACACGGTTCTTTTACTTAAGTAAAAGTAGAAATACCCAGATAAACGAGTACTCTGGTAACTGTAGAGAAGTATGTGCTATTGAGTATTAGTATCTAAGGTATAAGTATGCATTCTACATGACGTTTCTGTATTCCAGTGCTTGGGAGCATTCAATCCTCGATCCATTGGCCTCTAAAGGTTATGTTAACTAAAGTGGTATGTGGTCCAGTTCTGCTCCTCTGATTAAAGGTTATGTTAAAGTGGTATGTGGTCCAGTTATGCTCCTCTGATTAAAGGTTATGTTAAAGTGGTATGTGATCCAGTTATGCTGCTTACGTCCTCTTGAAGTTGACAGGCTTCAAATGTGAAAGTATATAATCTTCTTACATTTTTGCCATGTTTTCTATGCAAAAACCTTTTCTTCAAAGTGACTAGTAACAGATAGGTTCAGATAAATGTAGTGGATTAAAAAATACAATATTTTTATACAAGTAAAAGTATAAAGTTCCCTAAAATTAAAATACTCATGTACAAGTACAAGTAGCTCGATATTGTACCTAAGTACAGTACTTGAGTGAAAATATTTAGTTACTTTCCACCACTGGGGTTTGGTTTATATAGCAATATTATAGAGATTCATCAGCACTGTGCCCGTATTGGACCTACTGTGGGTGCAGTACAGTATCGGCACCTTTTGGTTTTTCCATTGGAAATACATACAAAATGTTTCAGCCACTGAAAAAAGTTTATTTATAGATGAGTAATTTTGCTACCATACCAGCTCACTTCCAACTTGCTGAATTGAGCCATGCACATGACTGAATGATGCAGTGGTAAAGAAACAAAAACAAATGATAGTTGTCCTACGTATAAGATGATGTGCTCTGTTGTCTTTAGCACATCTTCAGTTTACAAACCTAGGTGAGTGTGTGCAACGTATCTATACTTGTCCCAGACTGAATCGATCGGCCAAGTACCGCCTAGAGAAGGACCTGAACGACCAGTTCCATGCCTTGAACATCGACGACTCCTGTGCTGAGATGGCCAACAGCGACTTCGACAACAATCTAAAGCCCAAAGACTCCAACATCACCCTGCTGAGGTACATTACGAGTGTGTTTATGCAATCAGAAAACTATATTATCAAGCGTTACTGACTAATCTATCACTTTACACTTTCTTTTACTTAAACAGTTTACTGTACAGTCTACCACAAACGTTGTCGCTATTAGGGTCAAGACCGTTTGCCTTTCTACCTGCTCCACAGAACGTGTTGACTTAGAGGAGGGGAACAAGGGGGAAGCATGGCTGTACATCTCATCAGAACAATCAACAAACGCTCTGGAACAAATACAGGCTACAAGTCCAGCCCACTGAACTCAGGAAAAAAATTATGTACAGCCACAAATTACAGACAGTATGTTAGAATTATATGATTTTTTCATTTATTCATTCTTTTTTTGAGGGGGGGGGGTTGTTTTACGTGAGTCAGTACACCAGAAAACAACCAATATCATAGAATAGAATAGAATAGAATAGAAATACTTTTATTATCCCGTGGGAAATTTTACACTGCAAATCGCTCAACATTTAAACATTTAGACAGAACAGGTCACGAATTAGAATAATAAAACGAATCAAATCAAGTTGCCTAGGATAAGAGTAGAGTAAAATAGAATAAAAGTGGAATAAAATATACAGTAAAATATACTGAGGTCTACAGTAGGTGTAATATTGCACAGTGCTGTTTCAAACTAAGTCCAGGAAGATGGTAACTGCCACTCTGTGCTCAGTGATGCAGTGAGGCACAGTGATGCATTGTATAGTCTGATGGCTGTTGGAATGAAGGACTTCCTGTGCCGTTCAGTGCTGCATTTGGGTATTGTGAGCCTAGCACTGAACATGCTCCTCCTGTCAGCCAAGTCTGTGTATAGTGGGTGGGAGGGGTTTTCCCTGATGGCCTGGAGCTTAGCAAGGCTCCTCCTCTCTGCCACCCTTGCTAGGGAGTCCAGCTCCACCCCAACCACGCTACCGGCCTTCCTGACCAGCTTATCCAGCCTGTTTGTGTCCCCTGCTCTCAGTCCGCTGCCCCAGCAGGTCACAGCGTACAAGAAGGCGCCCGCCACCACCAACTCATAGAACATCCTCAACATCCTTGTACAGACATTGAAGGATCTCAGCCTTCTGAGGAAGTAGAGTCGGCTCTGGCCCTTCTTGTACAGTGCCTCTGCGTGTTTTGACCCGTTCAGTTTGTTGTCGATGTGCACACCGAGATATTTGTACACCTCAACCATCACCACATCAACTCCCCTGATGGAAACGAGGGTCACAGGTGCACTCCTTCTCCTCCCCAGCTCCACAACCAGTTCCTTGGTCTTCGCCACATTTAGCTGCAGGTGGTTTTTAGCGCACCATGTGACGAAGTCCACTACCAGTTCCCGGTATTCCCTCTCGTCACCGTCCTTTATACATCCCACTATCGCAGAGTCATCAGAAAACGTCTGAATGTGGCAGGACTCTCACCGATAGTGGAAGTCGTTGGTGTAGACAGTGAAGAGGAAGGGAGAGAGGCAGTGGCGGCTGGCCACTAGGGGCGCTCGGGCGCCGCCCCCCCTGGTTAACCCTGGTTAAAAGAGAGAAGAATAAGAAATATTTGTTTTTTGTTTTATAACTCTATAAATAATATAAACATGTTTAAAATGAAGAATATTTACTCATTTTAAGTATGTTTGTGTTTCCAATGCACAATATAACGTTAATATATCAAATATAAATAATTGTTTTCCTGAACAGGAAGTGACTCACTGTCTGATAGAGAATACATTCCGTTACCGTAGCCGCATTTCTCCTAGCCGTATTTCTCTCGGGCTAGACGCAATATCGCTTTGAGTGCGCGTGCACGCCGTGCACTGTTTCATCGCTGTATCCGTCGCACCCAATCAGTGCGTAACGCGCTGTGCGTTGAAATATGATGTATTATGATGGAACACGGGCGCGTTTTGAAGCGGTCTAAGCAGCAGCGTCTATAATTTCCGTAGCCGCATTTCTCGGAGACGCTCTCTGATTGGCCGACGTCAGTTTTTTCCGTAGCCGCATTTCACGGAGACGCTCTTTCTGGGTTACAGTAGATAGTCTCTCTATGCTGTTGTGTTGTTGTGATGCAGCTATTTGTCTTAGAGCGTGACGGCACGTTCTTTCGACGGTTAAGCCTCTACCTGCATCGCCTCCAACTTCTCACCCAGCAGCCCAGGCCTTATGGTATCAAAAGCACTGGAGAAGTCAAAGAACATGACTCTCACAGTGCTCCCCGGCTTAAGTTCTCTCTATTCAATGCACTGTATGAGGACGAACATGCGTGTCAGCCATCAAGGATTTAACCTGGGTGATTCTTGAGCCTGGACGCAGCCACCAAACGCAACTCAAAGTTGATACAATGCTGGCAGTGGAGCACCTTTTAGGGCTTTCAAAGGAAGCATTTCTTCCATGGCTGTAAAGGAGCAGGGCCATTATGGACTGTATATTGGACTTTAAATAGAGGCTTTGTTCCTTTATGTCCAGAAGGGGTCAGCCGTGTACTGCTTCTAATTATTTCCTCCACCATCTTTAGGGCATGGGAGTAGGCTACCCTTTCTCTGTTTCTTTTCTATTTCTTTACCTTTATCATGCTCGCACCTACAAGGCTTCCTTTACCTCTATCACACTTGCACCTACAAGTCTCTTCTTCAACTTCTTAATCACTTTCTTCTCTTATGGCTACACTCTCCTTCCATTTCTCTCCCAGTTATACATGTCATTCCTAATGCCTCCCCACCTCTACCCCCCCCCCCCCCCCCCCAGCATGGTGGTGAGCCCGGTGGAATGGGAGAGCTTCACAGACGTCAACATAGCCAAAGCAGAGCAGGAGAAAACCAACTCCCTATCCCTGCAGGCCCTGGTGGAGGCTCTCTTGTTACAGACGGCGGGAGACATGCAGAGGCAACTCCGGGCCACAGCCTCAGCCTTCCGATCGAGGATCCAGGAGACAAAGGCTGCCAAGACACAGATGGAAGACCACCTGGCCAAGGTAGATTTTGAGCTAATTTGGTTACAATGATTCAGTTTGTCTTGTGAGATATAGTCATACTATCTCAATAGTAGCGTACTCTGCATTGTTGTATATAGTCTACTTGCTGCATTACCCGGTAGAAGAGAAGAATCGGCCTTCGATGGCGGTGAAATGAAAGGAATGGTAGACGGATAACAGCTCAAATCAAACATAAATGCGTTTAATTACATCCAAAACAACTCATATCTAGTCTAAAGGTTTGGCTTTCAGCAAACTCAGGCATGAGTTTCTGCTGAGGGAGTCATCATCAACAGAAATCAAAGCAGCATTGGATCTTCTAGCTAGTTTAGTCAAGTTCTTTGTCTGGTGGAGCCAGGGACTCTCTGTCGATGGATCGGTTGTTGTTTTCAAGTTTCCATGGTGATCCGTGTCTGTGTCTCTCCATGGCTGTGTGAGTTTGAGTGAGTTTTTCCGAGTCTCCTCCCTGCTCAGTCTGTCTCTTTTATCAATGAGTAGAGGATCTCGGCGTGATGTCACCAAGTGACGTCAAGCATATGTTCTCCTCCAATCACGAGTGTTCTAAGTTTTGAATTTGAAAGTGGGTGGTCCTTGATGAACACAAAGATATCATTATTGACTCAAAACAGCTTTACCAGAGGAGAATCACCGTCTTTTTAACCATTAAATCCTTTTCTACAGATTCTAATAATTTCTTTTAGCTTAAATCTATATCTATTTTAAACAGCTATTATTCCGCACTTTGAGTATTGTTCAGTTTGGTTCAGAAAGAGTTTAATGGTAAACCTCTGTGATTCTTTGTCATAAACACAGCATATTTCATATTATTCCGTTCAGCATCATTAGCACCATGTGACAGAATTATTTGCAGTTCAATTTCACGCTAATTTAAGTATATAAAAACACATTTGAAAGTATATGGTTCTTCTGTAATCCTGAAACTAGACCCTCCTAGTTACAGCTGCTCGAGGATACATGTTCTATGGCGCTCTCAGCAGATAACAGAGATATGTGACTTCTCCCCCCACTATTGTTCCAGCTGCTGACAACACTTGTATGTAAATTCTCTGTGGGATCACAGCACCCAAAGTCTGTATTCACACACTCTATGAGAAACTAAGTTACCTTAGTCTAATCAGATTTAAAGTATATTTAATTGCCAACCTAATCAAACATTAATTGTATAAAGACTAGAAAGATTAATCATTTCCTTTTGCACACAGTATAACTTACTTAATAAACGGACTATGATCATTACAAAGTTCCTATTATCAGCACAGACATCTGTTGGTGTAAGAATGTAGAGCCTCGAGGGCTTGACCCCCCTGCAGCTTCTGGGACCGAAGAGGACAGCTGCCAACCTACTATGTATTCACTAAGGGCATCACAGACCTTTTCACATGTTTTTATGAGCTATAAATAGCATAATATACGTCATTCCACACTTTGGTAGAGACACTCTATCACAAATCAGCCAGTATATATGCTAAATTTAGATCATATCTCCTGCTTACTGTTTCCACTACCTGGATAAAAAAATAAAACATTTTAAACCACACTTGGATAAAAATACACACTCCAAACCACACGTTTACCTTAAAAAAATAAAAAAAACATACTTTTTCTACCTATATATATACCACTAAAATTTTTTATTTTCAGTCCAATTCCATTCACTGTGTGCAGTCTTTGACACCTGTTTCCCCCCGTCTGATATTTTATCAGACATCGCTTACCAGGATACATTTCCACTGGTTTCCATTAGGCGTGTCAAATTCTGACTTTGAACAGGGAGAGGGGGGTCAATGTTCACCAGTTTGACCTGCCAACCCCTTCCTCCCTTCTCAGAGAGGGTGCAGATTTAGACTGGTGATCCCACTCTTAGTGCCACCAACAATTTTGGCTTCAAGCAGGGAGGTGGAGTCAAAAGCCGCCTTGTTGACCTCTTCCCCTCCCCTGCTCCTTCTCTCAAAGCCTCGGTGCCTCGAGCTGTCACTCAATAGGGGCATGACCCCCTGCTGTATGGCCTGTCAGTTGAACCAGGAGCTCTTCCCTTGGATGACAGTTGCTTAGACCTCGGTGGGGGAGATGAGAAGGTTGTGCTGTCTCCTACAGCCGTCTTTGGCTTGACCCCCGTCGACCATCGGAATAGTGGGAGAGGTTGTGGGTCTCTCCACTCTCCGCCTGGTAGTTGATAAGGGATCAACCCCCCTCGTTCGATGTCATCCGAACAGGTGCTCTGGTCTTGGAGCCCTCTCGTTGACAGCCGGAGCAGGTCAGATGAGAAGGCTCCTCTCCCATAGCTTGCTTGACGTTTGGCCTCTCTCGTTCCCCCTCCACGTCCTCAGGACCTGGTCACTGCGTTGGCCGGAACTCTCAACGCGAGAGTCAGGCTTCTCCTGACTTTCTTGGTACCCGCGTTGTCACGGTCCCCCATGGAACCGCTGGGTAGCCACCGACCAGTGCCTCGGATCGTCAGTACCGATGGAGTCCTTGGTTTTCCCCCGCACCACTCTTTGGGGAATGCTGACCACCAACCTCCCATCCGTGTCCTGCAGTGAGTATATCGCTTCGGTGGACAATGCAGGTTACTTATATCACAACAATTGATTCGAAAATTCAAAATTTTTCCTCCCTCAGACACATCTGTTTATTGTTCTGAGATTACAACTTTTTTTCTTTTCCAAATCATTTAACTATATATTTTTTCATGGCTTCTATGTTAGTATTCAATTAAATCACATTTCTCTCATTATTTTGTGCTGTACTGTATTACTAGATCAATGTCTCAAGTTCAACACAACATATCCCCACCACCCTTTGAGTGTGTAATTATTATTACATAATCATACTTTTTTCCAGATAGGTCCTCGGTCTGGACAGCGCTGTTCTGACGGGTCCTTTTCACCAACTATGTGTGGTTACAAACCATATTCCCCTTAATCTCACATCTTTCACACACCCTGCCAGCCCCTTACAAGCCGTCACAGAGTCCCCCATAAGACGATCATCAATTACACATGTCCACACCTTGCATTAAAACTATTTGGCCAATGGCGACCAAAATCTACCAGAGCTTGTCTATGCACAGAGAACCCTGATTTCCCAACCCTTTTCACACACCAAAATGTGACACAACCGCCCAGATTCTACATCTGGATTCTTAATGAGAGGAAAACAGAATTATGAATTAGCTCCCACCCACTCCTCCGTTTCCAGCTCATCATATAGACTCTCCTATCAGTCCCGCTGTGTCACTCACCAACCTGTACCCGACAGACGAGAGTTCGTCTCTCAGCCCGCCAGTATCTAAGAAAAAGAAAGGAAAAGAAAAGAAAACATGCCAAAACGACAACAAAAAATGTGTGAGTGTCATATCATGCAACACAACTCACAATATCATCATCAAACAAAATCAAACTTCCGTCTGGAGGTACAAATACCCTCTCTAAAAACCTAGGAAAGAAAAAAAATTATAATAATAATATATATATAATATAGCTCCATTTTATGACCCTTTATATATATATTCTTTTAATTATCAATCGTGCAGTCCACCCTTTGACCAATCTAATCATTGATCAAGTATGGATAATTACTACTGACCACTACTGAAGTAGTCCCATTTTATTTCACTTTTCAATATTATAATGTTCCATTATCCTGTTTTAAACCACCAAAATTTGGTAATATGGTTAGCATTGCTAGTTACTCCCATTTCCTCCACTTACCAATGTTAGTTTTGCACAGCCTTTTAGTAACTTGCACACATAACCTAAACATCCAACTTCTCTATATATACATTTTTCCTTTATTTCCTTTTATTTCCTACTTTTTTATTCATACTTAAGATCTATTAGCCTGTGGCCTCTGCAGACACAACCTTGGCCTGCAATATCAATGACTGCTCTGGCCCCCTTGACAGGTTTACCGGGCCCAGGTTCTGTCCTTGCTCTCGGCCATATCCCCCACGGCCTCCTCCTCTGTTATTTCCTCGACCCCCATTGTTGGCTCTCTGGGCTCGCCACCCTTTTCCACAGGACCTGGCCATGTGTCCCAGTTCACCACAAGCCACCAGCATTCTCTCTGCAGGTATTCTGACTGTGGCTGGTATCCAGCAAACTCAGGCCTCTGTCGTCCCTCAGTGTCACGTCTCACAGTCCCCGACAGGCTCACATCTCTCCGGTCCCCTCCGGGCGTCTCCCTGGGCAAGTCCTGCTGTAGTGGGGGGAGACGCCCATACATGTCCTTCTCTGCCGCTCCACCTGCCACCTGGCTTCTCAATGCTGGGCGGCCTACAGCTCTCTCTCCGGGCAATGGAGTAAGTGACATATCTTGTTCACGGAGCCCTCGTTCTGCAGCACGAAACATTATTTCCAAAATTACATCACTCATTATCTCAGTCTGTTCAGCCAGTTCTTGCTCTAGTATTTCCATCCCATGAGCGGCTTGGTCGATAGCCAGCTGCCTCTCCACCAGGTCTCTACGGACTGTCTCATGTCGTTCGAACGCTTCCACAAACGCTCTCTGTCGTTCTGGAGAGAGGCATGTTTGCCTCCCTTCCTCCACCCTGGCGCTGGCTGTTTGGCTCCTCGTCACCGGGCCACACCTCTCGTTCTGGCTCTGGTGTTGGGGAAAATCTGGACAAGGGGAACTTGTGGGCTGAGAAAACTGTTCATGTATATTCCCATACCTGTCGTCGTTCCCACGTCACATGAAAGGAGTCCGTCATATCCAAATCAATCAGGTTAACGTCAATCAATTCCATCTGGGGGGTGTCTGCAGATGCTGTTGGCTTTCCCCCACTATAGGCCCTGTGTCGGCCTTTTACCCCTTGTCTCTTCTTTTTCTGCTTTTTGCTTCCTTTCTTCCCCACTTTTCCCATTCTCTTACACTTATATACAAGTTTTTGTAAAGGCCTGAATATTTTTGGCCATTTCTTTTTCACCTCCACTGTTATATTACCGGTTATTGAAATAGACAGATTGTCACCACTTGTTATTGTTATTTCATCTAATCCTCCAGTTGCTCCTAACAAAGTTTCACCAAGGTGAACCTGCTCTGTATTCGACATTCTCACCACTTTCAACCACTCCTGTAATATTACCGTTTGAAAAAACAAGTTTCTCTGTGTTTACTTTATCTATCAACTTGAGTTAAAGTCCACTTTGACCCTTTCAACCTCCTTCCAGTTAAGATTACCCTCCTCCCGTTCGGATGCACTTCTTCCCCTCTTAGATGCACCTTTCCCCAAATGAGTTGAGGTGGCGCAAACGTCGGGACAACCGGCTTTTCAGGGCCGCCTTGTACCCGACGCCGTACCCCCTTTCCCCCAACAGGGATACAGGCCTCCACTTCCGGCGGTAAGGTCTCCTCTCATGAATGGAAGAAGTCCCCTTCTTTTACCTTCGGGCGCAGTATTAGGCTAGGTCCCTTTCCATCCTTAGGTGATACAATCCAGATTCCTCTGAATTGACACACCTTAACCCTCTGCTTCCCAGTGGCTCTTTTCAAACCTGCTGATCACAGAAGCACAACTCGCCTAATAACGCATTCGGTTTTGGCTTATTGTGGCCTGACTGTACATTGAGCCAGACTCATTTGTCAATCATGTCATAATGCTCACCTGACCGGCCGGTGACGCAGTCGATAGCGATCTCACAGTCATCAAGTCAGGACCCCAAGCGGCTGACTGTCCGTAGTACCTATCAGCCACTCAGTTTTGAAACCAACGGTCTGATCCCCATCCCACTTAGCTATGGGTATGGAAACTGACCTTTTTCACCAGCCTTGCCTGTTCACAAAGGTGGATTGCCCCCTCTGGCACATCTCCCCTTCTGCTAGGTGTGGATTGTCACCCACGTACCACCCAGTGCCCACATTTCCTTACATGCAACAATTCTGGGCCGACTAGACGGTATCACAGTAAGATGTTGGTCACCTTCTAGACACGGGGGCCTTTCAGTATCTCCCCAGCACTATAAAAGTGATTTTACGTGCCCACGGAAACTTCCGATTCCACTGCCGCCTGTTGTGAGCTAGAGGTTCGGGGAGCCGACCCCCTCCCTAACTCACACTTTTAGATTTTATCGGTGCAGACAGGAACTGAAAATGTTCTTATCACTCATACGATACCCCCTAGGCTCTTGTTAGCCGTTTTTCCCCGGTTGACATTGGAATCGTCAGAACTTCACCTGTCCTCGTCCGGGAACCTGTCGAGACAAAAGAAACGCACGCACTTAATCTCAGCGGTATTTCCCGCTTTATTCCATTAATCTTTTACTCATGGAATGTCGGGCGTCTCTATACTAATATAACTTTAGAGAGATTGTGCAATTTATTTAAACATAACAACACGGCCTTAGCTTCGTTTTCTCCATTGTCCAATTGGAAAACCCTGGATGTTCCAATCACTTGTCGTGTAACCCCTCACACGAATCTCAGAGGAACACAAATTTGCATCAACCTCGCCGTCCGTTCCAGTAAGCTGTTGGTCCTCCTTAGAACAATCAGAATTAGTTTCACAACAGCCTATCATTCCTAACATTCTGGTGGATCTCTGTTATTTAGCTGTTATAATTTGGTCTTTCCTTGATACATTTGTCATATAGATCACTTTGACCCTTTCAACCTCCTTCCAGTTAAGAGTACCCTCCTCCCGTTCGGATGCACTTCTTCCCCTCTTAGATGCACCTTTCCCCAAATGAGTTGAGGTGGCGCAAACGTCGGGACAACCGGCTTTTCAGGGCCGCCTTGTACCCGACGCCGGACCCCCTTTCCCCCAACAGGGATACAGGCCTCCACTTCCGGCGGTAAGGTCTCCTCTCATGAATGGAAGAAGTCCCCTTCTTTTACCTTTGGGCGCAGTATAGGCTAGGTCCCTTTCCATCCTTAGGTGATACAATCCAGATTCCTCTGAATTGACACACCTTAACCCTCTGCTTCCCAGTGGCTCTTTTCAAACCTGCTGATCACAGAAGCACAACTCACCTAATAACGCATTCGGTTTTGGCTTATTGTGGCCTGACTGTACATTGAGCCAGACGCATTTGTCAATCATGTCATAATGCTCACCTGACCGGCCGGTGACACAGTCAATAGCGATCTCACAGTCATCAAGTCAGGACCCCAAGCGGTTGACTGTCCGTAGTACCTATCAGCCACTCAGTTTTGAAACCAACGGTCTGATCCCCATCCCACTTAGCTATGGGTATGGAAACTGACCTTTTTCACCAGCCTTGCCTGTTCACAAAGGTGGATTGCCCCCTCTGGCACATCTCCCCCTCTGCTAGGTGTGGATTGTCACCCACATACCACCCAGTGCCCACATTTCCTTACATGCGACAATTCTGGGCCGACTAGACGGTATCACAGTAAGATGTTGGTCACCTTCTAGACACGGGGGCCTTTCAGACCCTTTCAACCTCCTTCCAGTTAAGAGTACCCTCCTCCCGTTCGGATGCACTTCTTCCCCTCTTAGATGCACCTTTCCCCAAATGAGTTGAGGTGGCGCAAACGTCGGGACAACCGGCTTTTCAGGGCCACCTTGTACCCGACGCCGGACCCCCTTTCCCCCAACAGGGATACAGGCCTCCACTTCCGGCGGTAAGGTCTCCTCTCATGAATGGAAGAAGTCCCCTTCTTTTACCTTCGGGCGCAGTATTAGGCTAGGTCCCTTTCCATCCTTAGGTGATACAATCCAGATTCCTCTGAATTGACACACCTTAACCATCTGCTTCCCAGTGGCTCTTTTCAAACCTGCTGATCACAGAAGCACAACTCGCCTAATAACGCATTCTTACTTTACTTACTTTACTTAGGCCTTTTTATTCCTTTCGGAACATAGGCCATTGATGAAAAGTTTCCACCCCTGTCTGTCTTGCGCCATCCTCTCCAGCTGTTTCCACGTCAGTCCCCTTGTCTTGAGTTCCTGCTCAGTGTCTCCTCTCCAGGTGTTTTTGGGTCTTCCTCTGCCTCGCTTGCCTTGTGGGTTCCAGGTTAATGCCTGTTTGGTTATTGCGGTTTTGTGTCTTCGAAGTGTGTGCCCAATAACGCATTCGGTTTCGGCTTATTGTGGCCTGACTGTACATTGAGCCAGACGCATTCATGTCAATCATGTCATAATGCTCACTTGACCGGCCGGTGACGCAGTCGATAGCGATCTGTCATCAAGTCAGCACCCCAAGCGGCTGACTGTCCGTAGTACCTATCAGCCACTCAGTTTAGAAACCGACGGTCTGATCCCCATCCCACTTAGCTATGGGTATGGAAACTTTGACCGTTTTCACCAGCCTTGCCTGTTCACAAAGGTGGATTGCCCCCTCTGGCACATCTCCCCCTCTGCTAGGTGTGGATTGTCACCCACGTACCACCCAGTGCCCACATTTCCTTACATGAGACAATTCTGGGCTGACTAGATGGTATCACAGTAAGATGTTGGTCACCTTCTAGACACGGGGGCCTTTCAGTCTCTCCCCAGCACTATAGTAACAGTTTAACGTGCCCACGGAACCTTCCGATTCCACTGCCGCCTGTTAGTGAGTAGAGGTTCGGGGAGCCGACCCCCTCCCTACTCACATGTTACTTTGAATATCAACGTTAGCTTAATGACTAAATGTAGATGTAATTTTAACATTATCTCCTCATTTGTTCGCTCTTCTCTGGGAAAGTCAAAAAATTTATTCCTATTTAACATCACAATCAATATTCACATTTTTAACACCACACTTCATATAACATCATATTCATAATTAATAAAATCCCATCATTCCCACTTTTTAACGCCAGTTCTGGTGTTCAACACTTTTGCCACCATCTAACAAGGAGAAAAATTTATTTTCAGAGGTTTATACCCCTAAATCCCCGTTCTTCATGTAGCGTCCAGCTGACTGTGTCATAATCCACAGACGCGAACACGACACCATATTGAAATTCCTACAGACCCTTGACTCCTCAAAGGCCTGTCATCCTCAGCTCAAAACATCTCCTCTGTTTGCAACCTGAAAGAAAATCCCTAGGCTCCTTTTCACAAGGAATTCCAAGATCCATCCAACCACTCACTCACAACCTGCATCTAAACAGGTCCATATGTCTCGGTACCCAGACTTACAATAACACACACATCTATTCATAGAAACACACACACACCCAGTGAGACCAACCCAATCTCAACACAAACAAACAATATTAATTAAAATTTTTATTTTATTTTATTTCTATTTCTATTTTTATAAATATATAATTTTTTTTAATATTACCATGCCAGCTGTTTCCACGTCAGTCCCCTTGTCTTGAGTTCCTGCTCAGTGTCTCCTCTCCAGGTGTTTTTGGGTCTTCCTCTGCCTCGCTTGCCTTGTGGGTTCCAGGTTAATGCCTGTTTGGTTATTGCGGTTTTGTGTCTTCGAAGTGTGTGCCCAATAACGCATTCGGTTTCGGCTTATTGTGGCCTGACTGTACATTGAGCCAGACGCATTCATGTCAATCATGTCATAATGCTCACTTGACCGGCCGGTGACGCAGTCGATAGCGATCTGTCATCAAGTCAGCACCCCAAGCGGCTGACTGTCCGTAGTACCTATCAGCCACTCAGTTTAGAAACCGACGGTCTGATCCCCATCCCACTTAGCTATGGGTATGGAAACTTTGACCGTTTTCACCAGCCTTGCCTGTTCACAAAGGTGGATTGCCCCCTCTGGCACATCTCCCCCTCTGCTAGGTGTGGATTGTCACCCACGTACCACCCAGTGCCCACATTTCCTTACATGAGACAATTCTGGGCTGACTAGACGGTATCACAGTAAGATGTTGGTCACCTTCTAGACACGGGGGCCTTTCAGTCTCTCCCCAGCACTATAGTAACAGTTTAACGTGCCCACGGAACCTTCCGATTCCACTGCCGCCTGTTAGTGAGTAGAGGTTCGGGGAGCCGACCCCCTCCCTACTCACATGTTACTTTGAATATCAACGTTAGCTTAATGACTAAATGTAGATGTAATTTTAACATTCTCTCCTCATTTGTTCGCTCTTCTCTGGGAAAGTCAAAAAATGTATTCCTATTTAACATCACAATCAATATTCACATTTTTAACACCACACTTCATATAACATCATATTCATAATTAATAAAATCCCATCATTCCCACTTTTTAACGCCAGTTCTGGTGTTCAACACTTTTGCCACCATCTAACAAGGAGAAAAATAAATGTTCAGAGGTTTATACCCCTAAATCCCCGTTCTTCATGTAGCGTCCAGCTGACTGTGTCATAATCCACAGACGCGAACACGACACCATATTGAAATTCCTACAGACCCTTGACTCCTCAAAGGCCTGTCATCCTCAGCTCAAAACATCTCCTGTTTGCAACCTGAAAGAAAATCCCTATGCTCCTTTTCACAAGGAATTCCAAGATCCATCCAACCACTCACTCACAACCTGCATCTAAACAGGTCCGTATGTCTCGGTACCCAGACTTACAATAACACACACATCTATTCATAGAAACACACACACACCCAGTGAGACCAACCCAATCTCAACACAAACAAACAATATTAATTAAAATTTTTATTTTATTTTATTTCTATTTCTATTTTTATAAATATATATTTTTTTTTAATATTACCATGCCGGGTGGAAGGGGGGGGCAACCACAATACACTATGGCGTAAAGCATCTCACCGTTTTGAAAATACCCCCCAACACCCACTAAAAACAAACACTTCCACTTTACAAAAATAATGTACAAACGCCTCGGTTTAGCAGCGCTTTACTTCCCCGTTAAGACGGCCTCGGATCTAGAGAGCCAGAGTCAGAGCTCCATAACCTGCCGTCACTACCCCTATATGATGTACACCGCTACTAACGCCCTGTTCATTCTCCTTAACACAGGTCACACACAAGATACCCCGTCACCTGCATAATTGCTCCTATTAACATGGCACCCCCATATTACAGTGTGATTGCACGCAACAGCTTGTAACCTAAACACTAAGCTGAAAATGAGAAGTGTTTTCTTCCCATAGTCACATCACCTGCCAAATTAGTGACACACGCACAATGGACGACTTGCATGCTAATTAACAAGTCCATACACCGGGTCAACATCTAATCTACAATCGCCTAACCTGTACCAGCCTATGGCGAGAGCGGAAGAAACCGTTCTACGGGAGGGGGCTGTGAGAGGCCTATTTGACCTATAAATATGACCTATTTAACCAATTTCCCACCTAATCCATGAGAGAGAGAGAGAGAGAGAGAGAGAGAGAGAGAGAGAGAGAGAGAGAGAGAGAGAGAGAGAGAGAGAGAGAGAGAGAGAGAGAGAGAGAGAGAGAGAGAGAGAGAGAGAGAGAGAGAGAGAGAGAGAGAGAGAGAGAGAGAGAGAGAGAGAGAGAGAGAGAGAGAGAGAGAGAGAGAGAGAGAGAGAGAGAGAGAGAGAGAGAGAGAGAGAGAGAGAGAGAGAGAGAGAGAGAGAGAGGAGAGAGAGAGAGAGAGAGAGAGAGAGAGAGAGAGAGAGAGAGAGAGAGAGAGAATATTAATAAGCAGATCTTTTAGTATTATTTGACCCAGTAAATAGTATCTATTTCACAACTTCCTAATACCAGTGCAATAAGAAAATGGTATTTTACACACCAAGATTTAAGAAAATGGGCCTGTATGTGAGGATTTTAAAGTTAACACTATACTCCTAAGCTTTAATGTAGAGGCATTTAACAAAAAGGCTTCAACTTGGAAGAGAGTTGATGGAGGGAGGGAAATGAGGGAGGGGGGGGAGACAGGCAGGGAGGGAGGGAGGGAGGGAGAGAGAGGGAGGGAGGGAGGAAGGGAGGGAGAGAGAGGGAGGGAGGGCGAGAGAGAGGAGGGCGAGAGAGGGTCGGAAGGAAGGGGGGGGGGAGTAAGAGCGTCAGGTTTCCCAACTATTTCAAACACGCTCCCCTGCCACCCCAACTCTTAGGCAACACTACCCTCTAGCGTACTTCACTGGTAACTACCTTATCTACCAACCACATTTCCCAGAACACCCCTCGACGTGGCGCGCATGCGCAGACCGACACATCCCGTCAATACGTTCTTAAACATAACCGCCACTCTTTACAGGTTAAAACACATTGCAAGGTCACAAAACAACCACACACTCAAAACGTCCTGTTTTCCCACATTTGCCATCATACTAGACTGATAATAGATACAGATTGATAACCAGAATTGTATATACATTTGTTTTCATCTGCCATTATGCAAAGAAAAAACGATAAACAACTACAACTTTCAAAATGGCCGTTACGGCGCTTCCTATTAATTCCGGAAGTTGTGTTTTGCTAGCCCGCCACTAGTGGCCACGAATTGCATAATGTTATAAAAATGTATCACACACTACCTACAGTTTAACACAGTACACCGTCAACAGTGTACAGTATAACGCAATCCTACATCACACGCAGTACAAAATAAAATAACGTACGTTAATACAATATGAAAAAAATCATCCGTTTACCATACATTAGCATTGTTAGCTCAGGTAGCTTAGCAATGTTAGCTCCATTAGCCTAGCAGTATTAGCACAGTTAGCTTAGCATCGCTAGCTCAGTTAGCTTAGCCTAGCCTTGTTATTGTTAGTTAGCCTAGCTTAGCCTAGTTAGCTTAGCTTAGCCTAGTTGTCCCGTTTTTTCGAGTGATATAACACTCAGCGATGTCAGCGCCATCACGGTTCTACCCCGCAACAGAACTTTAATCCAGATTTTAAGTGCTAGTCCACAAATCAAACAACCAAAATCATTTTTTCATTAACCGCTCGTCCGCTCATCCGAAATACATTGTGTATTAAATCCAACGCACCCACAGACTCCCCAACCGGATGTCTAGGTGACGACTTCCGGTTCAAAACCTTAACGCTCCTTTGATTTCTACTACATTAAACAATGATCTTAATACAGCAGAAATCTATAATCGTGACGCACAAGTCGCCTACTACTAACCATACCTCACGCTCCCGTCAATACACATGATATCACGACGCAACGTCCACATTTAAACATGATCACCATTGCGGCTAACTAGCAGCTAACTAGCAGCTAAGCTGCGTTGGATAAAAAATACGCACGCCAACCGCTTTGGGAAAAACAATAAACAATTTCTGGCAATTTCTATATGATTCGCTGCAGACTTGAGGACTGTTTCCAACTCTACTGTAACTGAGGGGTTACAAAACCCTGACTGTATTAAAGATTGTGATATATTAAACCACTGCTAGTTATGTACTTTAATTACTGGCCAAACAGTACATCAAATATTGATGGTGAACACTCACAAGAACACGGCATTGACACAGAAATTCTATTGGAGGGTTATTTATTATTATTAGGCAAAGTTAGGTTACAGATTGAGAATTAGGGTCGCGCTTGTATGGCGAAGAATATACGTAAAGTCAGTCAAGAGCATAAGTCAGAATAGTAGGAATACTATGATGGGTCTAAGCTGACGCCACCTGCGGTATAGTAGCAATTATATAGGGCAACACCGGTACCAACTGGAGACAATGGGTAGAGGAATGTTCGGGTACTCCGTCTGAGTCAACGAGGAATAAAGAGGCTCCAGGTACAGGAGTCGGTGCTTGTACTCCCTTGATCAGCAGACAAAAGCAATAGTTGTAATCCAAGATGCTCGACAGCATTGACGACAGCTAGCCAGCCCCTTCCAAGAGGCAGGCCCGCGTGGTAATCCTCACGAGGTTAAATCCCAAACGACAGTGGAAATCAACAGTGCTCTTCTCCGGTGGTCACGGTCCCAAAGCAATATAATCCAACCAGGAATGGTTCTGCAATCGCCGGTGCTGATTCTCCTGTGTACATGTCCAACGGTTCTCGCCTAGGACTCCTCGGGTGTGGGCACGTATTTAGGCCACACAGCCTGGATAAGTGCACTAGCTAAAGACACGACGAACCGAGGGGTAATGCTACACACGGAAGAACTGTGGCCGCACGATATACAATAAAGGATCGACTATTACTTCACATTAGATTAAGTCGAACTCAACGTTACTGCATTAAACTCTGACACTTTAACATTCTATTTGCACGCGGTTCTCAATGCTCTATTTAGATGCAAGGTTGCTCACTTCACTGCACGTTGACTCGTGGTGAAGGGTTTGAACTAGTGAATTGAATTACTGCTGTTTACACCTGCGCCGTATTTATACTTAAGTGAATATCTAGTCCCAACCTCAGTTCTTGTCTCGTATTACTACGCAGACTCTGGGCATGTTCTGACATGCCCGGAGTTGTCTTTGAACTTGCCGTTGGGGGCTTGGTCGTTGGCGCCTGGGGCCGCTGTCCAATAGGAGAGCGAATATTACTCTGGTCTGTACGCAGGTAAAGGGATATTCCATGTATATATATAAATAATATACAAGGTATATCAAACGATACATATATATATTCAGTTTAATCTGGCCCTTCACAACAGCCGCCTCCTAATTAGTCCGCACCTAATTAGTTAAAAGGAAGACAGATTAATAGTCCAGTCAACTACTCAATGTCTGTTGTGGGGAGTAGGGCAATCTACAAAGTCAGTGGGTCATGATCGTCATCAAGGGAGTCAGGGAGCCTTGGCAATTCTATCAGCCTCGCCATGGGTCGGGTGTAGGTCCGCCCCTACACAATAACTTCTGCCGCTCTGACCTTTCCGTCGGCACCAGTGATCACTTTGCTTACGCGGCCGGCCGGCCACGCAGCTAGGGGTAGTGACTGGTCTATGATCATAACGACTGTGTCCACTCTTAAGTTGTCCCTGTCCTTGACCCGCTTCTGACGGGCTGGAAGGGATGGTAGGGAGCTTAGGAGGAAGCGGGCCTGAGACTGGTTGATCTGTGCTTGGCTGTGTCTCCACATCCTCCGTCTGTTCCTCTTGTTTGGTCTGTACCCCGTCTGAGGAGGGGCCGGTTCCGGCCGACATCATCAAGAAGTCGTTTGGGGTGCTGGGTTCGAGGTCAGCTACGTCGCTTGGAGCGCAGCTGAGGGGGGTGGAGTTCGGAACTCCCTCTTCTTGGGCCCACGGTTCTCTCACAGGCCTCTCGTCTAATGTCAATAGCCTCTCAACGGGCTGTACGAGAGAGTGGCCGGTGTCGCTCACCTTTGTGTGCAGGCAGCGTGTAGACGTGGGTTGACTGTCAAGTCCGTAGAGGGGGCCCTGGAGCGTCCACCCCAGTCGGGTCTGAACCGCGACTGGGCATCCTTTGGGTCCGATGTGGGCCGCCTCAATTGGGAGAATGAGGTCCGCGTGGTCGGAGCCTATGAGCAGGGTCGGTGTGGCGCCGTCGATGAGCGGTATAGGTAGTTGACGTAGGTGCACGTACTTCGCCATCAGCTGTGGGATGGGGTAGGTGTACTGTGACAGGCCTATGTCGTGGCTGGTGAAGACGTTAGTGATGCTATACTGCTTCTCGGGCTGCTCGACCGCTGCTATCGTGAAGGAGACATTTTCACCCTTTATGGTCTTCCGGTCTCTTCTAATGGTACGGATTGTCATTGTTTCTTTGGCACCCCGCAGGCCCAACTGGGCTGCGGCGGAAGCGAGGAGGAGAGTCTTTTCAGACCCATCGTCTAGGACGGCGTAAGTGTCCAGGACCTTGTCCTCGTAGCTCAGGAGCACTCTGACCACTTTGATGAGCACTCGGGGGGTCCCGCTCTGCTTGGGGTCTATGTGGAGCACTCCTGTTGGTGGGTTGCCTTGTCGGGCTAGTCCTTTCTTGTGGGCCTCGCGCAGTGTATCGCAGCGAGCGTGGTCCTGTGTGTTCGTCCTACTCCACTGATCCATTTCGGCGGGGGTCAGTTTCTGGTAGGCTTCACACCGTGACATGGAGTGTCCGCTGCGGCAGTAAGTACACCAGGGGGGGGGCCTATGGATCTTCTGTAGTGGTGCCGACTCGCGGTAGTCCGAGTAGCACCGTGACTCCCAGTGTCTGCTGTAGCAGTCAGGACACCAGGGGGGGGGTCCAGGACTGGTTTGTGGTGACACCGCCTCGGCCTGATACATCACCGTGACGGGCCTACTTTGGTTTCCTGGCGGACGCTTGTTGCTGTCGTGCAGGACCTCCAAGTGAGCGCCGTCGCACTTGCTGCATTTCTTCTTTAAACGGCACTCAGCTGCCATATGGCTGCGCGCGCAGCGGAAGCAGCAGCGGTTGGCTTTGATCCACTGACTCACCTCGTCAGCGGTCAGCTCCTTGAAAGTGTCACATTGAGACAGCCAATGTTCCTTTTCACAGTACTGACAGACAGCCTTCCACTTCTCCTTGACGTGGGTGTTGTGGCTCGTCTGCCGTGGCTCAACCTCGGCTTGGTGCATAACTGTCACGGACCGGCGGTTGTCATTGAACCTCCGCGGTCCATCTCTAGGGCTAGAGTCACTCCACACGAATGTGTCCAGTCGTAGACTGCTGACCTCCCTGGCGAGGAAATCAGCTAGGTCTAGGAGGGATGCTTCTGGGCCGTTGGGGTCGCGGTGGTCTCTGCCGCCGAAAACGCTCTTGGCGGGCTGGAGGGAGCTTCTCCAGTATTCGCTCCACATTAGAATTTGCATACAGTTCATGTCTCCCCTTCTCCTTTTGGGACCCCAGCATCCCCACGAGGGATTGTACCTTGATAGAGAGGTCATCCAGTGCTCTATTGTCTTTGGCTGGGGGGAGGCGGTCGATATCCCGTATTTCTTGGATCACGTAATCCCATATGCGTCCATAACGCTGGTCGAGGGCCACTAGAGCCGCGGAGTATGGGGTGCTTGAGTTGGAATATGCCAGCGCTATGTTATGTGCTCTGGGCACCTTGAGATGCTTGAGGAGGATGGCATATTTGTACGACTCGTCGGGGACGTCGGACATCATAGTCTCCAAACACATGCGTAATTCCGTGTACTGTGCTCTGTCCTCGCGCGTAAAGTCGGGGAACGTCGGTGTGCCAAGGTACGATGCCATGGATGGCTGGCACATTGGTGAGCGTAGGGGAAGAGGCCTCCTGGGCGAGTCTCCCCGTACGTGTGGTCGTGGGTTGGTACTTGGTGGGTACCAGAGGCCGGGTCCCCAGGTGCTGTTCCTCGGTGCTGACTGTACGTCAAACTCACCCGTGAGTTGGGTCGGGGGTTTGTAGTGCAGTGACTCGGGGCTGAGGTCGGGGCTGTACTGGGCCTCCTGGTCCGAAGTAGGTTCGTGCTGGTGGGCTTGACATCCCTCCTCTTCCTCCGCTAGGTCCTGGAGTTTTCTAGTTAGTTTCTCGGCGACGTAGGCGGGATCTTCCCGTTGGCTGGGTCCCGTATAGACCGGTCGGGGAGGGGGCTCGGCGACGTAGGCAGGTTCTTCCTGCTGGCTGGGTCCCGTGTAGACTGGTTGCGGAGGGGGCTCGGCGACGTAGGCAGGTTCTTCCTGCTGGCTGGGTCCCGTGTAGATGTGTCGGGGAGGGGAAGGTGCCCTCGACCCGTGTCGTGATGATCTCCGGGAGCTCCGGGTGGAGGAGTGAGGGGTCACCCTCTGGAGTAGTTGCTCCACCATCTGCGCCTGCAGCCGCTCTCTTTCCATCTCGCGCTGTGCATTGGCGGTGTCGCGCTGTGCATCGCGTTGCGCGTGGGCGGCGTCGCGCTGCATGTTTTCTTCAGCCTGGAGGTGCCTCTCTTCCAGTCTGATGGTCTCGCGCTCGTTCTGTTGTTGCGCTTGGAGACGTTCTCTTTGTAGTGCAGAATGTTCGCGCTCACTCTGTTGTTGCGCTTGGCGGCGCTCTCGTTCCGCTGCAGAGTGTTCGCGCTCGCTAAGGGCTTGTGCTTGGAGTTGGTCGCGCTCACTCTGGATTCGGTCTCTTTCGGTTGAAGCTGTCAGCGTGGCGATCAAGGCTTGCGCCAGTCTCTGGTCAGCCTCGCTGGGGGATGACACTGGTGGAGGTGATCGAGCGCCGACAGGGCTTGGTGGAGACCTGTTCTCTTGGCGCGCTCCGAGGTCTATCTCCTGGGCGCGGTTCTCTTCCCGTGGTTGCGCGCCGAGGGCTGTCTCGGGTACGCGCTCTTGGGTTGGTTGTGCACCGGGGTCTATCCCTGGAGCGCTTTCTTTATCCTGGAGCGCTCCGGGGTCTATCCCGGTGACGCTGTCTGGAGGTATAGTCACGTCATGTCCCGCTTGGTCCCCCCCGTGAGCTAAGTCAGTTTTGTTTGAACCCTCTGGGGTCTCTACTGGCGGGGCCGCCAAGTCGATAGGAGTGGGCATGCTTAAACTATCCGTTTTATTCGTATTTAACGTCCATTTAGATAAGCTAGGGGGTAGAACGAAAGCGAATTCCTCCAGATAGGGAGGTGGCTGACGTTTGCGCTGCGGGCGTTCTAGCTTGGGAGAGCCGCTTGGGGAGTGTTCACCGCTGGCCATGGTTAATATTAATATTATATTAAATATTACACTGATACCCTCCGGCTCGAAGGACCAATTGTAACTGAGGGGTTACAAAACCCTGACTGTATTAAAGATTGTGATATATTAAACCACTGCTAGTTATGTACTTTAATTACTGGCCAAACAGTACATCAAATATTGATGGTGAACACTCACAAGAACACGGCATTGACACAGAAATTCTATTGGAGGGTTATTTATTATTATTAGGCAAAGTTAGGTTACAGATTGAGAATTAGGGTTGCGCTTGTATGGCGAAGAATATACGTAAAGTCAGTCAAGAGCATAAGTCAGAATAGTAGGAATACTATGATGGGTCTAAGCTGACGCCACCTGCGGTATAGTAGCAATTATATAGGGCAACACCGGTACCAACTGGAGACAATGGGTAGAGGAATGTTCGGGTACTCCGTCTGAGTCAACGAGGAATAAAGAGGCTCCAGGTACAGGAGTCGGTGCTTGTACTCCCTTGATCAGCAGACAAAAGCAATAGTTGTAATCCAAGATGCTCGACAGCATTGACGACAGCTAGCCAGCCCCTTCCAAGAGGCAGGCCCGCGTGGTAATCCTCACGAGGTTAAATCCCAAACGACAGTGGAAATCAACGGTGCTCTTCTCCGGTGGTCACGGTCCCAAAGCAATATAATCCAACTAGGAATGGTTCTGCAATCGCCGGTGCTGATTCTCCTGTGTACATGTCCAACGGTTCTCGCCTAGGACTCCTCGGGTGTGGGCACGTATTTAGGCCACACAGCCTGGATAAGTGCACTAGCTAAAGACACGACGAACCGAGGGGTAATGCTACACACGGAAGAACTGTGGCCGCACGATATACAATAAAGGATCGACTATTACTTCACATTAGATTAAGTTGAACTCAACGTTACTGCATTAAACTCTGACACTTTAACATTCTATTCGCACGCGGTTCTCAATGCTCTATTTAGATGCAAGGTTGCTCACTTCACTGCACGTTGACTCGTGGTGAAGGGTTTGAACTAGTGAATTGAATTACTGCTGTTTACACCTGCACCGTATTTATACTTAAGTGAATATCTAGTCCCAACCTCAGTTCTTGTCTCGTATTACTATGCAGACTCTGGGCATGTTCTGACATGCCCGGAGTTGTCTTTGAACTTGCCGTTGGGGGCTTGGTCGTTGGCGTCTGGGGCCGCTGTCCAATAGGAGAGCGAATATTACTCTGGTCTGTACGCAGGTAAAGGGATATTCCGTGTATATATATAAATAATATACAAGGTATATCAAACGATACATATATATATTCAGTTTAATCTGGCCCTTCACAACATCTACCTTACCTCACAACGATCCGGCCGGAACCGCTGTGTTTACCTACATTAAACCAACACACAAGCTTATAAACCAAACGTGCTAAACACCTTGGCGGACGCTTCCTTCACGTATAGCACCATATAACGACCTGAAAAACGGGGGGACTTTGACGTACACAGACGTCTCTATCAGGTCCCATCATTATCCTCGTTTGTACCTTCCCCGCGCTCACAGCAAGGGCACAAAGCCTGTAACAAGTCGTCTCTCATTCATTCAATATAATGTAGACTCTCCCTACCTGTGCAAAAGGCAGGTCGGGATTCGAAGGCTGTGATATACACTCACATGGCTCAATAATGTCGAGAGTACCACAACGTCCAGCCAATTCCATGTGAGTCATCCGTTGTTTATAACACTCGTTTGAGATGTTCGATTTCCAGTAACAATCATGCCTTCGACACCAAATACTTGTCTCTAAATTAATGTGTTTTGTTACCAAAAGGTCTGAAACGCATCATGCCGAAACATCCCCTCATCAACCGTCTTCACCTGAGCATGGCATAATCACGACAGATAACGGGACGTTCCCCACGCCGGCTCCTTTCGATAGTCCATAACATCATTAATCTAGAGCCTATATCCCTTAAAGAAATCAGCCTCTCTTCCTGCAACGCAGGCCTCCAGGCGAAACCAGAATACATTATAAAAATACCCCTCAACTCGCTCACGGCATTAGCTGTATTCTCATATGTTCTCATCATATTTTTGTATGGCTCTCTATACTCAATCATGGCGAGACCTACACACACTAATGCAACCATAATCCAATTTACGACTCCCTCTCGCTCAGGGAATAGATCATAAGCTAAATCATCCACATTTGTACTGGGTTGTAATAATCGAACGCTCCCCATCTTCTTCCAATCCAATCCGCCCTTCCATTCTGACATTGTCCGTGCGGTTGAGACAAGCGTCTATTTGTGATTAGATCGCTTATCCCTGCCGACACAGACTTACAAGACAGAAGGGCGTCTTTCTAACTGCAACCCTCGTTCGAGCTGGTCGCCTTAACCTGAATGATCCCCATAATCATCCTTTACTCACCTCACAGAATGATGCAGTTGTTGTTTTGTTGTTTTTCTGCCGCCAGTAGAACGTTATCATTCGAAGAGGCGTCGTAGTATAGTAGTCACGTCGATGTTATGGATTTGCATTCAGCCTCCAGCCAATTCCAGAAGGGTCACACGGCACCACTTTTGGTTACAATGATTCAGTTTGTCTTGTGAGATATAGTCATACTATCTCAATAGTAGCGTACTCTGCATTGTTGTATATATAGTCTACTTGCTGCATTACCTGGTAGAAGAGAAGAATCGGCCTTCGATGGCGGTGAAATGAAAGGAATGGTAGACTGATAACAGAGCTCAAATCAAACATAAATGCGTTTAATTGCATCCAAAATAACTCATATCTAGTCTAAAGGTTTGGCTTTCAGCAAACTCAGGCATGAGTTTCTGCTGAGGGAGTCCTCATCAACAGAAATCAAAGCAGCATTGGATCTTCTAGCTAGTTTAGTCAAGTTCTTTGTCTGGTGGATCGGTTGTTGTTTTCAAGTTTCCATGGTGATCCGTGTCTGTGTCTCTCCGTGGCTGTGTGAGTCTGAGTGAGTTTCTCTGAGTCTCCTCCCCGCTCAGTCTGTCTCTTTTATCAATGAGTAGAGGATCTCGGCGTGATGTCACCAAGTGACGTCAAGCATATGTTCTCCTCCAATCACAAGTGTTCTAAGTTTTGAATTTGAAAGTGGGTGGTCCTTTGGGGCCAACCGCTCCTTTACATTGTTCCAAATCAGAGAAATAGAATTAGTCTAAAATAAGCGTATTACTTCTGTTTTACAATTCAATATGTATATTTCTAAATCGGGGATACCCAGATGAACACAAAGATATCATTATTGACTCAAAACAGCTTTACCAGAGGAGAATCACCGTCTTTTTAACCATTAAATCCTTTTCTACAGATTCTAATTATTTCTTTTAGCTTAAATCTATATCTATTTTAAACAGCTATTATTCAGCACTTTGAGTATTGTTCAGTTTGGTTCAGAAAGAGTTTAATGGCAAACCTCTGTGATTCTTTGTCATAAACACAGCATATTTCATATCATTCCGTTCAGCATCATTAGCACCATGTGACAGAATTATTTGCAGTTCGATTTCACGCTAATTTAAGTATATAAAAACCTTTCGGTCACAAACCTGCTTCTCTAATAGAACAGGTCAGCTCAAGTGTTGAGTGACTTTACATATCACTTCAGTGACCAACATAGGTCAACCTTTTCCACAGAAGTCTGGTACCGTGCCCTACAGTATGTGTTAGTCATCAGACATCTGTCTGCAGTGTTGCTTGATGTGACACCTTCATCCCCTCCACCAGATTCTCTCTGAGTTTGGCAGCCAGGAGAGGAACATGCAGGCTCTCCAGGTGGCCATAGCTGAGAGGGAGATCCCTCTGAAGGTGGGCCAGGCCCGCTTGTCTGCACGAAGCCAGAGACCTGCCACTGAGCGGTGCCGCGACCAAGCACAGGCCCGCCTGCTGTCTGAGGTCCAGCAGATCAGCACTCACATCAGCAAGTAAGGACAGGGTGTACTAAAGGGATCAATAATCAACTAGGCTGCAGTAAAAAACTTAAAACCAGATTTTCAAACATAAACATCAAGACAGAAAACACCCTCATCACAGACAAGCTGGATGTGGCCAATTACTTAAACATTTTCTTCACAAACATAGCCACAACACTGGTAAATAAACGACCCTCCCACTCAGGGCATTTTGGAGTAGAACACATCCTAGCCTACTACTATAACCTAGGGGTCCGCAAAGACGATTTCAAACTCGAAATGTTAACAACAGCTGAGGTAAACAAAAAACTGAGCACCCTCCAACCTAACAAAGCCACTGGCCATGACAATATCCCCTCCAAATTCCTCAGTCTCAGCAGCCGCCATCACCCCAGTCACCACACACATAATAAACCTCTCCATAAAACAGGGACACGTACCCAAAGACTTCAAAATTGCACAAAAAGGGCAGCAAATTGGACCCAGGCAACTACCGCCCTGTTTCTATTCTTACCTCCATCTCGAAAGTCATCGAAAAAATAGTATACGAACAGGTCGAAAAGTGCCTCGCGGAAATCTAATTTACAAATTCCAATCTGGCTTCAGAACATCCCACTCCACTGACACATGTCTTCTATATTTGAACGACCACATCAAACAAGAGGTGGACGCAGGCAAATACTGTGGCATGGTCATGCTGGACCTACAAAAGGCCTTTGACACTGTCAATCACTCTATTCTGATTGACAAGCTAAAAGCAATTGGCTTTGATAGCACATCAGTGAGCTGGATGCAATCCTACCTGGAGGGAAGAGAACAGATGGTGGAGGTAAACGGTACACTATCCCCCCCCCCCTCCCAGTGAACTGCGGTGTTCCACAAGGAAGCATTTTTACTGTTCCTAATTTATGCAAATGTCATGTAATCAGCCTGTGACTGCAACCTGTTCCTGTTCGCGGACGACTCAGCACTGCTGGTCTCGGACATGGACAAGTTGCAGGTTGAAAAAACCCTTAGCTCTGAACTCGGCAGAATCTGCACCTGGCTCGCTGATAACAAACTATCATTACACCTGGGTAAAACCGTCCATTCTCTTCGGATCAAATAACAAACTCAGCAAGACCAACGTCTTCTCTGTTACAGTGGGTGACAATATTGTCACAAGGAAAGATGAAATTACATACCTGGGTTCCATCCTAGAGGCAAATCTTTCCTGTGACAAAATGGC
Source organism: Notolepis coatsorum (assembly GCF_963971535.1). NCBI lineage: Eukaryota > Metazoa > Chordata > Actinopteri > Aulopiformes > Paralepididae > Notolepis > Notolepis coatsorum. The sequence goes on from NC_140165.1 coordinate 198,739,364, forward strand.
AACCAATGTAATAAAAAAAAGTCAACCAACGAACAAGATTCTTGTACCGGATCTCCTCCCTGGTAAACAAGAATACCCTGAAGACTCTAACAGGAGCACTCATTCAAGGGTACTACGACTATGCCTGCACCTCATGGTACCAAAGCACCTCAAAGGCACTAAAAACAAGATTATAAACATCACAAAACAAACTGGTCAGACTACTGCTTAACCTCACTCCTAAAACTGTGTGAATGTGAATCACTACCCACCTTCAAAACCGCTCTTAAAGAGCACCTACGGGAGGCTGCAATTCGAAACTGGCCCCTGTAAATGGCCAAACCCAACCCCCTCCAATGTAGTTCCCCCCCCCCCACCCCCTCCAATTTACAGTCCCCCCCCCCCACACCCGCCTCCAATGTAGTTTCTTCCCCGTCAAATGTATATACTCTCAAATGTATATAATGTATATACTCTCTTCTTATAGAAACTGTCTATTAATCAGATTTTCCAACGCCAGGGTCTATATGACAGGCGTTGTACTCGTAAACAGTACTGTATATTTGTAGATCTGGTATGTCATAAATGTCTGGCTGTAACAGTACTGTCTATCTGTATGTCATGTATGTAATATATGTTATGATGAATTGAAAATGGGGACCCTGATGTAAACAAGATGAAAGTCTTTCTCTGGTCTGCATCCCCTTAACAATTGTGTGTATTGAGCCGTACTGTATTGTACTCATTCTGCAATCTGTTAATACAATCAATCCATTTCAACAGGACATTGTATTTGGAGGTTTGTTGAAAGAGTGACTTCTCTACCTCTCCTCCCAGGTATATAATATTTTCTCTCTCCCTCCCTCCCATCCTATCTAGAATGCGTGAAGCGATGGACCAGTCAGAGATGGAGCAGAAGAGTCTGATTAGCTGTCAGCTGACTCTGCAGGAGAATATCAAGATCAAGTCAAACTCACTCTACATCGACGAGGTCATCTGCACCCAGCTCCGACAGCCCATTGTCATACACAACTTCTGATTGGTCAGAAGACTAGTGCTTACAAGCACAACCTTTTCAGAAGTATGTAAATCAAAAAGAAGCGTGTAAATAAAAAAGCAGCATGTAAAAAAGAGATATAACTATATATATTATACAGAGTAGGCCTACATCTTAAACTACTGAAATATAAACACTCATGACCCATAGTAGCCGTCTTTCAATTATAAATATAAAGAATGATAAATGAAAATAATTAATAAACAATCGAATGAAATGAAATAATCAAATGAAACCGGTCAAAACATTTTCCTCATTAAGGCCTCTAGGCTCTAAACAATCCAGAAAGTGAATATAAAAGCTTTCCCTTTGTAGCAAGAGCCTGTCTCTGTCACCGCCTCTTGGTGGTCTCAAAACTTGCTCTAAACCCATGTATTTTAAGCCAGAAATATCATGTCCTAACTTATTAAAGTGCCTTGCAACTGAAGACTTCGTCATTTCTTCTTATAGAACATTTGTGCTCAGAAATTAGATTTTTAAAACTTCTTCTTGTTTTTCCAACATAGTAAAGGTTGCAAGGACATTTAAGCAAGTAAACCACAAAATCAGAATTACAGGTGATCCGGCCTCTAACAGTGATACTCCTACCTGTACTTGGTTGTAAATAAAATGTCTCTTTAATCATGCCATGACATTGGGTACAAGACAAACATGGAAAATTGCCATTTGGAATATTAGCCATAAAATGGGTACATTTTTTGGGAAAATCCGTTTTAACTAACTGGTCCCTTAAATTAGGTTGCTGTTTGTAGAAGTATTTGGGTGGTTCCTGGAACACACCTCCGATCTTAGGATCTGACTTTAAAATGTACCAGTATTTGTTCACAATATCACGCATATCTCTAGAAATAGGGCTGAAGGTGGACACCAATGTTACTGAGTTGCTTTTTACTTTGTGTTAGGATAGGGGTTTGGCGGAGCCCAATTGCACAACACAGGAGGAGAGAGAATGGAGCGGTTTAGGTGGGTTTTTAATTATGATTCCCCAAGCAGACAGTTTCACAGATAGGAATGTGCGACAGGTACAAGAATGTTCTCGGGATGAGGAATGGTGCGTTCCATGTGCCGCATGGGGCTTCCAGGTGAGCGGAGTACCGGGGCGGTGGTCCTGGGGCACAGAGAGAACAGGATTAGCGACAAGGCAATTCAACAAGGTTTGAGTAGCAAGGCTAGAGCTAGTCGTCGTACCTAGGAAGTAAGGTTAACACTCCGACGAGGGTAGAACAGGATCTGCGGGCTGGAGTATCCTCACGCTGATGAGGGAATCTGTCACAGCCGTGTTGATTGAGGTGCTGGCAGCGTGGGAAACCGGGGAACGGATGCTGCCCATATAAGGGTGTGAGAGGATAAGGGGTGAGGGATGCTTCCGCCGTGATGGTGATGGTGAGGAAGGAGGAGGGGTGAGGAAGGCTCTCGCCGTGATTACAACACTTTGTCTTTATGTGTAAAAAGGGATTGTCTGTTTATCTGTTTAGTTTTATTAAGAGAATTCTCAATAAGGGCCTCACTATATCCTCTAGATCTAAAGTTTTGACAGAGCTCCTTGGCTTGTGTATCAAAAATGTCATCTGTATTACAAATACGTTTATATCTAAAAATCGGACAAAATGGAAGGCTCCTCTTGAGCTCTGGCGGGTGATAACTGCTATAATGGAGAAACGAATTTCGATCAGTCTTTTTTGAAGACCTCGGTATGGACAATATTATCTCTCTTTTTCACCAATACATCGAGGAATGCTATGGAATGTGAATCATAATTCATAGTAAACTTAATAGTCTCTCTGAGAGTTGAGAAACAAGTGGAACTATTCCAGAGCCTCTTTAGTGCCTGACCATACAAAAAATAAATCATCAATATACTTCCAATAGGCTTTAATCTGTCCAACATATGGATTATTATTAAAAATACATTCAGACTCAAACTTCGACACAAAACAGTTGGCCATATTAACCGCTACTGGGCTGCCCATAGCTAGGCCTCTTTTCTGTAAATAATATTGATCCTGAAAACAAAAATAATTCTTATTAAGGACTTCCTGAGTCAATGATATTAATGCCTCAGTAGAGGGATGTAGCTCTTCTCTGATCCAAAAAATATCTAGATGCACTCAACCCATCAATATGTGGGATTCTAGGATATAAACTAGAAACATCCATAGTACACAAAATATCAGTAGCTTCTATACTGCACTCATACAGCTTACTTAGAAAGTCGGTAGTGTCCTTTAAATAACCAGGTTGTGCTGCAGCCAGTTCTTTAAGGTGTGGGTCAACAAACTTTGTTCTGTAAGTGACCCGATACCAGCCACAATAGGTCGACCTGGAAGATCCTTGTGAATTTTGGGCAAAGTGTAAATAATAGGTCTTACTGGGTTATCATTCACCATGAACTTAAATTCCTTCTCAGAAATCTCACCCTCCTTAAGAATGCGCTTTAGAACCTCTTTGATCTCAAAAGAACCAAACAGTTGGATCTGTGCTTAAAGGAATATACACATCTGTGTCTGCTAATTATCTATTTATTTCAGCAACATAGGAACTCTTATTCTGCACCACTAAGGCAGAGCCTCTATCGGCCTTCCTGTACACCAAATTATCTAACTGCATCGATTCCTTAAGTGCTAGTCTCTCCGACTCAAGCAGATTAGGGAATAATCTTGTTTCATTACTTTTCTCACATAGAAGCATAACTTCATCCTCAACTAGTCTACAAAATGTGTCAACTGATGCATGATTAATCTGTGGAGTGATCTGTGGAGTGAACGTGCTACGAGGCTTGAACAGTGTTTTAAATGGTCTATCAGCCGTGTCCAATGACCTGACTTCTGGCAACACTGTGCTTCCAGGAGTAGAATAAACAATATTTTTGTCGACATCTCTAGAATAAAAAGCTTTAAGCTTAATGTTCCTAAAAAACTTAAACAATTCAACCTTTGTAGTGAAACCATCCACCTTACGAGATGGTACAAAAGAAAGTCCTTTTGACAGTAGTTTACATTGGGAGTCACTGAGGTTTACCTCTGAAATGTTGACTGTTTGCCACATCCCCCTGCGTCTTCGGGTGGGAAGCTCTTTTGCCTCGTCGGGCTTCCTGTGCCTCCTCTCCCTGGTAGGGGAGGAGAGGAGCCTGGCTGAAAAACCTTACGGCTCCTTGTGTAAGGGCCGAACCTTTCAGGTCCTGGTTGTGTCTCTGAGCTCAGAGCAGAGGAGGAAGAGCCAGAATAGGGCAGAGCCCCAGCCTGGTGTGCTTGCCTGCGCATACATGTGTGTATGAAAGTCTGTGAAAGCCAAGGGTAAACCCTATTGGATTCATAGTCCTGCGTATCTCCGGCATTTAGCCTGTTTATGTTACTCAATGTCACGTTTATATTGTAAAATCTTTGCTGCACAAGCCTCCTTAACACTTAGATTTCTCGTTAGTTCATGCCGACCGTTGAGCGCCAACGACGAGAGATATTTTTTTTTTATTAGCGATTTCCATTCATATTTCATCAATCTAGCCTCACGTTACCACTGCAAACTCTCTCTGAGCTCCATTGGGAAAATACCGCCCCCTATCGTCTCTCCCTGTGGTACTGCACCCCAGGGATTGGATTGAATGAAACGCATGGGGGAAAAAGAATCCTGCTTCCACATTTTACTTCTCAGGCATGTAACTCGAGCCGATCGGATTCATTCTGGACCATCAGAACAGCGTGGAATCAGTGTTTCGACCACCCAGCGTTGGATCAATAAACGCGATCGATATTTGGAATGGCGATCAGGAATTGGAATAATATTTTTGGAGAACATCTGATCTGAGGTAAGGAATCAATTTTACCAGTCTTAGGATAATCAGAGCTTTTTTCACAGAGATATCAACGTGGGCCCTATGTGTGTGTGTGTGTATGTGTGTGCTGATCAGGAAATGGATAATCGATTTTTCAGCCCGCTTCTATAGCGTGCATAAGTACACATATACTATCGATAATCTAGCGTTTATTTGAAAACGATTCATAAATAGGCCGAAAAATTACATAGTTTTTTGTGTATTCCAGTATATTCCAGTAAACGGCGATTATCACAGAATCTTTATATTTTCCTGAAACTTTCAAAAAACGAGTTTTTCAAAATGGTATAAAACGGAAATTAACAGATTAAAAAACAATCCGTTTCGACAATGTTGACTGCAAACAAGTCATTGATAAGCGACGACCATATTATACACAGCCATAATTTAAGATATAGTTTATGCGTTCGCAAATATGAGAGCTCTATCATTGAAGTGGGCGTTGGCACGCAACAGGGTTCCGGGGCACCGGACACGCGGCACGGAAAGTGTTAATGGCCTGCAGTTCCTCTGTAGGGATCGACTCACACATGTCAACCTCCAGTGCAGTAATCTCCTTGCGTAAACGCTCAAGCTTTGTGCTTTAATTTTCGATAATTAAAAGCATCAGATCTAAGGAACACTTATTCAAAATAGTACACCATTTATCACAAAAAGCAGGGTTCTCTCGACCCAATGTGGGTTCCTTAATGATACGCAAACCTCTAGGAATGATGCTGTCCTTCCAGTACTGTGACAATGTGGTGCTGTGCAATAAGGAACGAGTCTCTCTGTCTCAGGCGCAACAGAGAACTGGACAAGGCGACACTCCCTCTTGTAGTGTGGACAGTGGGAGCCAGTCTCTGAAGGGGGAAACAGACCACAAATCCGTGTAGGTCGGGGGGGGGGGGGGGGGGTTGCTACAGGGAGTTCAATGTCCGTATGGCAGTGGGGCGGTATGTTTTGGTGCTCAGGGATCTGTAGCGCCTTCCGGAGGGCAGCAGCTGGAAGATATGGTGTTCTGGGTGAGTATGGTGTGCTGGGTCAGATCATTTTCCTTGCTCTTCTTATTGTACTTTGGCGGTGGAGTGATTCGAGTGATGGGAGGGGGGTGCGGATTATTTGAGGATTATTGATTATTCTTTGCAGTTTGTTTTTGGAGTGAATGTCCAGACTGCTGTACCAAACTGTTATGGAGAAGGTGAGGATGCTTTGTATGATAGCCTGGTAAAAACGGAGCAGGAGATATTTTCTGATTCTATATTTTTTGAGCTGGTGGAGGAAGACGTCTTTGATTGGCTTTTTTGTGGATGTGGTCTCTTGGTTTTCCATTTGAGGTTGTTGCTTATGTGGGTACCAAGAAATTTGAAGGAGTCTGTTGATTATGGGTTTGCCGGAGATGAATACGGGGGTCTTGGGGTTTGGCTGGCGTCTGAAGTCGATGATGAGTTCTTGGGTTTTAGATGAGTTGAGGAGGAGGTTATTGTCTGTGCACTAGGTCAGGGGTTCCCAAACTTTTCAGGCCGGGGCCCAGAAAATAAGGCGTCAGAGAGCCGCGGCCCAATGCACATCGTCAGGCTTTTTTTTAATTTTTATTTTTTTGCCAGGCGACCGTTTTTTTTTTAATCTTTTTTTCCCCCTCCATTTTCCTCAGATTTTTTCTCCCATCCCAATGTTAGTCGTTATGCCAATTCCCAATCCCCTTCCTGGTCGCTGCGCACTTACCCCCCACAGTCAGATCATCTGGGAGAGTGGAGGCTATCACGTGCTTCCTCCGACACACGTCCAGCCAATCAACCGCTTCTTTTCACCTGGCAGCGCGGATATTCTCCGAGAGGGCGTAGCGTGTGGAAGGATCCCACTATCCCACTCAGGTCCCATCCGTGCTTAGCAGGCGCCCCGACCGAACTGTAGGAGTCGCTGTTTACAACGACCCGGACCCACCCCGACAGCTTCTCCCACCCTCTAATACTGCCAATTGTATTAGTGTGAATGGCCAGCCAAGCTGGTGACAACCCCGGAGCTGTGAGCTGGACTCGAACAGGCGAATCCAGCTCACAGCTCCGGGGGTTGGTGACGAACACAATCTCCGCTACGCCACCTAACCGCCCGGCGACCGATTTTTTAAGCCAAATATCACTTCAATCCTATTAAGTTAGTTCAAGTTAGTTATTAATTTATATGTGCAATTTATGAGAGGGCTAACTTGTTGCAAAATAATAATGATAATAATAATAGCCTCATTAAAATACTATTTTGCTTCGGTTGTTTTCAGCGTTTTATGTGCATAATCTGTTATTTAGTTTGAAATGTTCGTTGAAATAAGTAGATTTTCCGTTTTTGTTTATTTATTAAGTTAACACTTTAATCGCCATGGGTTAAATTCATAATTTACCATCCCTCGCCAGCTCTATTTGTCTATCGAGAAGTTCCCCTTCTTTGCAGGGCTATAACTTTTTAAATTATATTGCTAAATTGCCATTATTATGGCCCATTCAATGTCCTATATGTATTGTTCAGGGTGTAGCAACGTTAAACTTTTTCATTCACATATTCATACTAAAATATGGTCTAAAGTATAAGTATGTTTTTATCGTTTTCTGCAGCTTTCTTCAGAACGTGATTTATAGCCCTAAATGCATTATATTGATGATCAAATACAGTTTGGTAGGAATCTGTGCGAGATAAAAAATGTCAACTGGACGTGGTTCTAGAAGTTTCTACGCATCATCTGATGATGACCGGATGGGCGGGGGATCGTTTATAATTCCGTGGGCAGCGTTAGATGATTCATCTAGTGTGGGTCATATGTTCATCAGATCAGTTAGTATAGAAGACGTTAGAATATAACGCTGAATCTTACCGTGGCTTCCTCGAGCCGCTGGCAGATGAGCGTGGAACAGAATTTTTTCTATTATGGGAAGGAGAAATGCCCGATCCATTTCCAGGTTGTATAATAGTATATACGTCCAAATCATGTTGTTTTTTCGAGTTATTTGCACCGATCGATGTTCACTGTGTCAATACGGAGTCTCTCTAACGATAGCGAGTGCCCGGACCACATATGGATGAGCACTACCGGTTCAAAGGTTAATATCCGGCTGGCGATCTGCCGATCGGCCACCAGATGGCGCTCTTGAACCGCTAGAGAGTTGAGTGGAGCTTTGCAGTGTGTCTCAGGGCTCCGGAAAGGAAATATGATTTCGATGACAGATTTTTGAAATATTGACATCAAAGACTAGTTACGGCGTCTTCGGCAGAATGAGCATGGCTAGGAATGACGTGTAAACTCGTCCACGGCGATCATAGTGTTAATATAAAACCATATAGTCACATTTTAGAATGTGTAAATGCATGCTTTTAATGGTTTTTAAGTGGCAAGTGACTTTTTTTGTTATTGCAGTCGCTCCCCTTCCGTCTGCTTTGGGATAGGAGCAGAGGTGGTTGAAACGCGCAAACTTCACACACACTAATAAGCATTGGAGGCTATTAACAGTTTCACTATTAACAAGTTTCACCTGAAGAAGGCAAACGCCGAAACATTGGTGACAATAAACAGCAAAGAGGAGACAAATGAGTGTGCAACTTTCTTTATCGTTTTCAGTACGTTCTGTCAGTCTGCACCTCTTAAACGTTTTTGGGTGTGCTCCACCTTGTGCTATTAACATGCACAATAACTACACACAATAACAAAAACAACACAATAACCAAACAACCATGAAATGAATATAGGCCCTACATATAGATTCTATGATTATGAAAAACGTGTAGGCCTATGTACTTCAGAAAATGAACTATTTAAAAGCATCACAGTAGTTTGCTATATATAAAGAGATTATTATCACTCGTAGACTGCAGACTGATTGTCACAGATTCAACTAATATTATTTTATCATTCATCATGCTGCATATTTATTGCATGGACATGGGCTGTCTCTAACAAAGTGTGATGCCATGCTGTCACGCAGTCTGTCAATCCGCTCTCCTGTGGTGCGTTTATGGACGCCTGCCTCACACCTGAATGAGAATGAGAAAGTATAACAACGATGTTATGGTTCTGACCGTTTCCCCCCTGCTCACAGACATAGGAGGTGGTTGTGAAACATGCAAACGTTACGCAGTAATAAGCATTGGATGCTTTTAACACGCACAATAACTATACACAAAATAACACAATAATCAAACAACTATAAAATTAATACATATAACGCGTTTAATTTAGTATAGGCGCCGCTAATGTTCAACTCACCTAATGAGATGGATGGGCACTATGCTTGGAGCACAACAAGTCCAGTCTGGGCTTGATTTTGGAGACAGCGACTCGGAGATCATCCTCCACATTCAGACGTGATCTGTACTTGTTTTTTATATAGGTCAGTGCAGAGAATGTTTTTTCGCATAGGTATGTCGATCCAAATGGCAACAATACATCCATTGCGGCATTGGATAGCTGTGCGTATTCCCCCTCAGCGGATATACAGAACTCAGCCAGCGGCTTGGACTGAAACTCCGTCTTTAAGGTTCGGTCGCTTGACAGTTCAACAAGCGCGTCCTCCAGGTCGGATGGCAGGTGTGATGCTGTTACTGTGAATGGGGATCTTATCCAGTCATGCTGTTCTGGTGCTGTTTCCTCGGGGAAATACTTTTTAAATCGTTCAAGAAGGGCTTTGAGGTGACTGGTTATGGACATCTTCACTGTGTTCACATTGAGTTCATTTTCCTCCATAAACTCATCCAGCTCTGGAAACATATCAATCCTGCCCATTGCTACCCGTGCAATCCAACGCTCGAGTTTCCTCGTGAAAGCTAGTATTGTCATTGAGCGACAGGATGCTTGTATTTTCACCCTGTAGTGAGAGATTAAGTCCATTCATTTTATCAAATATGCCAGACAGATATAGGCTAGCCTTGTTATCCAGCCAGGATCGGAGAGGTGGGCAGCGAGCTGGGGCGCATTCTCCGCCAGAAACAAGCACACCTCATCCCGCAGTTCAAACAGGCGCGTGAGGACATTTCCTCGTGAAAGCCACCGCACCTCAGTATGGAACAGCAGGCCTTCATGCTCAGAGCCCATTTCGTTGCAGAGAGATGCAAACAGCCTGGTGTTGAGTGGATGAGATTTTATATAGTTGACTATTTTTATGGCTGTGTCAAGAACACCTTTAAGCTCTGCATCGAGCGTTTTGCCTGCAAGAGCTTCTCTGTGAATGATACAGTGTGTGAACTTCACGTGAGGTGCCACTTGCAAGACTCTGGCTTTCAGTCCTTTATTTTCCCCCAACATCGCCCCAGCGCCGTCGGTACACACACCAACACACTCCTTCCAAGACAGTCCCTCCTCTTTCAGTTTCTCATCCAGTTTTAGGAAAACATCCTCACCTGTGCATGTTCCCTCCAGTACAGTGCACACAAGCATGTCCTCCTCCAGCTTCCCATCAAATTTGTACCTCACAAATACAAGCAACTGGGCACAGTTCGAGATATCTGTCGATTCGTCTAGTTGCAAAGCATATTTGCCTTCCTTCACTCTGTCAATAAGCTGATACTTGATGTCCTGGGCCATATCTGTGATGCGCCGGGCAATTGTGCCGTTCGAGAGCGGCACTGATTCAATTTCACGAGCCAGTTTATCCCCATGCATATTCCGACTCAAAGCTATAGCAGCGGGTTTGATGAGAGTTTCCCCGATTGTGTGTGGCTTTTTTGCCAGAGCAATTAAATATGCCACCTCATATTTATATTTAGGCCTTTTGCGCTTTCGTAGGGACTGATGTTTGTGTATATATCACCTTTTTTTGGCCTAGCAACTCTCGCTCTTTTCGGCGCAAAAAATCAACGTGTTTCTCAGCGAGGGAGGGGTGCTTTGTTTTTAAATGCCGTATCGTTTTGGAAGGCTTTAAGCTTTCATTTGAAAGGACGTCGGCACTCACGACATATTGAGGAAGTTGGACCTCGTTCACAACTTTACATATGAATCCATATTGGATATATTCCTCACGATATTTTCGACTAGGTAGGCTGCCGCTGGTCCAACTTTGGGTGGGTGCTTCTTTGTGTCGCACTTGGCCCTGGTCCCACATCATCCACATGGCTACTTTGACTATCACCTCCTCCCAATCCCGTGTCAGTTGATGGCCTTTCTGGCGGTGGAACTGCTTCTCGACTCTCCTCCGCTGGCTTCTCTGCTTCTCTGCTTTTGGCCACTATTAACCAACGTTTCATTTTGAATTTGAGCTAGCTAGCAACAAGTATACATTTGCCAATCTCCGACCGAAATTCAAATAACCACAGTGTGTGTCGCTAGTGTCTCGCCGTACCTCAAGTCAAGTCAAGAGTTTTATTTGTCACGGCATACGAGTATACAATGAAATGCGGGTGGTCTTGCCCGCAACGATTGTGCATAATAATGATTTTAAACAGAAGGATTTGTAGATACAGTAATTAATGATAATCGACTTTAATTATAAATTCATATTTGACCTTGAACTTGACCGTATTATGGCCAAAGCATACATCTATGGATAGGGAAAATGTTCCTCTTTCCAATGGCAGGGTTGAATCTGGATTTAGTCATTTCTTGCGGTTTTTACGATAATTAGCATTTTCCGATAAAACATATAAAACATCGGTAAAAATGAAAATATACAATTTGACTACTGTTTTTGATAGGGTTATGGTCTTTACTCTTGGCTACAAAAAAAATATTTAAAAACATTGACCTCTTAGCATCCAAGGGCCCACATGTGGACGATTCTTTGCCGACCTCTAGTGGCTCGGCTGTGCATTTCTTTTAATACAATATATACATATTCGTTCAGCGGTTCTCGAGTTACATGCCGATATGTGAGGCGTGCCCCAAAGTACGCAAAAGTACACATTACCACCCCCGACTCCCGGGGCTCTAGCTCCGTCAATCATTTGGCGATCTCGAAAATCATTGCACAGGGTTGTAGCCAATGAGTGTGGCTTTCCAATGATACCCCATGATATAATAATTGGGCATCTAATACGGTCTCTATTGATCGATTTATGATAAAGAAAAGCAGGGTCCTCCTATAGGGGGACCTTAAGGCTTAACAGGATAAGGAGAAAAGCCAGGGTGAAAGGACGCAGCCTTGGGGGGCTCCTGTGCTGAAATATAGAGGGTCTGATGTGATGTTGCTGATTTTGACCTTCTGTTGTCTGTTAGAGAGGAAGCTGTGGATCCAGTGACAGATGCAGGGGTCAATGTTCATGTCCAGTAGTTTATTGATGAGTTTGGCTGGGATGACTGTTGAATGCGGAACTGAAGTCCATGACCAGAATGCGGGTTGCAGGTTTCCAGGTGTTGCAGCAGGTGATGGGTGGCTGTGTTGACTGTCTTCCACAGACCTGTTGGTTCTGTAAGCAAATTGATTTGGGTCCATGAGGGGGACGGTGCTGGTGTTGAGGTGGGTGAGAATGATGCGTTCGAATGATTTCATGGCTACTGAGGGCAATTGGTCTGTAGTCGTTGAGGCAGGAGATAGTTGGATTTTGGCACGGGATGATGGACTGTTTGAAACACTGGGGGACTGAACAATTATGGAGGGAGGTGTTAAAATTTTTGGTGAAGACAGGGGCCAGTTCTGCAGTCTTTTGACTTCTTTTGACTGGGAGTGCTTGCATTCTTTCATTTATTTGCATTTATTTTAAATTTGTTGGACCTTATGGTGTTCTTGTTCTGTTCTTGACTTATTGTTATGTTTCTTCTTGACTTGTTTAAAGAAGACGTGTACGGCCCATGGGGACATTAACGTGTGTTGTCGGGCCTTACAAATACATTTGATTTGATTTGATTTGATTCCTCAGTCTCTTGTCTTCTTCCCTCAGTGTCTTGGCTTCTTCCCTCAGTCTCTTTTTTTCTTGGCGAAGAAGAGCACGGTTGGCATATCCTTCCCTCAGTCTCTTGACTTCTTCCCTCAGTCTCTTGTCGTCTTCCGTCAGTCTCTTAACTTCTTTCCTCAGTCTCTTATTTTCTTGGCGAACAAGAGCACGGTTGGCATATCCTTCCCTCAGCTCCACTGTGCTGGGTAGGGGCTGGCGCCGTACCTCTCTTTATCTCTATCTCAGCATAAATGAGAGCATTCTGCTGCCTTTGTTCTGCCAGGAGCTCATGGTGCATAGCCTTCTGCTCCTCATTGGACTTTAACAGCTGCATCACAAGGTTTTCCATGCTGCCCATAACAGTGTTTGATTATTGTACAAACAAATTGCATTGACCGCTTTGTCCACCAATGTAACAAAAGTAGCAGACAGGGGTAGGTGGAAGGTGCAATGTGGTTGTACAATTAATCAAACTAGTAAAATAGCTTTAGCTCTTCGCTGGACAATGGCCAGGGGCATTTATTTAAGTAAAACAGAAAATTAAGAAAACCAACAATCATACTGGCTCCCATTGGAGTACCTAACTGTCTCAACTCACGGTTGTAGATGTCTCCCAACAGCTCTCTCACTCTCCATTCCAAGACACACACTGAGGCTCTTTGTCTGTTCTCTCTGAGAGGCACACTGATTGCTGATTGAGAGACAGCCATGTGTGTGGGTCTGCCTGTGTGAAGCGGTCAGTCCTCTTCTCTCCATCGGGAGGAGCCAACAGGCAGGAACATAGAATCCATTAATCACTCACCCTCAGCCCCTTACAATTTATTAAAAAAGAAAAAAAAAGTCAAGCTTGAGGCTAGCTTAGTAACAGTTTGTGATGCTCAAAGCGCCCAAAATGCATGTGAAAGACAGCCATGGGACAGCCGGGGATGAGCAAGGTTGAAATGTTTGAAACAAGTTGCAATTATGCACAGAACTATCAAATTGTCTTTCCTAATAAGCAGCAGAATAGGTGGTGAGTGCAAGAGGGGCTGAGTGTAGGCAGAGTTTCTGGACATGTCAAACAAGTAATATTCTGATTACATGCTTTGGACCATGTCAACACGGCTCAGCCTATTTAGCATCCATGCAAACTGGTTGATTTGAAATGTCCAATCTGAATTATTTCAATCGGGTTGAGGAAATGTTGTAACCGCATTGAGAACTATTTTCTCTAGAAGTACACCCCCCATAATGAAACTGATGACAATGAGGTCTTCTGGAAAGAGACATTGCTGTTGAGCTTTTCAAATAAATGTTTGGTGCTTGGAGCCACAAACCCAATGCCATTCAGCTCAATTGTATTGGAGTGACGGAAGACATCTCTACAGCAGATATCTCTACAGAAGATATCTGTCGGAAGATATATAAGTCTGCAAATCACACAGAAAGTATATGGATGGATAGATAGCACTCTGGGCAAGGAGGACAAAATATTTATTAGAATATTGTTTGAACTGCCTATTTAAATCAAAACAAAATATGATATTTATGGTATTATCATTAATTGTGTGTGTGTGTAAACCACCATAAAGAGTCAGAGAAGGGTATAACCAAGAAGCTGGATGAAAAAATTAGGAGTTTTAACAATACTTATTATTTTTATTAATGAAAAAAAGCTACTGGGTATTGGACACGCACAACTTCAAACCTACGTCCAAGCCAAGGCAAGCCAGAATAATAAATGCTTTTCAAACAATATCTTCAACCAGGGGCGTATCTAGACCAAGCACTATACTGGGGCACAAGGGGGCACCAATGTATGTGAAGAATTTTTCTTTGCCGATTTTGCCCGTTTTTTGGGCGAAAATGGGCAGATTTTGTAACTATTTTATTTGTAACTTTATTTCGGTTTTAGGGTTAGGGTTAGGTTAGATGCATCCATCTGTATGGAGAATGGGAGGGGTTTGTCTGATGTTAAGGCCTTGAGAACATCACCCACTGCCTTTGGAGCAAGGACCAGAGCCTCTGCCTTTGTTCTTCCTAAAGTAATTTTCTTCACTATTTTGGAATCATGTAGAATCTTTTGATTGAGCTTGTCTTTTTTAAAGAAAGAATGTATCACTTAGATGCCTTTATTTCATATTCGACGCAGAGAGAGAGAGAGAGAGAGAGAGAGAGAGAGAGAGAGAGAGAGAGAGAGAGAGAGAGATGTGTAGGAAAATAAACAGCTGCCGCAGCCTACCTGAGATCCCTGGCACTGTTTTACTTACTTGGTCCCTTCAAGCTGCACACCAGAGCATCTTTTAATCCAGCTGTTTGCTGTTCTCTGATATTTTCTGACATTTCGTTGATGCGTCGCTCGACACTTCGAGCTGACATGGGGATATCTTTTATCCTTGATTTGATTGTCTCTTTGTTAGGCAAGCCTTCAACATAAGTACACACAGCACGGTCCTTCTGACATACAAACCCGTAGTAGTCTGTCCACGAGGGCTGGAATGCCCGAATTTCTTTTGCTTTAACTTTCTTAGCTGGCGGGGTTGCCATCATGACAGAATGCGACCGCAGCACTGTGTGATTTTACCTGTTAACTGCGCGAGGCCAGCTGACTGCTGGGATGTACCATGTATTAGCTGTCATAGGGGTGTGCAAACCAGTCAACTTACAAAAAAGAGCCTGTTGGAGGATTTCAACAAGATAAATGCGACAACAGTGCAAAATATTTCACTATAATATTTCAAAGCGAAGTATTAACAGCAGTCCTGATCAACTGGATCACTGGGGCACAGCTGATCAACACTGGGGCACGTGATAGTGGTCTAAATACGCCGATGTCTTCAACTAATTCTGCATAGTCTTGCTTTTTGCGTGACATAGCTATGCTAACTGAAATAACCTGTGTTTTATTCCTCTTTCTAACGGATAACATTTTTCACAATCGGTAATTCATGCTGGTATAGTCTTTAAAATATTAAAAACCTACTTTTGTGTATTTCAAAGAGTTGAGTGTAAGGTGTGTGACATTATGGAGCAGAATTGTCTTCAGTTTACTAATTATTAACTTCACTTCTTCCTAATGCACTTGAACATATATCTTTACTAATTCGTATGTCCTGTTGATCAGAATTCACAATGGGTCATGCATTGCTTTTCAGATTGCAGTTCTTCATTAACTCTGCAACATTATATTGTTTTTCTTGTTAGAGAAATATATACGAGTAGATGTTTTGTCCATTTAATTCCATTTCAATAGTTCTAGGACTCACAGCAGGATATATAAGTTAAAGGAATATTGCACTGTTTATTATTGTTATTGATGGATATTTATATTTATCGTTTTGAGTTACATGATGGATGGTTGTGGTTATTTGTCATGTTATGGTTAGAGTCCTTTAAGAATGGAAATGTATGTCAAGAGAACAAGTTGGATTCCGCAAGTGCCTTTTTAAATCATAAGTTTGTTGACATTGTTTATGCTTTGCTGTTCAATTTTGATACATTATGCATCACCAATACTCATCTTATTATTTATGGTGTCAAGATTAAATTATATTCATGGTCTAGTTTATTTTGAACAAATGTAATCTTTATTTTAAAGATTAACTTTACTATTAAGTTCCAACTTTTGGCTATGTTATATTGAGACCTGTTCACATGAATGTCATCATTATCAACTTGCTGGAAAACGCTTGTACATTTTATCTGTAAAGATTAGCCTACTTATGTCATTTTATCTATATTTTTTATTAAAAAGTCACGAGTGATCAATTTTCTCAGTAACATTGGATATGATATGCTGTAATGTACTGTCACAAAAACAAAAGTATATATATATAAAAGCAAATATTAAAATAGTTCTTATTGTAGTCTTGTGTCTCTTTATTTAGTTGCCCAGGCTATTATATGTCCAGAAAGTGGCATGTTTTACCCTGAGCCACTGTTAATTTCATACCCTCGGGCCAGATGTTGTGTAGTGTTCTCAACCCCAGTAAGTAAAAGTCTGTTGTCATATATTAATATGAACTACTATGGGTTATTTATTTAGTTGATTCATTCTGCCTTTGTTTTTTGATTGAAGCATTCTATTTTTAATGTTTCATTAATTTCCTATTATTTCAATCGCAATAACAAGGACACATGCCAGGTTTTCAATAATTGTACAAATAATGCGTTACCTCTGCAGCGAGAGATTACAGCTCTGCCAGAGCTCACTGATTAAGATGAACAGGAGATGGCGCGGCTCAGGTTGGTCGCCATTGGTTTTGGTCCGCAACGATTGTGCTTATGTCGTATATTTCTAAATGAAACCTGAACATAGCAACTGAAATGTACAAAGTAATGAGTAGATAGAAAAGTTGATTTGATAAGAAGGGCCATTTTGAAAACCCCCATGTGAGTTATTTCTGTGGCCCTAGGCAAGAGGTTGAGAGGACATCTGCTCACCCCGCACTCAGCCAACTCCAGGACGCATCTGCCGTCAGGGCTAATCACAGATGGTGGTTTGCTGATAAAGCAAAGGACTGTTTATGACGTTAGGGTACATTCCACCGGTGCAGAATAGCACCTTATCTGATGAGGTTAGCAGATGTGGTTAGGAAATGGCCATCTCAAATAGATGGAGGAAGGAACTAAGACAAACTGAAAATAACAGTTGGGATCAAAGGTCATATTTACACTAAGCTAAAGCCATTTCAAGTTACGACATGGCAGATGGTCAAAAGACCGAGTAAAACGGACTGTAACCAGAGCCTTTCAGACTGAGGATAGATGAGTCAGCAGCCCCCAAGTGAGACTAAGTGTTCAATGCATCAAGGTTTAGCAAGCCAGAAAAGTTGACAATAAGTGAACCGAATACAAAGACATCGTTTGTTAATTAATGTTAATACTGAACAAAATACTTTAGTGATCAAAATAGAGCTACAACCTAGATTACAGATTACTTTAGAATAGACAAATACAAACAGTAGGATGTAACATTAAATAGACCATTACATGAGTTACAATGTGGACATAACTTAAAACTATTAGGATAACGGAAGAATAAAAACTCTTAATGCTAGAAGATAAAAAGCTATACAGTGTTGGTCAATGGTTGGTCAGAAGGACAAAGTATTCTATTGAAGGACGTATATGCTATTATCTGTGAATCAAAAGCCAGTCTTTCCAAGTTACACTGTGTAAACATTTTGTCACAAGCATGAGGATGTGGCACTCATTGAACGAATCCCCTCATAAGGTAATGATTAAACAGCCCGACAGATTCTATTGTGAACGGTTATGTCAGCAGACCAAGGCTGTGTCAGGACGTGTCACTACAGACAAGTTCCTGCTAGAAGGAATTTGGCCAATGGAGAAGCCTGAGCCCTGGGGGACACGTTTCCGGGGGCTTTGGGGGAACCACTTCCCTTTTTAAGCAGAGCTGATGGACAGGACACAGAGACACACACCCGGAGACAGGAGAGGAGCGCGGAGACTGAGAGACAGACCTGGAGCGCTGAAACCTCCACCGACAGAGGGAGACTCACCAAGCCGGCGACTCGAGAGCCGAGCCGGAGACTCAGAGCCACTGAGACCCGATGACAGACGATCCTGAGAGTGACGAAAACAAGCGCTCTCTGCCTGAGCGCTGATACTCACGGAGAACCAAGGTTGCCCTGGCGACCACCAACCACAAGAGAAGCCGCGTGTTGTCATGGGAACCCGAGAGACCACAACCCCAGCACGAGAGAAGAAAGCTCTGATCGGCCCTAGCTGATTAGATCATGGACAGACCTGCCACACCAAAGAGACGATTAGATTGAAGTAAAGAGCTTTTACTGTGTTTTGAAATAAGCTGTGGTTTATTTAGGAATGGAAATAAACACCGCAGTTTGTTTGATTGAACCACCTCGTCAGCTTCTTTCCTTACTTGAACCGAACATCTGAAATACCAAACAATGCAGAGGAAAGGGTAAAAGACTATACGATCACTGAACTTAGATATAGGTATAAATGAAGATAGAGATACTTCACTTACTTTCAGTCATTTTGTTTATTTTTACTACTTTTTTTATAGAAACAACACTGGCGGGGACCATCGGCGTATTTAGACCACTATCAGTAGGGCACGTGCTAGATGATCATCTGTGCCTCAGTGATACATTGTTTTTTATTTTCCCTTTTTAACATGATCAAATGATCATTTAACATGATCAAATAATTATTATATAATTTTTTACTTCGCTTTGAAATATTATAGTGAAATATTTTACACTGCATTTATCTTGTTGAAATCCTCCAACAGGCTCTTTTTTGTAAGTTGACTGGTTTGCACACCAATAATACAGTGCAATAATAGAATAGTAGAATAGATAGTAAAATTATGCAATAGAATGGCCAGAGTAAAATAGTGCTACAGTACAATCAACAGCGGGGTGTATTAGAAGGCTATGGTGAAGAGGTACGTTTTTAGCTTATTTCTGAAAATATTAAGAGATCTAGCTTCCCTAATGTCCATAGGTAGTGTGTTCCATAACTTTGGTGCATAGTTAGCAAAGGCTGCATCCCCGATTCTCCTTAGACTGTGGTTTGGAACCTTCAATAGACCAGTAGTAGATGATCGCAATGTTTATACTTTGTATATAGGGAGGAGGACCTTGAAATAAATTCTAAATGTTACCAGAAGCCAGTGTAGGTTACTTACTTGTAACTTCGGGTTTGATCCAAGGAGTAAGTTGCCCCATATTGCTCTGTAACATTTCTCTTTTTGTTATAGGACCGACTAGTAGGATTTCAGTTTTGCCCTCATTTAATTTTAGGAAGTTGTTCGTCATCCATTTGTTTATTGCTAAGAGACAGGCGGAAATGGAGTTTATAGCTGTGTGATCATTTGGTTCAGCGGAGATGTACAATTGTGTGTCATCTGCGTAACTATGGAAACATACATTGTGCTTTCTAATGATGTCTCCTCAATGTTCAATGTTCAATGCAATGTTCAATGCAAGTAAAGCACTTTAAACTTTAAGTATGACTAAATGCTTTCTTGACTATATATATAGTAACTGTTCCAAAATGCATAGATTTCTATGTATTTTAGGGGTTTGGGTGGCTAGCTCTTTTTAATATAAATGTCAGATTGTTTTATTTATTTCATAGATTTCTATGCATTTCAGGAGTTTGGGGGGCTGGCTCCCCAAAATAATTAAATAACATAACCCTAACCTAACCCTAAAACTGAAATAAAGTTAAAAAAAAATAGTTACAAAATCCACCCATTTTCGCTCACAAACCGGCCAAAACCGGACAAATATTTTTTCATCGTTTTTGGTGCCCTTCTGTGCCCTACTGAATTGCTGGGTCTAGATACGCCCCTGGCGGGGACGTCACTTATTGACCTAAACTCCGGACTTAAAGAGGAGTTTAGAGACACTTTTATGCCAAGATTGGCCACCGGAGATCAGGCGGGACAAAGACAAAGAAGGGGACAAAGGCGGCGGCAGGACAAAGAAAGAGGGAAAGAGGAGCGGAATCAGATTAAGATTAAAAATATCTGCTTACCGTCCGGCGATCCCATCCATCTTTCTGGCGAATGCACGTTCACTAGAGAGTAAGATGGATGATTTACGAGCAAGGGTCCGATTCCAGCGAGAGGTGAGGCACTGCAACATCTTGTGCTTCACGGAGACATGATTGAAGCCAGCGACTCCGGACCACAGCGTCTCTCCCTCAGACTCCTTCACCGTCTTCCGAGCGGACCGCACAGAAGCCTCCGGGAAGAGCATCGGCTGGGGTGTATGTCTCCTGACCAACAACGGCTGGGTAAGCCCCAAGGAGATCAAGATACTCTCCAGTTCATGCTCCCCGGACATGGAACATCTCTCCATTCAATGTCGCCCCTTCCACCTTCCCAGAGAGTTTACTGCAATCATCATGACTGCGGTGTACATCCCTCCCCAAGCAAACACCGCCAGGGCTCTGGCGGAGCTACAGGATCATCTAAACAC
This sequence comes from Notolepis coatsorum, assembly GCF_963971535.1. Classification (NCBI taxonomy): domain Eukaryota; kingdom Metazoa; phylum Chordata; class Actinopteri; order Aulopiformes; family Paralepididae; genus Notolepis; species Notolepis coatsorum. The sequence continues at coordinate 198,760,014 of NC_140165.1, forward strand.
CCACCAGATCAAACACCTAGACACAGCCATGATCGTAGCCGGTGATTTCAATCAGGCAAATTTGAAGAAAGTGATGCCGTCCTTTTTTCAGCCCATCGCCTGCTCCACCAGAGGAGGAAACACGCTCGATCACTGCTACACCCCGTTCAGAGCCGGCTACAAAGCTGTACCGGCTCCTCCATTAGCGGGAGCTACAAGCACGTCGGATCACGACGCCATTTTCCTGGTCCCTGCTTACAGACAAAGATCACGTGACACCGTCGTGTCACGTGAGGTAAAGAGATGGTCCGACTAATCAGAGGCCACGCTTCAGGACGCCCTCGATGACGTCGATTGGGATATGTTTGAGGGAAGCGCCAGTGACGTCAGCGAGTTTGCAGACACTTGTTAGCTTTATAACAACACTAGCTGATAGTATCGTCCCCACAAAGAAGGCAAGGGTCTTCCCGAACCAGAAACCGTGGGTGGACAGTACTATCAGAGCAGCCCTGAAAACTCGCACCACTGCCTACAACCTGGGCAGAGAGACAGGAAACATGGAAGAGTACAAGACAACAGTCTACACTCTGCGCAAGGTTGTTAAACTTGCGAAAAGGACGTATGCTGACAAGATGGAGGCACAAATGGCACAAAATGACACAAGAGGCTTATGGCGGGGACTGAGGACGATAACTGACTACAAAGTCAGCGCCCCCTCAATGGGGAGCGACGACGCCTCTCACGGACCAGCTCAGCACCTTCTACGCGCAGTTTCGTGCAAACAGTGGCGCCGCTAGCTCAACGGCTAGTGACGTCACTGGAGCGCCGGCTGTTGTGGAGGGGGGGGGGCATCCGCGGGGGGGCGGGGACACTATCATTGACGGTACACAGTGTGAGAAGAGCATTTATGCAGGTGAACACCAGAAAGGCTGCTGGCCCAGATGGAATAACAGGACGCATACTTAAGTCATGTGCTAACCAGCTAGCCCCTGTGTTCACCACCATATTTAATCGATCCCTGGCAGAGTCAGTGGTCCCTGCCTGCTTCAAGATGTCTACCATTATCCCGGTACCAAAGAAACCCTCCCCAACAGGTCTCAATGACTACAGACCGGTGGCACTCACCTCAGCGTTCAACACCATAGTCCCCACCAGACTGGTGGACAAGCTGATCGAGCTGGGTCTGAGCTCCGCTCAGAGTGAAAGGCCCCAGGCGGTCAGGGTGGGGGGTCAGACCTCCAACACCATCACCCTGAGCATCGGGCCTCCCCAGGGCTGTGTTCTATGCCCCCTGCTGTACTCACTATACACACATGACTGTGTGGCCAAGTTCAGCTCCAACTCCATAGTGAAGTTTGCGGACGACACAGTGGTGGTGGGGCTGATCTCGGACAATGACGAGAAGGCCTACCGGGAGGAGGTTGAGGTACTGGAACGCTGGTGCCAGGACAACAGCCTGCTCCTGAACATTGGTAAAACCAAGGAGCTGATCGTGGATTTTAGGAGACAGCAGGAGACACACACACCACTGAGGATAAACGGGGCTACCGTGGACAGGGTGAGCAGCTTCAAGTACCTGGGGGTCCACATCTCAGAGGATCTGTCATGGACAACACACATAGACTCAGTCGTAAAAAAGGCGAAGCAGCGCCTCTACCACCTGAGACAGTTAAAGGCCAACTTGCATGTTGTATTTTTGTTCAATAAACAATGTGACTAAGCCAACGCTGACTTTCATGAAGAGAAAAAAAAATTATCGAAATTGACCCAGTTTTAGCGTTTTTATCAAACATTTTGTCGACTAAACCACAGCCTCCATGCACACGCATATTTCAATCCATGGTTTTCATAGCGTGCGTGTGTCATTAATGATGACGTCACGCTGGGTACAGGACAGCAGGGGGGAGCAGTAGTGGGAGGGTGAGGGGCTCTGAGAGTCACACACAGCTAGTGGCTGTGGCACGAAGCAGAGAGCCTTGCTACTAGCCGAGGAGTGATGAATGAAAATGCATCTGTTTCACCTAACAACACTATTGCTCCGTGATCATAGCCATCCATCTCCAAAGCCAACCACTATTTGTAAAAGCCACAACCACGTTACCATATTTGTAATAATGTAAATCATTGCGTCGCTGTACATATTGTGTCCACAACGCCAGACGCCGTAGCTTAGCTTAGCTTGGTAGCCATTGTGCTAACACTAGCTTGCCAGCCGGCATGAATACCTGATTTAAAATAGTTCTCTCCTCTTTGTATACCTTTGTCCTCACAAGTATTATACCAGGGAACTTATGGACACGACAATAGTAGTAGTTATAAGGTGTTTGAGCTTGTAGCGTTAGTTAGCTCATAGCTATCGTCACTGATGCACCGAGTGCAGCTAAAGGGGCTATTATCGTATCAACATGCCGGGGCGCATAGATTGCTAGCCGGCATGATGTGTGTGCAGCAGTGCTTTGCCTCACAGGTCTGAGAAGAGGACCTACACATTTTACTCGTTCCCAAAACTCTTTTACATGCACGACAGTAGACTAACAGATGCTAACGTTAGCGGGGTAATGTCAGCCAGAGCGATACATATAGCCAGCTATGACCCGGGGATTACCCGGGGATAAGGCCACAGACCAGTAGCGCTGCTGTACTGAACAACAGGCTGCCTAGTGGTAAATGTAGTTATTTTTTTACGACATTAAAAACATAACTACCTTGTTTCAACCAGTTGTAGCTGGTCCATCAAAGTCTCAGACGATTAAACCCATTTGCATCTTGTAATGCGTCCATTTGGATCAAGGAAATCGTTTTCTGCATTCGTCAAAACTCCTTGTAGTGGATCAGAAGTAGGGGAAAGTTGCCTCGCTTGACGTCACCGCCCTCTAGCATCTGATAAGCTTTTTTTATTTGCTCGTCCATGTTATTCGTGCGTGGACCTTTTTAACTCTTTCAGAGTGGCATTTCCGGCATCAAATGGAAAAAAATAAATAATGAAATTAGATACCAATGATGTAAACTACCCATAATTGAAGAGTAGGGTTTAACCTGCAAGTTGGGCTTTAAGGAAGTTCAGAGTATCTGGGAAGATACTCCAGTCCTTCATGGGCTACAAACGTAACACCACTCCCAGAACTGTCACTCTCCTCTCTCGAATATCATGCAGTATCTGTCTCTAATCCTTTCAATCTCACCATTGTTACACTCTACCGCCCTCCAGGTACACTCGATCACTTCACAGATGAGCTGGACATGCTTCTTAGCTCCTTACCGGAAGATGGTACCCCTCTCCTTCTACTGGGCGACTTCAACCTGCCTGACTCATCTCAGTCAGTCATAGTAGTCTCCCTCCTACAATCGTTTGACCTGACGCCCACTGCCATGCCTCCCACCCACAAAGCAGGCAACTCCTTGGATCTCATATTTTCCCGTAACTCCAGCATCATTAACACCACGGTAACTCCCCTACATGTATCTGACCATTCCTTCATATCCTTCTCACTAACTCTCATGCTTAACCGAAAGGTCTTCACCCCAACTCAAACAGTCTCACTCAGACGCAACCTGCCCTCCCTATCCCCCTCCACCCTCTCCTCTGACATACTATCCGCTCTACCTTTGAGTGACACCTTCTCTGCTCTCTCCACAGAGATGGCAACCTCCACCCTCCTTTCAGCCCTTGCAACCTCCTTCGACAAGCTCTGTCCCCTGGTTGAGAAACCTGCCCGCCGTTCCCCACCCAGTCCATGGCTGACAGATCCAGTGAGAGAACAAAGACAGGTCCTGAGAGCAGCTGAAAGGAAGTATAGAAAGTCACGCCTCACTGCTGACATCGACACATATCACAACCTCTTGTTAACATTCTCCAAAACCATCACTAATGCCAAAGCTTCTTTCTTCCACCATAGGATCGAGGCCTCTGCCAAGAATCTTTGCAAACTGCATGCTACCATGTCCTCCCTCCTCACTCCCCCCCCACCCCCCCCTCCCTCATCTTTCTCTGCCGAAGACTTTGCGATCTTCTTTGAGGAAAAAGTGGAGAACATCCGCAGCTCCTTCTCCCAACCCCCACCCATTCCAAATGCTGAATCGAGAACCTCATCCTTCACTCTGTCATCTTTCTCTCCCATTACAGAAGCAGAGACCCTGACACTGGTAACGTCAAACCGTCCGACTACTTGCCAGCTGGACCAGCTACCCTCCCCACTCCTCCAGACCATAGCACCAGACATCCTCCCATTCCTAACTGCAACCATCAACTCCTCACTCAACTCGGGGGTGGTCCCCACCTCCCTAAAACAAGCCAGAGTCACGCCGCTCATAAAAAAACCAACCCTGAACCCTACCGTCATAGGCAACTACCGTCCTGTCTCTCTTCTCTCCTTCCTTTCTAAAACACTTGAACGTGCTGTATCCAACCAACTTACTGCTTATCTCTTACAGAATGACCTCCTAGACCCTAATCAGTCAGGCTTCAGGACTGGTCACTCCACAGAGACAGCCCTCATTGCGGTCACAGAGGCACTTCACTTAGCAAAAGCGAAAGGCCTCTCCTCTGTCCTGATTCTCCTAGATCTATCTGCAGCCTTCGACACAGTCAACCACCAGATCCTCCTTGCGGCCCTCGCAGGAATGGGAGTGGCTGGCTCTGCGCTGACATGGCTGTCATCATACCTCAATGACCGCTCCTACCAAGTGTCATGGAGAGGGACCCTGTCGGCCACCCGCCCCCTGCGGACGGGTGTCCCCCAGGGCTCGGTTTTAGGACCCCTTCTCTTCTCCCTCTACACTAAATCACTGGGTAACATTATCACGTCTCATGGCTTCTCCTACCATTGTTATGCCGACGATACTCAACTCTTCCTCTCCTTCCCTCCCTCAGATATCCACGTCTCTGAGCGGATCTCGGCCTGTCTGTCCGACATCTCAGCCTGGATGACGTCCAACCACCTCAAACTGAACCTAAGCAAAACAGAATTGCTCCACCTGCCGGCCAAATCCTCCCCCCTAACCGACCTTTCAATCACAGTCGAGAATACAGCTGTGACTGCGTCCCCGACCGCCAAGAACCTTGGTGTTGTCCTCGACGACCAGTTGAACTTCTCTGCTCACATCGCAGCGACGACCAGAACCTGCCGATTCCTCCTGAGCAACGTCAGAAGGATACGCCCCTTCCTGACAAAAGAAGCCACCCAACTCCTCGTCCAATCAACAGTCCTCTCCCGCCTCGACTACTGCAATGCACTGCTCGCTGGCCTCCCGGCCACTGCCACTAAGCCTCTTCAACTCATTCAGAACGCAGCGGCCCGCCTGATCTCAAACCTACCGAAGTCGGCCCATGTCACCCCACTTCTTAGGGACCTGCACTGGCTCCCCATTGCTGCACGAATCCGCTTCAAGGCCCTCGACCTAGCATACCGTGCGGCAAAGGGAACCGCTCCCGCCTACCTCCGGTCAATGGTCTCTAACTACACACCCTCAAGACCCCTACGCTCTGCATCTTCTGGCCGCCTCAGACCTACTCCTATCCAAGCTCCGGGAGGGTCATCAAAGAGAAGTCGCCTATTCTCAGTCCTTGCCCCACAATGGTGGAATGAACTACCCACCCCAGTTAGGACAGCCGAATCACGTCCAATCTTTCGCCGTCGACTAAAGACGCACTTCTTCAACCATTATCTGAATTAAAAAAAAAAAAAAAAAACAATAAAAAAATCTAACCCTAACTAACCGTACTGTCATGCACTTGTCCTAATAAACTAACCTACACTGTAGCACTCAACACTTTGATGAACATTGTTGCTCAGCTGATAGAGTTGTGCCCTTCCTGATGGCTTGTCGTACAGAACTTGTAAGTCGCTTTGGATAAAAGCGTCAGCTAAATGACTAAATGTAAATGTAAATGTACTCCGGAGCTGTAGAGAGCATTTTGACTGGAAACATCACTGCCTGGTATGGAAACAGCACGGCACAGGACGCTCAGCCGAGCGTACCACGGGTATTGCACTACCACCCCTGCAGGTCCTATACAACAAGAGGTGCAAATCCAGAGCCTGCAGAATAATGAAAGACCCTCACCACCCCAACAACAGCCTGTTCATGCTGCTGCGGTCAGGCAAACGCCTGCAAACACCAGCAACTAGGACAGAGAGACTTCGGCTCAGCTTCTTCCCCCACGCCATCAGAGCCTTGAACACACACAAGCACACATGAGCACACACACACACTGTACACGCTCAAGTTCAAGTTCAAGTTCTTTAATAGTTGTCATACAGAAGTACAGAATACTTTCATACAAAATGCTTCTTACTGTTACGCTCCAGAGACTGTGCTAGACAAGATAGTATCAAATAACATAATAACATAATATAGCATGAATTTAGAAGAAGAAAATGAGGTCACAGTGTTCGGTATAGACATATGTACAATGTTCTGAGTTACCATATAATATACAATACACAATACTATGCAGTGTACTAATGTACAGTACTATCTAGCAACCACTTTAACATGAGTACACACACACTCATGCTGCACACGCTCACACTTATGGCCACTTTACAAAAGGAAAGGTCACTTTAAGAATAGTATAGTATAACTTGAGATTGTATAATATAGCATTGTATAACAGTGTACATAAAGACCCAGTGCCTCATCCGTAGCTAACAGTGTATTGCACTACCACAGGACCTAGCATGTCCTACCATGCTCTGTAGATAACTCATGTACATATACCGATATGCCATACTTTGTTTACTTGTTTTATTGCACAATGTCGTTCTATTGGATTGTTAAAGTTAGAGGTTCTATGTAGGATTGCAAGTAACTGTCTAACTGTACACAACTGTTTCCACTGACTGTACATAACTGTTTTTCACTAGAGGGCGCTATAGGCGGAGCCGCTAATGCTACCACCAGGTGGAGAGTATTTAAGGAGATGTCTCCTCCCCCTCTATCTCTTTCCCACCTGCCTCTCACGGAGAGAATTCATGTACTGTTGCCTTGCCATGTAAATAATAAACCACGCCGATTAAAGGCTGAAGGTAGAAACCATGCCTCATGACCACATTATTGTCGCCCCATAGCCAGACTCTGTCAACAGGTTATGGGCCCAGATCTCGCAGAGGGCGAAATAATAAAGGGTAGCAAGTTTAGCTGAAGTATAGGCTAGATTAGCACCGGGAGCACCGCGTGGCTAGACGCTAGGCCAACAAGAGCTAAAGCTACGCCCACCATCAAAAGAGCAACATGGAATCCAACACAACGATCCTACGCGTCAAGAGGAAGCGGGGCACCGACCCCACCGACGCGCTGCTGCTGGAGCGCAAGCAGACCCGCCCGGAGAGCAGCGAGCAGAGCCCCGGGGAGGCGGCACCGGGGGAGACGGAACCTGCTGAGCCCAACGGAGGTGAGGGGGAGAACCCCGTCTTCAAACTCGTGGCGACCAAGGGAAGGAGCAAATGGCCCTCATTTAATGGAAAGGCAGAGGACTATGAGCTCTGGGAAGAGCGCATGTTATGCTGCATGCATGGTGTGGGACTGAAGACGACGATCTGCATACTGTGAGTTAGCACCACTGCTCGACGACACAAGCTTGGGGCTGATATTCCGCGACACTAAAGACAAAGGCAGAGAAAGCCTGGGAGTGTTGAGAGAGCATTATATCGGGCAAGGAAGACCCAGAGTCGTGGCCCTCTACATAGCACTAACAGCACTGAAGAAGGGGCACACCGAGACTGACCGAATACGTCATCAGAGCTGAGCAGATCATGACGGCATTGAAGAGTGCAGGAGAAGCACCAAGCGATGGGCTAATGATGGCGATGGTGATGAGTGGACTACCGGAGCTGTACAAACCGTTCACACACTTAAAGTGCTACTCCTCATCTACAAATTTTTTAATGGGCTTGCACCGCTCTATCTATCCGATCTCATCTCCCGATACTTGCCCGCTCGTGCTCTGCGCTCACAAAGCGGGGCTTCTATCGATTCCTAGGGTTAAAAAGAAATCCGCCGGCCCCAGAGCCTTTGTCTACTGCGCTCCCTACCTGTGGAACAAATTACCTGCCGTCATCAGGGGCGCCTGCTCTGTCGAAGCTTTTAAATCCCTGCTTAAGACCCATCTTTTCTCTCTCTCCTTCAACCTACCCTGATCTCACCTGGTCGGGGACTGACCTTTAGATTAATCTGTCTAGTTTAGTTAGGATGTCTATTTTCCCCCATGTCTGCTTTTTTGCAGCACTACAAACATGGGAACTCTCTAACCCCTCCCCCCCCTCCCCTCCCTCCCCCATCTCTCTGAGTGCCTGTCTCCTAGTGCTGACTAAGGTGATGGATGCCTCGGGGTCTTGGCCAAGATTGCAGTGACTGCTCTACATGCACCACCGAGGCCATGGATCAGCTACTTACCGTCGTCTGTCCGTGGTCTGTCAACTGGTCTGTCAATGCGGTTTCATTGCTGGGTTGAGTACTTCTATTCTATTCACATAATATGCTTACTTCATATATCTACTCTATTCACATATATGCTTACCACTTGTATCTATTGCTATGTCCGCCCACTACAATCACGCGAGCCGTCTAACGCCTGTCCCGTCTCCCTGTGAACTGCTTTCCTGGAGTGCTGACCGGAATGTCAGACGTCCCGTGATGAAGGCCGGGACGATGTGACCCTCTCTGCGTGCCCTCCTGTCTCCCTGTCTCCGGCGGTCTCGTAGTGGTGACCGGAGTACTGGACGTCCCGCGATGATGTCGGGGAGGTTGCGACCCTCTCTGCGCCGCCCCCTATCTCCCTGTCTCCGGCTGTCTCGGAGCAATGACCGGAGTGTTGAATGTCCCGTGATTAAGACGGGGAGGACGCAACCCTCTTTGCGCCACCCCTGTGCCTCAAATAGATTCGCTATCAGCTCTATCTTTAATCTTTCAAAATGTTCAGTTGCTATCGCTATCAGCTCTATCTTTAATCTTTCAAAATGTTCAGTTGCTATTGCATGCACTCATCTGTGTTTCACTACACACATGAGTGCATGCTTACCAATTGTTAGTCTGCAACACTACTATCACTGACATCTAAGAAGGGAGATCCCCCCTTGAATGGCCCTTCTAAGGTTTTTCCCCTCCACACTGCCTGTGGAGCATTTGTCCCTATTGTTAGGTTTTAGTGAGTTTTTCCTTACCTTCGCGTGGGGTATGTCTGGGAGTGCTTGCATTCTTTCATTTATTTGCATTTATTTTAAATTTGTTGGACCTTATGGTATTCTTGTTCTGTTCTTGACTTATTGTTATGTTTCTTCTTGACTTTTTTAAAGAAGACGTGTACGGCCCATGGGGACATTAACGTGTGTTGTCGGGCTTTACAAATAAATTTGATTTGATTTGGTAACACACGGTTCAGCGGACATGACGCTGGGAAAGTTCAAGGCCAAGTTAAAAAATTTCGAGGCCTCAGAAGATATCCACCCAGCCGCCGCGGAGGCGGGAGAGAGGGTGCTGAAGGCCCGAGCGACGCCAAGGGAGAAGACCAGGCCCACGACAGAGCTGGCGTGTTGGAAATGCGGAGAGAAAGGCCATCGGAGAGGTAACTGCACAAGGACTGTCTGGTGTGGCTTCTGCAAATCCACGGGGCACACAGACAGAGCGTGCATGAAGAAACGCGACCAGAGCGCGCGATACGCACATGGACAAGATGGCGGCGACGGTCGACGTGAGACGAATCGAGGCGATGCCCGGAGAGTAGCGGGACAAGAGGGCTTCATCCCCAGGTCGCAGACAGCGTACGTCACCAGGCCAACGCAGCGGCAGCAGGCCCAAAGGAAGGGACTGATCGTGGACACAGGTGCGTCGTCCCACGTCATCAATGACAGGAGTCGGTTCAAGAACTTTGACAACACTTTCCACCCGGAGAGACACAGCATGGAGCTGGCAGACGGGAAGCGCACCTACGGGTTGGCGCAAGAGAGAGGAGACGCACAGGTATGCCTCACAGACAGTGAGGGGCGCCGGTGTACAGTGACGTTAAAAAAAACGCTCTCTACGTACCATCGTTCCCACAAGGACTATTCTCTGTAATAGCTGCTACTGCGAACTGTGCCAAAGTGTTCTTCAATGAAGGTAACATTTTTCTTGTAGAGCCCAACAAGTTTCAAGTTTCAAGTTTCTTTAATAGTTGTCATACAGAAGTACAGAATACTTTTGTACAAAATGCTTCTTACTGTTGCGCTCCAGAGACTGTGCAAGACAAGATAAGTATGAAATAAAAACATAGTAAAATTAGAAGTAAAAAAAAAGAGGTCACAGTGTTCAGTTTAGACATATGTACAATGTTCGATGCAGAATAGACGTAGTTACCATACAATATACAATACTGTGCAGTGTACTAATATACAATACTATATAGTGCAAGGCGATTTAACATAGAGGTGTACCAGAGAATGTATTATCTGCAAACGGAGTGTAATGACAACGACAAGTGTAATGATGATAATGATTATGTGTAACGTGACTGTCAGTCACGATATTCAGACATGGCATGAGATTATGGGTCATTGTAATTACGAGGATTTACTGAAACTGCAAGCAGTGACAGAAGGCATGCACACTGAAGGTGAAAAGCGTAGACCTGACAAAGAATGTGTAGTGTGCATAAAGGGGAAGTTTACTCAATCGAGAAACAGAAATCCCACAGAAAAAGTAAAGGTACCACTTGCGCTAGTTAACACAGATCTAGCCGGTCCAGTAAGAAACAAGTCCATAGGAGGCTTTAGATATGTACAGTCTTTTACAGATGTGTATACAGGGGCAGTGTTTGTTTACTTTCTCAAAGCAAAGAGTGACACACTCCAGGCCACAGAGAAATTCCTGGCAGACGTAGCCCCTTATGGTAACATAAGATGCTTGAGGTCCGACAACGGAACCGAGTTCACAAACAGAGAGTTCCAATCACTGTTGAGAAGGAACAAGATAAGACACGAGACGTCATGTCCATATTCCCCACACCAGAACAAAGTGGCAGAGAGGGAATGGCGCACTCTTTTCGAAATGGCTAGGTGTAAGCTAGTAGACAGTAACTTACCTAAGAGTCTATGGCATTATGCGGTGCAAGAAGCCACTTACACCAGAAACGGGTGCTTTAATAAGCACACAGGCACCACCCCGTATACAGCACTGACAGGAAAGAAATGTAATCTAGCTAGAATGCACACATTTGGATCAGTGTGTTATGCTTACCTGCAGGACAGAGGAAAGCTCGAGTCCAGATGTGAAAAAGGACTCTTCGTAGGGCACGACAAAGGAAGCCCCGCTTTCCTAGTTTATTATCCCGGTAAAGGGGGAGTGCAGAAACACAGGCTAGTCAAGTTTGTCACAAAGACAACATGTGAGAACGAGACACAGACAGAGGAGCCAGAGCTGGACTCCAGAGTAAGGTGTGAAGAAACAGAGACACCTCAGCCTAGTGTACTTAGCACGGTCGTGCAGACAGAAGGTCAGCCACCCCCAGAGGGCGATGACGAGGAGCATCCGAGGGTGACGTCACATGCCCCAATCAGTGGGAGGTATCCCTCAAGGGAACACAAACCCCCAAAGTATCTGACAGACTATGCCCGGAGAGGAAGTGACGAGGATGACAGTACACTTACCACCATTGATTACTGCTACAGAGTAGTCAGTGGGGTACCTCAGACCTTTAAAGAGGCCATAGTGTCCCCTGAATCAAGTAAATGGGAGAGAGCAATGGATGAGGAGATGAGGTCCCTAGAGGACAACCACACCTTTACTCTAACCAAGTTACCAGAGGGCAGACAGACAGTGGGAGGGAAATGGGTGTACTCAATCAAGGAGGGTATTGAAGGTCACGACAAGTACAAAGCGAGATTTAAGGTTACAGTCAGAGGGAGGGGATAGACTACGGTGAAACATTCTCCCCCACAGCCAATCTGACCAGTATAAGGGTAGTGATGCAGAAAGCAGCTGAGGACAATTTGATTTTACATCAGATGGATGTGAAGACAGCCTATCTCCACGCACCCATAGATAGGGAGATATATATGGAACAACCTGAATGTTACGAAAAGAAAGGAGAGAAGCTAGTGTGTAAGCTAGAAAAATCCATTTACGGCCTGAAACAGTCTGGGCGAAATTGGAACGATATGCTTCATACATGTCTCATTGAAGATCACTTCCTACAGAACCCAGTAGACCCCTGTGTTTACTCAAGGGAGTCAAAAGAGTCAGGAAAAGTGATCATCGTCATTTGGGTGGATGATTTGATCATCGCAGCAGACAACACTAGAAACCTAGAACAGGTGAAAGGTATGCTCTCCACCAGATTCAAAATGAAAGACCTTGGAAGGTTAAAGCATTTTCTAGGCATGGACTTTGAACAGTCTGCCAATTGTGTAAAAATATCCCAGAAGAGATATGTGGAAAAGATCCTGAAACGTTTTGACATGCAAGAATGTAGATCAAGGGAAACACCATGTGATCAAAAACTAGACTACCAGGAGGATGCTCAGAAACTGACGGAAGTAAAGATTTACAGAGAAGCTGTGGGTAGCCTCATTTATTTGACAACATGTACTCGCCCTGACCTATGTTTTGTAGTGAGTAAATTGTCACAGCATTTTGCTGACCCCACAGAGGAGCATTGGATTACAGCAAAACATGTTTTTCGTTATCTCAAAGGTACAGCAGATAAACAGCTGTGTTTCAGAAAAAGCAGCCCACAGTGGCACTATCAACTTGTGAAGCCAAATATATGGCTCTAGCTATGACAATACAGGAATGTATTTATCTAGAACAGGGGTGGCCAACCAGTCAGAGACTAAGAGCCACAAAAAATACTGTGGTACCACAAAGAGCCACACCATATACCAGCGTTTCTCAACTTTTTTTTCAGTCACGGCACCCTTCATGTGTTTATAGGTCTCACCCTCTGGCCTCTGAAGTTGCTAATGTCTTTTTTATTTGGGCCTCACAGGGTTAAAAGTACCCTGTGAGACCCACGGTTGCAAAATTACAAAATCACTTTTAGCCATTTAAAAAAAGAATGTTTATTTAAAAAATGTTAAAGGGGAACTATTTTACTATTTCTTTCACTATTTGGGCACTTTTACACAATTCCTGTGAGTCTATGGAACACCTAGGTTTTTTTCAAAAGAAAAATATGCATTGTTTTGTATTTCTAATCAAGTACTCAAAAACCGCATCTTTCTACCTCAAGATCTTAAGCCGTTTTGAGGCTGGGCTCCAACCACTGTGGCCTGGTGCCAACTGCCACATCAACTGCCACATTATTATGCAGCTGAGAAATCTCTGACATCACAGATATGCACATTTTCAGATGACTCAGTTCAGTGAGGGTGAATATTGTGAGAGGAGAATTGGAAGAATGCGCCAATATGAGAATTAGAGACATAGATCCTATTAATATAAGTCCATATAGCTAAGAAACAATGGTAAACACTGAAAAAGGCCATTTATAAGATAGTTCCCCTTTAAGCACATGTATAGTCAATTGGTCCTGTTGTTCAGCCTCACAATGCTATTTGATAGTAAATGTGTTTATATGTCCCACCCTCTGGCCTCTGAAGTTACTAATGTCTTTTTAATTTGGGCCTCACAGGGTTAACCTCTTAAGCCCGAGATATACAGTAAAAGTGTATATTTTCAGCATTACGTTTGTTTACCAATTAGTTTAACTGTTATTAGTGAAATATAAGATTATAGAAATCTCAGGGCATTGAGTCGGAAACCGGCGCATATTGACAGGAGGAAGTGGCACATCCAAAAGTGAGTGTAGTCTTTTGAAGGAAGAGACTCAGGGCTTTCAAATTTCGAAAAACGACCCTAACCAGCTCACACCAGCCCCTGTCAATCATCTGACTTCTGGATTAACTTTTTTATTTCTCTTATTTTTTGGGATTATCTCCCACAAACCTGAACGTTATTGCCATAAAACAGAACGCAGTTAGTTTCTCTACCTTTCTGTGAACGTCTTGCAAAAAACGGTGTTGCAATATGATGAAAAATGGTGGAGAAATTTACATTATAAAAAAGATGGCAGAATTCAGTACTGTATTTTACAAAACCTTCTGTTTAATCATCTTCCCTTTATTCATTTGCTTAGATTTTTCAGGTCTGGTAAATTTTTGCATGGTGTTATTCACAGTCAAAGATACAATTTTTTTTAAATAGAATTGATATTCTCCTTTGGTTCATTACAATTTACTCAAGCCTAGTAACAGACACACTATTTCTGACACTGATCCATATATGTCCCTAGATTCAGATACCAAGAACATGCAAATGGCCATTTAATTTTTTTTTTATATATTAATATTATTATTATTTTTTTTTTATGGATGGAAGAGCCGCACATTGACGGGCAAAGAGCCGCATGCGGCTCGCGAGCCGCGGGTTGGCCACCCCTGATCTAGAACAACTGCTCGAAGGGATGGATACCCCCCTCCCTGTGCACGCAAGCGAGAGAGAGAGCACAGGGAGGGGGAGGAGGAGGAGGAAGGAGGGGGGAAGGACACGTGGCACAGCAGGAGAGAGGACATTGGAGGAGAGGCGAAGGGGAGGGATTTGCAAGGGTGAGGGAGAGGATCGCTGCATGAGGCTAGTTAAGGCTTCATTACTTGGATAAAATTGTGACGTTGATTTATGTGTGTACGCCCTCTGACGTAGATCTTCCCTCTCTCTCTCTCTGTGCATATTATAATGTCCCGCAGGGGGCGTTGTTTGGTAGGATAACACAGTATCATTGTGTAAAGTCATTGATACACTTATCCCACAGACATCGAGGTTCTCTATCTTAGAGGTATATCTGTGGGATAGTTATGACAAGGGATTGACGTTCTATACATACAGGCGTACACATCCGCCGTATACAGCACCCTAGGACCATGGGTAATGGCGGTATCAGTGCACCTATCGGCTCTAACTGTAAACCTATGATCAATAGGGGGGGGAAATGGAAGTTGGATAAAAGGACGGAAGGTCAGAGGGCAATGGATGCCATGACGCCATGGCTTTCACAATCTGCCCACTCCGAGGAAGAGGAACAGAACGAATATTCCTTCTGCCCTGGGCTTGGCGAAGTTACGGCCGACACATCTTCCGAAGACGATAACCAGGACCTGACGGCCCTAATACACGGGAGTAATGGACTAACGTTACCTGGGTATAATTACCTGGGACCAGGTAACTCTGTGCCTAATGGGGAACCCACTAATCCTGTGGACGAGGCTGCTATGGAGCATGATATAACCTATAGTAATAATAATAATAATAATAATACATCTATTTTATATAGCGCTTTTCCAGGTGCTCAAAGACGCTTTACATGGGCAGGAGAGACAAACTATGGCAAAACAAAAAAAACAGAACAAAAATAATACATGACAAAAATAAAATAACACCGACAGAATTAGAGGTCAAAAGCAAGATTGAAAAGGTGAGTTTTGAGGGCTGATTTAAAAGATGTCAGGGTGTTTACATCACGGATATGGCTGGGGAGGGCATTCCAGAGGGAGGGGGCAGCAGCAGCGAAGGCCCTGTCGCCCCAGGTCCGGAGCCTGGTCGTGGGAGGTGTTAGGAGGTTGGCATCTGCAGACCTAAGGCGACGGGTGGGCGTGTGACGGTGGAGGAGGTCGGACAGGTAGGGAGGGGCAAGGTTGTTGAGGGCTTTGAATGTGATGAGTAGTATTTTAAAATGTATCCTGTATTTGATTGGAAGCCAGTGGAGGTCGTGGTACGTAAGTTCGTAAGTACCTCGACCATGGCATTATACCCTATATATCCATCAATAAGGCCGATAGTATATTTACCGATAGATTACGCGGGCTATCAGAGGACAATACAGGAATAGCGGGTAACCTAGCCAGAGGCATATTCCATATAAAGGAAAAGCTAGGGGAGGTGGGGATACTCCCTAAAGTGTCAGGGATCTTAGAAGACATGATACATTCCACCGACCGTCCCACTGTAGAGGATAGGCCAATTGGAGGAGGAGACCATATAAGGCTAGGGGAGGTGGGGATACTCCCTACAGTGGCAGGGAGTTTTTTAGACACGATACATTCCACCGGCCGTCCCCTGGTACATGATAGGCCAATCGGAGGAGGGGAGAAGAGGAGGATCCCGCCAGACACACCCGGACATCCTACGAAACGGCTACGCGGTGAGACGGTAGGCCAGGAGGAAACGGCAATATCTCAGACCCCTCAGTCGAACGACGGTGTAATCGAAATGGATATTACTCAGGTCGATATCGGGCCCGAGGGTACGGATGTTGTTGACGTTGCCCCGTATCCTGTAGGGGGACCGGTAGGTGAACCGGCAGGAGGTGGAGGCGTGATACTACCTCCGGTCCTGATTGTAAATCGGGCTATATGGAATGAGAGAGACGGACATGTGATCACAACATCCACAAGGAGGTTCGTCTTCCACAATGAAAGAAGTGTAATGGAAGGCACGATGAGGTCATGGAAATCGAACACCGTCCCCACACAGCCCAATGGAGCCGTACATACACAGGGATCTGTGAAGTATGACTGGTACTATGCGGACTATAACAACATGAAGGGACAGTGGCAGCCCAATGATATACAAAGGCTATTAATGGACTATGACTGTTACAAGCCTATGATAGTGGAAGCAGAGTATGCAAACTTCCAATGCGTGACTGAGACCGAAATAGGTGGGACCAAGGTTACAAACCCTATGCCTACGGGTCTCATCGCCGTTGCCAGGAGAACTAATGACGAATTCCCCTTTGTCATGACAGGGTACCAGATGGAATATAATGTGTATACCAAGGAATGGGAAAAGAAAAAGAACTGGCCCGATAACATCACACAAAACCTACCCCAAAGGACGTTCAACGTGTGGTGGAATTCGCCCATAACATCTGTGAAGGCCAGACAGATGGACTGTAGCGTGCCAGTGATAGAGGCAGGTGTAGTGGAAGCTATCAACCAGCAGGTGAACATCAAGGTGCGGTACGATTTGGACTGTGAATGGGTACAGAATAACATGTACACCATGCCACCATGGCAGCCCGATCACACCTACAGATGTAGTGATGACGACCTCAATAAAATCATGACAGAGGACCAGCAGAAGCTCTGCTCTTTTCTACCGGGAAGGGCTAATCCCTCAGAGTGCATTGGCATGATGGGCACAGGGACTGCTGTAGTAGGGGAGTTAGACGACAAGACAAAATTCCCCATGCTATTCCAGAACAGAACACTTCTGATGAATGCACGTACCACAGACGATACGACCGCAAACTATAGTATCAATCCACAGTTCTCTGGACGTATATCCCATCACGCAGGGCTCACACAAGCAATAAGGGTACAGAGGACGGTCGATGTGGGCCAGGTAAAGACGTATGGGTCAGCGGATATCGACGGTGCAAGAGGTAGAGTGGGCAATACCGATACCAGAGAGATAGACCTGGACAGACCTATATTCAAACCGGCCCCTGCCAACAGTGACGTGACATGTTCCAATCTGGGGGTTCCAGTATGTAGACGCCCGCCTCCACAGGTCTTCTTTAGGGTTCTCCCCACCTTAGGTGTCGATGGTATGTCTGATATGAAACAAACTGTCAGCTGCACAGTAAAGGTATCCATATTATGGAAGATCAAAAAGACGCCTCACACAAAACAGAACTGGGCAGGGTACATTCCCAATACCCCGGGACCGGGGGGTCTGTACCTAGGTGCAAGCGGTAACCCTCCATCTATCGTCCGCCAGAACGCACAATATTGGGAGGATAATCAGATTACAGGACCCAAGATGGCAACATATTAATGTAACATCACACAATGTAATGGGATACCTAAATATGTCATTGTCCTTCAATAAAGAATAATTAAACGCAAAGGTATTCGTCTGTATCTTATTCACAATAAGAGTCATTTAATAAGACCATGTCAGCATGTCAAAGAGGGCCATATCAGATTACAGGACCCAAGATGGCAACATACTAATGTAACATCACACACCGTAATGGGCTGCATAAATATGTCATTGTCCTTCAATTAAGAAGCATTAACGCTAAGGTATTCGTCTGTATCCTATTCACAATAACAGTCATTTAATAAGACCACGTCAGCATGTCAAAGAGGTCATATTAGAAGACATCTGCCATCTTCCATAAACTAACCATAGACTGTCTTCAGGAGTGGTGCAATGTACCCATCTGCCTGAGCCTTATATAGATGGAAGGCAGTGAGCCATAACCTCCAACACCACTAATCACACACACACAGTCAAAGAGAAACATTACAGAACCCATAGATCAACGTCACAATTTTATCCAAGTAATGAAGCCTTAACTAGCCTCATGCAGCGATCCTCTCCCTCACCCTTGCAAATCCCTCCCCTTCGCCTCTCCAATGTCCTCTCTCCTGCTGTGCCATGTGTCCTTCCCCCCTCCTTCCTCCTCCTCCTCCCCCTCCCTGTGCCCCCCCATCAATCTATCGGCCGGCCCCGCCCTCTCGCTCTCTCTCTCTCGCTTGCGTGCACAGGGAGGGGGAGGAGGAGGACTGTTGTTTACGAGGACAACCAGGGAACAATTGCGATTGCTAGAAACCCTGTGTGCCGGCAGAGATGTAAACATGTCGATATAAAATATCATTTCATCAGATCTGTTATCAGAGAAGAAAGAATGACACTGATTTATTGTCCAACGGACAACATGGTAGCAGACGCTATGACGAAACCTGCTTGCAAACTGAAATTGAAGAGATTTGCAGAGGTCATGTTTGGTGTGTAAATATTGACTGCCATAAATTATTCTTTTTGATGTTCTGAACTGTATTATTTTCTTTGTAAATTGTTTTTGAAGAAGTTATACAGTGTGCTATACAACCCTAATTGGGAGTGTTAAAGTTAGAGGTTCTATGTAGGATTGCAAGTAACTGTCTAACTGTACACAACTGTTTCCACTGACTGTACATAACTGTTCCACTAGAGGGCGCTATAGGCGGAGCCGCTAATGCTACCACCAGGTGGAGAGTATTTAAGGAGATGTCTCCTCCCCCTCTATCTCTTTCCCACCTGCCTCTCACGGAGAGGAGAACTCATGTACTGTTGCCTTGCCATGTAAATAATAAACCACGCCGATTAAAGGCTGAAGGTAGAAACCATGCCTCATGACCACATTATTGTCGCCCCATAGCCAGACTCTGTCAACATGGATTCTTATTATATATTACTATTGTATTATGCACATCGTTGCGGGCAAGACCCCCCACATTTCATTGTATGCCGTGACAAATAAAACTATTGACTTGAAGATACATGTGTATGTTATCTGAGACACATAACATAACCATTCCATATACAGTACATAGTAAAGAGTGTCTACCTAACTTCATTTATTGGGTGTTCTCCACCCAGAGTTGATAGGGAATATATCAATGTTTATTATTTATTGGCACTTTGACAGTATTTAGTTTTCCAGTACAAAATTACTTGTGACATACTGAATTTCCACTAGTAGGGAAACTACTCTAAAATGGTAGTTTACCAAACTGATAGCTCCTAAGCTAAATCTGAACTACTCTCAAAGAAATGTAGTTTGTCGAACTAAAACTACTTTGAAAAAGTAGTTTAACTATATCCAGTGGTGGAAGAAGTACCCATTCCTTTACTTAAAGTAAAATTAGAAATACCCATATAAAATAGTACTCTGGTAAAAGCTGAAGCCCCCCATTAGAAGATTTGACTTAAGTAAAATTTAAGAAGTATTTGTTATTGAATGTACTTCAGTATCAAAAGTAAAAATACACATTATACATGATGTTTGTGCGTATTCCATGTGCTTGGGAGAGTTCAATCTTCGAACCATTGACCTCTAAAGGTTATGTTAAAGTGTAGTCTGAATCACAGGATATAGACTGTGGGTATAAACTACCATTGACTGACTATTTCAGTGGGAATTCTCCCCTTCCGCTATCTGTGGCAAGGGCTCCGGCACTGCATCCGGGGCTTAGTGCTACCCAGGATGATTGTGATTGGTTTAAAGAAATACAAACAAGCCACAGCGTTTTCCCCCTATACCATAATGATAATAGGTTCAGCCAGACCTCTGGAGAGAGTTATGGATACAGTATGCAAGACTAGTTAAAGTGGTATGTAGTCCAGTTACTGTATGTGTGTTCTGATTATGTCCCCTTGAAGTTGACAGGCTTCACATTTGAAAGTACATAATCTTCATACATTTTTGCCACGTTTTCTATGCGAAAAACATTTCTTCAAAGTTATTGATGTGTGGGTGTGTTTGATCTCCAGGACAGGAGCAATACCCAAAGGTTTGTTTCTAGGGAGAGGACAGCAGCTCTGTTCTGTTTATTTACACATATAAAAACAATGACATATAATAATATAATCCACAAAGAAAGGTGAAGGAGAATTGCAAAACACTCTAGGGCCTTATATGTGGCATTCTCCATGAAGCTAAATGTTATTATAGACAGATTACATCAATATAAAATCCCCCAGTTGTTGAGGTGGAATCGGCTAAATGCAAAGTTTCTAGGGAAATATGTTGTTTGTAATTAACTACATGACCCAAAGTAGAAAAGCTACTGAGATTTTAATGTTGTTAAACTATCACCCAACTGAAAATAGGTAAACGACATGTAATCGACTACTCCCCAATTTTCTTTCATCACAATTGTTATGTAATTTTGTATTAATAAATATATAGCGTAAGTCTATTTTTACAATATGGGCTATATCAACGATACTGCTATATCGTTGAACTGATGCTTCACTCTCACAAGAGTTGGTGATACACTCCTATACCTATACAGCCTGCAAAAAAAGTTGACAGCGGAACACCGTTCAACTCTGCGTAGTGTAGACTTGTTGGTCATCTATTATGATGAGTTGAAAATGGGGGACCATGATGTAAACAAGACGAAAGTCTTTCTCTGGTCTGCATCCCCTTAACAATTGTGTGTATTGAGCTGTACTGTATTGTACCCATTCTGTAATCTGTTCATACAATTTTCAATCAATCAATCAATCAATTGGTACCTTGTGTGTGAGGTAGCAGGGACATAATGAGACAGAGCAGTCTATGGTTTGATTGATTGAAAACTTTAATTAACAGATTGCAGAATGGGTACAGCTCAATACACACAATTGTTAAGGGGATGCAGACCAGAGAAAGACTTTCGTCTTGTTTACATCAGGGTCCCCCATTTTCAATTCATAATGACATTTATAACATACACAACATACAGATATAGGCTACAGTCTAGATATAATAATCTAATCTAATCATCTAATCTAATCATGACATACATGACATACAGATACACAGTACTGTTACATTTGTGACATACAAGATATGCAAATATACAGTACTGTTAAACAGATCTCAACAGTAAATATATACGAGGGGGAGGGTGCATGGGTGGGAGGTGGGTTCAGACATTTACGGGGGCCAGTTTAGAATTGCAGCCTCCCGTATAGGTGCTCTTTGAGAGCGGTTTTGAAGGTGGGTAGTGATTCAAATATTTTTTTACGGCTGTGGGTAGGGCGTTCCGCATTGATTTTGGCATAATTACGGAACGTGTTTAGTCCATAGCTGTCAAGATTGGGATTTGAAAAAACAGGAGATTTCGCCCCTCCCCCGCCCCCTCCCAATGTAGTCTCCTCCCCCTTGTATGTATATATTTTCTGTTAGGATGTTTCAATAGTACCCAGCTGCAGCTCCGGAGACCAGCGCTTACAAGCCCCCGCACATACAAGCCCGCACATAGCAACCCCTCGCTTCCATTGGCTGATTTTGGTCACGTGATTTTGGGTCACGTTGCACTGCGGGATTGATTGATTGATTGATTGAAAACTTTATTAACAGATTGCCGTATGATTTGGGTCACGTTGCACTGCGGGATTGATTGATTGATTGATTGATTGATTCATTGATTCATTGATTCATTGATTGATTGATTGAAAACTTTATTAACAGATTGATTGATTGATTGAAAACTTTATTAACAGATTGCCGAATGGGTACACGTGACCACAGGCCCTGATTGATTGATTGAAAACTTTATTAACAGATTGTAGAATGGGTACACGTGACCTGACCGATTGATTGATTGATTGATTGATTGATTGATTGAAAACTTTATTAACAGATTGCAGAATGGGTACAGTGACCGATTGATTGATTGATTGATTGATTGATTGATTGATTGATTGATTGATTGAAAACTTTATTAACAGATTGCAGAATGCAGTACAGCTCAATACACACAATTGTTAAGGGGATGCAGACCATGCAGTACTGTTACATTTGTGACATACAGTAAATATATACAAGGGGGAGGGAACTGTACATTTATGATGAATTGAAAATGGGGGACCCTGATGTAAACAAGACGGAAGTCTTTCTCTGGTCTGCATCCCCTTAACAATTGTGTGTATTGAGCTGTACTGCAGATATATTTCAATTGCCTTACTTATTTACATAAGTATTATAGGCCTACAGCAGTATTGTACAGACAGTCTGTGTGAAGTCTGTGTGGTTCTCCAGCTGCACAAAGGCAGAGCAAGAGGCTCTACAGAGGGTGGTGATGATAAAGCCATGATAAAGACCTTCAATCAGCTGAAGGGGAATCCCTCCAAGCTGCTGTCAGCGCTACACACCTTCGGCCGCTCTGGTATCAGCCATGCATCAAAACGTGCACACGCACTCAGGCGAGTCGCTAACCGTGCTGGGCCAAGTATAGCGGCTCAACCCACCTCTGTTGCCCGTCGTAAAATGAAGCTCGGGGGTCGACGACGGCTCGCTGCGGGGAGGCCGAAGAAAAGTGTGGTGAGCACAGACCATCGCTATAGTTTCCCAACAGGAGTAAAGTCTGGAACGCACCACAGCCTGTCACAAGCAGAGATGTGTCGTAGCAATCCGAAGTGACATTGACCACCAATATAGCATGTACATAAAGACCCAGTGCCTCATCCGTAGCTAATATTGCACTACCACAGGACCTAGCATGTCCTACCATGCTCTGTAAATAACTTATGTACATATACCGATATGCCCTACTCTGTTTACTTGTTTTATTGCACAATGTCGTTCTATTGGATTCTATTATATGTTATTACTATTGTATTATGCACATCTTTGCGGGCACGACCACCCGCATTTAATTTTTTTTTTTTTTTTTGATATTTTTTGCACA
The DNA here is from genome assembly GCF_963971535.1 of Notolepis coatsorum. Taxonomy (NCBI): domain Eukaryota; kingdom Metazoa; phylum Chordata; class Actinopteri; order Aulopiformes; family Paralepididae; genus Notolepis; species Notolepis coatsorum. Next base: position 198,783,197 of record NC_140165.1, read on the forward strand.
AATCTCTCCAATATTCAAAACATCTCTTTCCACATCACCATATGCAACTTCCAAGATTTGCCTTTTTCTTTTTTGTAAGAACATACAAAACATGTAAAGGACTCATACAAATACATTAACAACTCAAGTTCAAGTTCAAGTTCTTTAATAGTTGTCATACAGAAGTACAGAATACTTTCATACAAAATGCTTCTTACTGTTACGCTCCAGAGACTGTGCTAGACAAGATAGTATCAAATAACATAATAACATAATATAGCATGAATTTAGAAGAAGAAAATGAGGTCACAGTGTTCGGTAAGCGTCCCAGACACATGTAGGTGTGCATGATAGCATGCATGCATGTGTGTCTCCAACATATGTATGTGGGTACGTGTATTGATTGATTGATTGATTGAATTGATTGATTGATTGATTGAAAAGTTTATTAACAGATTGCAGAATGGGTACAACTGACATGGAAAATAAAAAAGACTTACGAAAAAAAGAAAAATACTATACTATACATTGTGCGTATACATCCCTGATATATATACTTTGCATGTAGACCGATCTACCTGCGAGCAGGTATGTGCTGCATCCTCTATCGGGATGCCACCCTTCTCCATATTGCATGTGAGAGAAAGCGTCCCAGACACATGTAGGTGTGCATGATAGCATGCATGCATGTGTGTCTCCAACATATGTATGTGGGTACGTGTATTGATTGATTGATTGAATTGATTGATTGATTGATTGAAAAGTTTATTAACAGATTGCAGAATGGGTACAGTACAGTACATCTCAATACATACAATTGTTAAGGGGATGCAGACCAGAGAAAGACTTTCATCTTGTTTACATCAGGGTCCCCCATTTTCAATTCATCATAACATATATGACATACATGACATACAGATAGACAGTACTGCTACATCTATACATTTATGACATATCAGATTTGCAAATACAGTACTGTTTGTGATACAAAAGTGTCCAGAAAAGGAGTGTATATACATTTGGCGTAGAAACTGTACATTGGAGGAGGTTGGTGGGGTGGGGTTGGGTGGGTTGGGTGAGGGCTGTGTACGTAAGCATGTGTACATGCCTCACATGTGTGTGTGTGTGCATCTTCCAGGTATGCGACTGTACTCCTATCTCTTGTGTGTGTCTCGTATCCATGTGTGCCTCCGCCCCCTATGTGAGTGTATATCTCAGGTGTGCATATATATGTGCGTCTCAGCTACGTATGTGTGTGTCTCCTATGTACATGTATATCCCCCATATGTGTCAGTGAGAGCCTATACCTCAACTATGTGTATATGTAGGTGTGTGTATGCCTATTTCCTATAAGTGAGTATGTGCATGTATGTGTGCCCCTGACATGTATAACTTAGCCTTGTGCATATGAGTGTGTGTAAACCTATTATGTACACATACGAATATGTGTATCCTAGATACTTGTATGCGGCTAAACATGCACATATGAGAGTGTGATAGAGACAGTGACCATTCCATAGATATACCATCCGGACATAAAATCCATGTACATACATATATAACACATTATAAAGTACAAGTACCATCAGATCAGATCCCCTTTTTCATATTCATCCTTGATATCATTGTAACCCCACCTTAATCATTTGTCCCCAGACCGTTCAGTCAGGTGTAGAAAACTGTCCCATAAACGTGTATGCAAATAAACAACTTGTGACAAATAAAACTCTTGACTTGACCACCAGCCTCTCTATCTAAATGTTATATTGTTAACTGTCTAGTTAGGCATTAACTGTGTTAATCTAAATGTTATATTGTTAACTGTCTAGTTAAGGCATTAACTGGGTTAATTAATCTAAATGTTATATTGTTAACTGTCTAGTTAAGGCATTAACTGGGTTAAGTGGGGAGTGCGTCATGGTACAGTTTCAGTAAGTGGGGAGTGTAAACAAGTTGAACGCGTCACGTGAAATAACGTTACGTGAATAAACATATAACGTTACAATGTACAGTTTCTGACAGCTGGCTGTGTTGTGAAATGTGCATAACGTTATGAATAAACCGCGAAGTCACGCGAAATAACGTTATAAACGCGAATCTGGTAGTATATTTATTTGTATCTTCTTGAGATGATAACATTAACATCCGCATTTTACCGCATGGCGAGCTAAACCAATCAGAGAGGGGCTTCGCTCAACCAATCAAAGAGGGGGCTGCAGAAATGGAGCCCAACCAATCAGAGAGGCGTCTGCAGAACTTCAGCCATTGGGTGGGACCCAAATCACGTGACCAAAATCAGCCAATGGAAGCGAGGGGTTGCTATGTGCGGGCTTGTATGTGCGGGGGCTTGTAAGCGCTGGTCTCCGGAGCTGCAGCTGGAAGCATCTCGGATGTTTAGCTGCTCTCTGCTGAGCTGCCTCGTCGCTCCCATCTGCTGGTCAAAACCTGTATGTACCCAAGGACTGGGTGAACTACTAATTGCTACATTAAATTAATCAGATACCTGGTTGAAAGTGAAATGCTGTGTACATCCCTGCATTAAATGAATGGAAGTGTCAGTGTTTCTGTAGAGGAGATGGAACGCCTGCTCTTGTCGGCACTGCGCAGATGTGGAATCGCAAGGCCATAGATTTAGAATAGATAGAAAGGGCACATTGTGGTGTATCATAATTAATTTGTTGAATACAATAGGATTTTTATAACGTTGACACAAATTAAGGAATATTTACACTAAGTTCTCTTTTACCTCTTATTTAATTCATTCATTAAGGTGAGACACCCCAGGTGAATAGGCAAACAATTTTTAATAGATATCACTATGAAACTTTCCCAGTTTGTTATGTACATAACAACTTAAAATCTATTGCAAGTTTTCTGAGATCTTATGTATTATATGCAAAATAGGCATTACCAACATTGGATGCCAGATTTTTTTTAATGGTTTCATTATGTTGACACATAACACAGTGAACTTTTTACAGAAGGGATTGTGGATATGTCTTTTTATCATCCCATGAATCAGGAAATGCTGACTACAGTCATACAAAATCTATTTTCGCCATGTTTTTTGGTCTAAATGTACTATAAATCAGACTATGAATGATATATCAACAAACCCCTCTGTAAAAAGATGTAGGGTATATATAGGAATAAATGTGGAAAGTATGGTGTGTGTAGGTGCTATGGAATGGTACATGTCTACCCTTGCGTGTAAGAAAAACGCATAGAAACTCATTTTTGGGAAAACGCCTTCAAAGTTCTGTATTGTAAAATGCCATAATTTTTTTTTAAACAGCTATTTACAAACACAATAACTAATCAAACCATTAGTAATTGACAACCTAAACACATGCCTGGTAACTGAATAATAATAATAATAATGATGTATTGAACTGAACAGAACTACACACAGGCTACAAACAGTGTAGTAACAGTGTAGTACCCCCAATAGGCAAAGAAATATTTGAATAGATATCGCTATGAAACTTTCCCAGTTTGTTATGTACATATAAACTAAGAAGAAATATATTGCATGTTTTCTGAATTTTATGTTTATATGCAAATGAGGCACTTCCCCATTAAATATGTGCACATTAATGGATGCAATAAGGCAAAATGAAGTAAAGTAAACAACAAAATGTGTGTTATTGACGTTTTATTGTCACTAGTTTCATAGAAGACATGTTTAGGAAGCAAAATATAACAAAATCTCAAAATCAACCAAAAAAAGTATATTTGCCTATTCACCTTGGGTATCTCGCCTTAATTTAATTGTAGGTACTGTTTATATTGTACATAGTCCTGTGTGTTGTATATTGTGTCCTATGTTACTGACGTGTTTATTGTCTCTTTCTATATACACCGTGGGAAGGGGGGCACGTAATTGAATTTTTCTGTATGTCTCGCTCAAATTGGAAAATTACAAAGTTGACTTTGACTTTTAACATGTGTCTATAGTGTCAGACTCTAATTGAATTCAGGGGCGGATTTAGGATTGTAGGAGATCCGGGGCTTAGCCCAGATTGGTGCTACGATTTTTTTTTACTTCGACACCACCACCTTAAAGCAGACAAAAGGCACTAGAGAACACTTAAATTCACATCCTTTAATTAATGAAGCAAACAATAATAATAATAATAATAATAATAATAATAATAATAATAATAATAATAATAATAATAATACACTGTGTTTGTATACCACCTTGCATACAAGAATTGCAGCTCAAAGTGCTTCACAGCAGTAAAAAAAGACAGGCATAAAATGAGCACAACATTGGCAGATCAAGAGCAATGCTTAAAGTGCAGACATAAAGCATAAAATAGATAGCAGCAAAATAGACAAAGTCAAGGTAAGACATAGAACATTAAATCACATCGTTTTTCATTGCCGAACATTGAGCGCCAGGACCCCCGAAAACCAGAGTATAGTCGGGTTTTCATCGCTGTTTCTTTTATTAGATATTTCCATTCATAAAAACATGCCAGCAGCCTGTGTTATCACTGGGGATGGGTCTGAGATCTCAAAAGTCCAATACCGCCTGTAACTGAGGGGTACAATTCCCTGACTGTATTGTTAGATATGATACTTACTACCACTACCTCTTGTACTTTAGACTCTGGCCACCCAGTACTAGGCATAAATAATTATGGTAAACACTCCCACGTAGATGAAACGATCCAACACAAATGTACCAAGTCGAAAGTCTGCGTTTAATAATAATTAATACATAGCAAAAGGTATGTAGAGCAATCACTTAATTACATTTATGATTTGAAATAGGATGCACTTTTATGGCAAATGAGTATTCGTTGGTATATCAATAGAGAACGTCCAATCTCTGGTGGCGCAGGCGGTAAATATACAACCTGGAATATTTAAGGAATAATAGCAATGATACTTTAATGATTATAGAACTGGATACACTAGGGGGGAATTCCGGTCGCTTGTAAGACAACTGGAGAAGGGGGGGGGGGGTAGAGTCTGGCTGTATCCGTCTGGCCGAGGGTATCCTGGGAGAACCCACGGTTGTGCGGCTCGGTGCCTCAGCGATCCTCGATCCACAGATGAAAGCAGTTGGACTCTCTGTGGGCCGGCTTCCTCCGGTCCACGATGGAGAGACGTGAAGCGACCTCGTCGTGTAGAGCGTCTCCTCACCTGTCGTCCTCTCCGGGGGGGGGTTTCCAACACACGGCAGTGTTGGTCTTTATCCATAGAATAATCACTGTATACAAAGCATAATCCGTGCCTGGGAAGGCGGGCTGTCGTCGGTAGAATAATCCGGTATGCAGGTCCACTCGCTCGTCGGCTCTGGGGCTCCTCGGGTGCAGCCTCACATGGGGTCGGCCACCCTGGATAAGCAGCCAGTTCTACCCGAAACGATGGGGGTACTGACTACGATAGTATTCTCACCGCACGAAGCACTACATATGAATAGACTATTATTAGCTTAATAGACTACGTCCAACTCGACGATATAGTGCCAAATATGACTATTCAAATATTAATATACACGATGTCTCAATACCGATGGTAGGCCGAACTTGGCCTTACTCCCACACGTGGCGTCGCGGGGAGGCTTTACGTCTGTCACTCTATTGGAGGGTAAGAAACTGGACTAAAAGGAAGTCCTACTTTAGTAGCGCAGTATATATACGCACTATGAACAAATAGTACCATTAGTGGTGCGGTAGCCAGATTCCTACGCGGAACTAGGACTTGTTCGTACATGTTGAGCGGTACGTTTGAACTGGGTCTGGGGGGTATGGCAGCCTGGCACCAAGGTCTCGACCAATAGTAGAATGGAGACTATTATGGGATGTTCAGTAGGCTAGAATGGATATTCAATGCATATTGTACAAGGAATATACAAGGGATATCAGGGAATATTAGAGAATATACAAATACAATTAAATATATATATATAAATAAATATATATATTCGGTTTAATCTGGCCCTTCACAACAGCCACCCCCTGATTGGTCCCAGACCTAATCAGTTAAGCAGAGACAGATTAATCGCGTTGTCTATTTACACATAAGGGTTTGCTGTAGGGGTCAGTCAACTTCACAAAGTCATAGGGTTATAGGGTCATGGTCATCATCGATTGTGTCTGGGAGTCGGGGCAGTTCTATGAGCCTCGCCACGGGACGGGTGTAAGTGCGACCCTGGACAAGCACTTCAGCTGCTCGGACCTTGCCGTCGGCACCGGTGATCACTTTGCTTACGCGGCCGGCCGGCCACATAGCTCTGGGCAGTGATTGATCAATAATCATGACGACTGTTCCTTCTGTCAAATTGTCTCTCTCCTTTACCCACTTCTGGCGGGTCTGTAGAGACGGTAGGTAGTGCGGTAGGAATGTCCTTTGTTGTGCACTCTCTATGGTAGTGCAATCATCTATGTTGGGGTCTGCGGAGATAACAGTGCTCAATCCACAGAACATAGGTTTCTTATTCTCAGCCTCCTCTTGACTTGCTTCCCTCGGGATAGGCGTGGGCCACTCTCCTTCCGGGAGCTTTAGGAATGCTGGGCCGTCACTGTAGACATTGCGACGGGTGAGGTCATCTAGGGGCATTCCCCGGGTGATGACGTCAGCTGGGTTCTGTTTTGTATCAACGTAGCGCCACTCTGTTTCTCCGGTTAACTCTTCGGTTAAGTCTTGAATCTCGGTGACTCTGACTCCCACGAAGACTTTGTACTTGCATGAGTCCGATTTGATCCAGGCGAGTACTGTCGTGGAATCTGACCACAGGATTGTTCTAGACACCGGTATGGTGAGCTCACGTTGGATGAGCGTGGCTAGGTGCGCTCCGGCTAGGGCTGCGCAGAGCTCTAGACGTGGGATAGCTTGTTGCTTGCGTGGGGCTATTCTCGAGCGGGCGAGGACAAATGCTGTGTAGATCTCTCCCCCCTCTTCTTGGGCCCGCAAGTAGGCTACTGATCCGTATGCGACCTCTGAGGCGTCACTGAAGACGTGTAAGTCCATTTTACATGTCTCTGGCCTCACCGTGGGTGGGAAGTAGCTTCGGCGCATGTTAACGCCTGGGAGTGAGTGGAGCTCCATCTCCCACTCTCTCCAGGTGGATGCAAGGTTCCTGGGTTGAAAGGCTTTGTAGACAGTTGTCTACGTAGAAGCTGTTCTTTACGCTGTGTCGGACCTCTTCGTCCGCTGCTGGGTCCTCTGCTACATGTTTCTGTAGTGCAAATGTAGCACAGCAGGGGCTGCACGTCGTTCCGAAGGGGAGGACTTCCCATTGGTAGATGGCTGGGTGCTCATCTCCTGGCTTCTCTCTCCATAGGAACCGTAACAGGGGCTTGTCCTCCTCTACTAATCTCACCTGCAGGAACATTCCTTTAATGTCCCCGCTGATGGCCACCTTTTCCTGGCGGAAGCGGAGTAGAACGCCGAGTAGGGAGGGGCCGAGTGTGGGACCGGGCCGTAACTCTTTATTCAGATTTTGGGATCCGATCTGGTAGCTGCAGTTAAATACTATGCGGTCTTTACCGTTGTGATGGACCTTGTGGTGAGGCACGTACCACGATTCAGTGGTCTGGTCAGCCTCTTTAATGTCCATCTTTGTGACGTGTCCCGCTGTGATGAGCTTCTCAATCTCGGCGCGGTATACACTCTCTTGGGCGGGGTTCTTGGCTAAGCGCCGCTCCGTGTTCAGCAGGTACCGTTCTGTGGCGTCTGTCTTGGCGTGGAAAGTAGGCATTCCTTCTCGCCGCAGGAGTGGCGTGGCGTATCTCAACACGCCGTTGACCGGGACTCTCTTGGTCCCTGTCTCGAGGAGGTGAATGGCGTAAATGTCATCTTTAGAGCGAATGTCTTTCTTTCCGTTCTTAAAAGGCATTTGTTCCAAGGTCCATAGCCGCTCTACGTGTTGCAGGAGTGCGGTTTCTCCCTCTGTGACTCGGGAGTGGAGACATCTAGTGGCTGTACTTCGGTTGAGAGATTTGGCGAGCGGGCCTTGGAGAGTCCATCCCAAACGGGTCTCGACTGCTGCAGGACAGCCTCGGGGTCCGGTATGAACCCGGTCTATCGGGACAATGAGGTCTGCATGGTCGGAGCCTATCAACAGGGTCGGCATAGCATTGTCTATGAGCGGGATCGGTAACTTGCGCAGATGTGCATATTTCTCCATCAGCTTGGCGACGGGGTATGTGTACCGCGACAGTCCTATTTCTTGGCTGGTGAAAGCGTCTGTAATCTGGTACCGTCGCTCAGGCTGGCCGCTTGCTGCGATAGAGAATGAGACATTCTCGCCCTTTATCGTCTTCAAATCTCGTCTTATTGTCCGAATTGTCATTTGGGTTTCGCTTCCCCGCAGCCCTAGCTGGGCCGCAGCGGAGGCGAGCAGAAGGGTCTTCTCTGACCCGTCATCGAGGACAGCGTAAGTGTCCAGGACTTTATTCTGGTAGCTTAGTGTCACACGCACTACTTTTAGGAGTACTCGGGCTCCACTGCTGCTGGCGGGATCGATGTACATGACGCTCGCTTTGCTGCTGGATGGTGCGGGTGAAGGGCGCCTTCTGTTACTGTCGTGAAGTATGTCCAGATGGGCTCCATCGCACTTGGTGCACCTTTTCTTTAAGCGGCATTCGGCTGCCATGTGTGAGCGCGCACAGCGAAAACAGCGCTTGTTGGACTTTATCCATTGACTTGCTTCCTCCGCGTTCAGCTTGGGGAAGGAGTCACATTGCGCTAGCCAGTGTTCTTTCTCACAGTAGGGGCACACTATCTTCCACTTCTCCGTTCTGGAGGGGGTACTGTGGCTCCTGCTGCTCGGTACTGACTCCGATTGGTGCATCACAGTCACCGATCTTCTTCCATCATTTAGTCGTCTGGTTCCTTCTCTGGAGCCAGGGGTGCTCCGTCCGAATGTATCTAGCCGTAGGCTGCTGACTTCTCTCGCCAGGAAGTCTGCTAGATCGAGGAGGTTCGGTTCGGGGCCATTCGGGTCTCGGTGGTCTCTCTGCCGCCTAAAACGCTCCTGTCGAGCGGGCGGCAGCTTCTCCAAGATCCTTTCCACATTTGAGTTGGCGTAAAGTTCATGCCTCCCCTTCTCTCTCTGCGCTCCCAACATCCCTACCAGGGACTGCACTCTGATGGACAGGTCGTCCAGTGCTCGATTGTCTATTGCTGGGGGTAAGCGGTCGATGTGTCGGATCTCCTGGATCACGTAATCCCATATGCGCCCATACCTCTGGTCCAATGCTACCAGCGCTGCTGTGTATGGGGTGGTGGAAGTCGCGTAGGCGAGCGCTATATTATGTGCGCGGGGTACCTTTAAGTGCTTCAGTAGGATGGCGTATTTATGGCGTTCATCCAATACATCCACCAACATGGTCTCCAGACACATGCGGAGTTCTGTATACTGGGCCCGGTTCTCTTGGGTGAAGTCGGGTACCATAGGCGTGCCAATGTATGACGCTGACTGTGGATACATCGGCGAGCGTTGGGGGAGAGGCCTCCTAGGCGAGTCTCCTCCCGCTCCTTGGTATGGGCTGGTACCGGCAGTGTACCATGGCCCGCTTGTCCAGGTGCTGTTCCTCGGTGCGGGTCGTGCGTCGTGCTCACCCGTGTATAGAGTCGGGGGTCTGTAGCGCAGCTCCGTGGGAGTATAGCCTGGGCTGTACCGGACCTCCTGGTCCGGTAGAGTACTGTGCTGTCGTCGGGCGTGGTTCTCCTCCTCTTCCTCTTCGTCTTCAGTTAGGTCATCCAGTGCTTGTAGTCCCTGGTTTAGCCTCTCCACAGGATATGCTGCTCCTTCCCGGTTGCTAGGTCTCGCTTGGACCGGTGGGGGGAGGTGGTCTGTGGGGGGTATAGACCTCGTCTGTTGGTCAAGTTCAGGGTTGTTTACTCGGCTAGGGGATGCCGCCCTGGAGGTGTGTCTAGACGAGTTCCTGGAGCCTCTGGCGGAGGGAGAGGGTGTTGTCCGTCTGATCAGCTGTTCTATTAGTTGCACTTGCTGTCTGTCACGCTCTGCGTCCCGTAGAGCACCAGCAGCTGCTCGCTGGCTGTCTGCTCGGTCTCGGGCCACATTCTCTTCCATCTGAATGCGTCTTATTTCTAGACGTATATGCTCTTCTTTGCTCCGCTGCTGGATCTGCAGTCGGTCGCGTTCAGCAGCGGCGTTCAGGCTGATGAGGAAGGCCTGCTGTAGGGTCCTCTCTGCCTCGCTGGGAGAAGGCGGTTGTATAGGGGAGCCTTCCCTCGGGGTACTCCTTGCGGAGCCTTGGAGCTCTATCTCCACGGTGCTCTCCCCGTCTTCTTCCGTACCGAGTTCTCTCTCGGTAGCGTTGTATTCCTCCCGGGACTCATCGGGGACTACTTCTTCAGTACTGGCGGGGTGTGAAGTCATGTCTGGTTCCCCCTGGTCCCCACCGTGAGCTTGGTCAGTTACATTAGAACCCGTGGGGGCCTCTATGGTCGGGGTAGTCTGGGCGTTGGGGTTAGACATACTTTTACTTTCTAGTTTTACCGCGTTTACTGTTAGTAGAAGACTAGGTTGTTGACTGACAGCGTAAGCCTCTAAGTACTGAGGGAGCCGTCGTTCGCGCTGCGGGCGTTGGTTAGGAGGATCGTTTCGTGGAGTGTTCATCATAGGCCATTTCAATATTAATAACACTATATTAATATTACACTAATTACCATCCGGCTCGAAGGACCAATTGTAACTGAGGGGTACAATTCCCTGACTGTATTGTTAGATATGATACTTACTACCACTACCTCTTGTACTTTAGACTCTGGCCACCCAGTACTAGGCATAAATAATTATGGTAAACACTCCCACGTAGATGAAACGATCCAACACAAATGTACCAAGTCGAAAGTCTGCGTTTAATAATAATTAATACATAGCAAAAGGTATGTAGAGCAATCACTTAATTACATTTATGATTTGAAATAGGATGCACTTTTATGGCAAATGAGTATTCGTTGGTATATCAATAGAGAACGTCCAATCTCTGGTGGCGCAGGCGGTAAATATACAACCTGGAATATTTAAGGAATAATAGCAATGATACTTTAATGATTATAGAACTGGATACACTAGGGGGGAATTCCGGTCGCTTGTAAGACAACTGGAGAAGGGGGGGGGGGGTAGAGTCTGGCTGTATCCGTCTGGCCGAGGGTATCCTGGGAGAACCCACGGTTGTGCGGCTCGGTGCCTCAGCGATCCTCGATCCACAGATGAAAGCAGTTGGACTCTCTGTGGGCCGGCTTCCTCCGGTCCACGATGGAGAGACGTGAAGCGACCTCGTCGTGTAGAGCGTCTCCTCACCTGTCGTCCTCTCCGGGGGGGGGGTTTCCAACACACGGCAGTGTTGGTCTTTATCCATAGAATAATCACTGTATACAAAGCATAATCCGTGCCTGGGAAGGCGGGCTGTCGTCGGTAGAATAATCCGGTATGCAGGTCCACTCGCTCGTCGGCTCTGGGGCTCCTCGGGTGCAGCCTCACATGGGGTCGGCCACCCTGGATAAGCAGCCAGTTCTACCCGAAACGATGGGGGTACTGACTACGATAGTATTCTCACCGCACAAAGCACTACATATGAATAGACTATTATTAGCTTAATAGACTACGTCCAACTCGACGATATAGTGCCAAATATGACTATTCAAATATTAATATACACGATGTCTCAATACCGATGGTAGGCCGAACTTGGCCTTACTCCCACACGTGGCGTCGCGGGGAGGCTTTACGTCTGTCACTCTATTGGAGGGTAAGAAACTGGACTAAAAGGAAGTCCTACTTTAGTAGCGCAGTATATATACGCACTATGAACAAATAGTACCATTAGTGGTGCGGTAGCCAGATTCCTACGCGGAACTAGGACTTGTTCGTACATGTTGAGCGGTACGTTTGAACTGGGTCTGGGGGGTATGGCAGCCTGGCACCAAGGTCTCGACCAATAGTAGAATGGAGACTATTATGGGATGTTCAGTAGGCTAGAATGGATATTCAATGCATATTGTACAAGGAATATACAAGGGATATCAGGGAATATTAGAGAATATACAAATACAATTAAATATATATATATAAATAAATATATATATTCGGTTTAATCTGGCCCTTCACAACACCGCCGCCTAACGCCTTGCGGCCGCTATTGCACTCCATTTGAAACGATGTGGCTTGGTGTCTGGGCCGAGCTGCCAAACGCTTATAACGCATGCATCGACGAGGGTCGGGTACATGTTCAATGCTGGATTACGTTGGCACCTTGATCGACATCAGTACATGGAATGGCGATCAGATAATTGGAATATTCTTTTCGGGACAGATCCTGGTCAAGGTAAGGACTATATGGTATCAATATTGCGTTGATCCAAAAATGCCTTCATGCTGATCGGGCGTGTGTGTGTGTGTGGCGTGTTCCATTGGTTGCGATCAAAGCACGGAGGGGCGCCCCCCCCCCCTTCAGGCATCCATGATGAAACATAATACAGATCATCTAAATTTGATTTGAGAACAGTAGCTAGTCCAGGGAAGAAACGATAACGCGTTTACTAGAATACACGTTGCTGGCCATTACGGAGCATTTTGGAAATGATACCAGACCGCGCTGAAACTACACTCATATTCACGACGGTATAAAACGGAAATGTATGGTTGGAAAAATTATCAGTTTTTTGCATATTGACCGGAAGAAACTCAATGACAATCAACCTTATTATTAGATCCATAGATATAATATAGCTTTAGGCCTGCAAACACAGCCACGTATCCCCATGTTAAAAGGCGCTGGCCTTTCAACAGTAACAGTAAACAGCGCCATCTGGCGCTGAAAGTGTTAACACTTCAGTGCCAGCAGGGGGCGCACGATTTAGTGCTTGAATGCCCACCATCCACTTCATGTTAGCGTTAATATCGCCTAATCTATGTTTTAAATTATGGCTATGTGTCTAATCTGCCCGTCGCTTATCAATGACTCATTTTCCAGTCAACATTGTCGAAGCGGATTGTTTTTTTATCGGTTCATTTCCGTTTTATAGCATCTTGAAAAGTCCTAGTTTTCAAGGAAAATTAAAATATTCCATAATAAACTGAATATTCTAGAATACACAAAAACGTTCTCATTTTTCGGTCTATTTATGAATCGTTTTCAAATAAACGCTAGATTATCGATAGTGTATGCACGCTATGGCGATCTGATATCTGATTTGATATATTTCCTGATCGCTTGCACAGCCAAACAGCCACATCACACATAGGGGAAAAGCTTATATCTCCGTGAAAACAGGTCTGATTATCCTAAGACTGGTAAAATAGATTCCTTACCTGAGATCAGATGTTATCTAAAAAGATTATTCCAATTCCTGATCGCCATTCCAAAAATCGATCCTTTTATTGATCCAACGCTACATACTGTAAACACATATTACACGCTGTTCTGATGGTCCACAATGACTGGGATCATCTCCGGTTACATGCGTAAGAAGTAAAATGTGGATTCCGGATTTTTCTTTTCTCATCCATTTTCCCAATCAGATGATCTCCTGTGTGGGGGCTGGCTGCCCCCCACCGATCTCCTCGTCAGGTGTTGTCCTTCAGTAAACAGAGGGGGGGGGGGTCTGTTTTGGCCCCCTGCTTTTTTGGCCTGTGGCTCCTTGATGAGTTTTTAACACTAGAACCTTTTCTATATTTATGGTTTATAACAAGAGTGAACTGACACTCTATTACCTTCATAACCAGTTTGACATTCTAAATGATATTCAAATACCTTTTATCTAATATGGTTTAATTAATATGATCTTGTTTATGAATTAGTTTCCATGTCTAACATCCTGTAAATACATTCTGCTCTTAACAAGTCTGGGCTGGTCTGCCCTCTGCACCCAGTGGGGTGTTATCACCAGATTAACATACAGTACTCAGTCACGAGTGGAGGACTGGAGGTTGAGTGGCTGTCTCTGTAACACCAGTATCAGCTCCTTACTTTAGCACTGAAAATCCATTCTGCTGTTGAAAGGGTACACCTGGCTTTTGCTAATTATTCACACATATTAGTTATGAAATACACAGTCAAACATACCACAGGTCCTCCCTTTGGCAATTAATATTGTCATAAACCAGTATATTGACTTGATTTCATACATACTAACCATACAACATTTTTCACATTAAACATAAAAATCAAATTTTTCTCAATTTTCATTATTCTTTAGTACATATCATCAATGAGCTTTTAATCCTCCGGGCTCATAGCCAGAGGCCTACTTTTTTCTTTTTAATCAAAAACTTTGAATATGCTAAAACAATTAAAACAATTTAATCTAAACATCACCAATTAAAATATAATAAATCACAAATTTAATACCCAGTATTCTTAATCTATAGGAAAGTTTGTTCCCACACTCTTTAGATGATCTGGTTGAGAGAAAACACACATTAACCTCACAATATTCACTTTTCATTTATCTTTTCTTTCTGCTAATTCTTTCTTAAAAATAGTTCAATCACATCTTGCATAATTCATCAATTGGCTCTCTCATCTATCCTCCCCCCTTTATGACCACATAACGGTCATAACCTTACCACCTCGGTCCCCACAGCGTCAGTCGGGCGGGGAAAGCAGACACCCAATGAGATTTTTTTTTTTACTATCTATTCTAGCGTCTACCTCCCTATTCTATGTGTATGTCATTACCCTATCCCTGCATTGTGTTAATCTATCCGCCCTTTGTCTGTGCTTTCTATCAAATCAAATGTGCACAAACCAAAGACCATCAGTATCTATTCAGTCAACCAACATCACAATTCCTCAGAGGATCTCGTCTACACATTTTCTGCTCAGACCGGCTCCGCCCCCCCCCCCTTTGTGCCTAGCAGCTAACCGCTGCAGCCATGTTTCAGGCCAGGTTACATGCCTCCGGTCTAGTCATCTTTTATCCCATGACAACCTGTCGCAGACGGTTCTCATTAGCCTGGAAATGTTTCCAAAACTTGTACCACATCTGTTCACCACATAAGTTCAACCTGGCCCCCCCTCAGGGGTTCTGTAGCGGGCAGGGGTTTCCGTATACAAGAATCCTCTTTGGACAAATTGGTAATCAACCACCATCGGACTGAAAAGAAACAGGAAACAAACTGAATTCTTACGTTACCGTGCCGCATATCCTAATGTAATGTATTGAACATGTGTCCTCTGGGTTGATCTGCATTCCCTCCCATACTGAGATGTGAAGAGACAAAGCACATTGCATTTTTTTTTTACAATTTAACATACTTGTAAGAGAAGCCATTTCGACAAATCCATACAAATGTGAAAATGAACTACTTAGCTCCTTTGACATCCTGTTCTGACGTATTTCAGCCTTCACCAGTTCTCTCCCACCAGATCATGAAAAGATAGATTTAAACACAAAAGAAAAAGAAATTAAACAAAGTCATACATCTCAATAAACACACACCACTCTGTTGTGGCGTCCCCACTTGTGAAATATCTCATGCACACAGAGAAAACATCAAAGGAATGAAAAGAACAAACGCCAAAATCACTCTTACCCATCTCACACTCCTGTCGCGGCCCTCACACACACACACACATTCCCTCACACACACACATTCCACACCTCACTCAAATGGAACAAATCAGTCATGCCCTAATCTGACACCTTTAATTTCCAGCACAGTCTTCTATACTGGTCCCATTCATTCATCAGGACACAACACATTCAGTCCTGAAAATTTAAGTTTTTAGAAATAAAAAGAAATCAAACATTTTAATTCAATACCTCATTCACACGTATACCGATTTCTCAGCAGCGTCTTTAACTTCTAAGACATTAAAAAGAAATAAAATCAAATGAAAGTAATAAATCAAAATTACAAAATAAACTCTTTCATTCAATACCTCACCGCCTCAATCACCCACTGAAATCAAAAGACACCCAGACACACACAGACACCCCACTCAATCATCCACAGATTTACATTAGTGAAACATTCACAAAGAAAAAACCATCCACGCTTGTTTCACTCATGCAAACAAAAACTCAAGTCATTCAACATACATCACTCAACCCACAACACAACATAACTCATTAATCATCATTCAATTGTTAGTTGCCCTTCCTCTCCTGCTCTCAACTTTCCTGCTCTCATCTTCAGGCTAACACAATCTACACTCAATCTCTGCACTACAGTCTCCTTACTGTATTCTTACCCACTGCCAGAGGGAGCCTAGGAACCCCCTCTCAACGATAGAATCTCAAAGCATTCCTAGTACCCTGAGAGTCTAACACTATTCCTTCTAATCAAATAGTTAGCCATTCAACGTCATAACTGCGTCTGAACTGGCTATCTTATTGATCTTCTCACTCACTCACTCAGCTGCTTTCTGTATTAGCCCTTTGTCTCATCTTCCTGTCACCCTCTATCTCCCTCACGCTCACGTCTCGTCTCCCTGTTGTAAAAATACCTCTACTGTTATCTTTCACCAACTGCCCTCTGCAATCTTCACCTCTGACCTGTCTTCCTGTTGTAAAGATAGACTAGGTCCCTTCTCTGAGTGTAACAGCGACCATAAACAACAGGTTTACCATCCCCCCTGATTTCCCGTGACCTATGCATACTGACTCCCCTTAGCATAAACCCCCCTGTAAATCATCAAAGGGTTAATCACACATTTCATCCCCCAGAGGCAAGCCGCCCTCAGGGTTGAATTAATCACACATTCCTATACTTCTAGGGGGAAGGCAATCCCCCCCTAGAGGTAAATTAACACATATTTGCCTGTTCTCTCAACAGCCAATATCATTTATCCTAAGCACAGAAACTTTGGAATGAAAGCAATCCCACAGTCATAAAAACATACATCCAATTATTGTAAACAGTGTCATTTAATCATTAAAAAAACATATAAACAAGCCCCCATCATTAAATTATCCTATTATGATTCAAGGACTTGCAAGCAATCTTAATATAAAACATCAGCCTATTTAAATCAATAGTGCATTAAAGATTTAACAATCTAAACAAGCATAAACACAACCTCACTTATCTATACTAAAACATGTATTCAAAACAATTGCACTCTAAACAGATTTAAAATTTGCAATATAACACAACAATTTTCATGTACAATGTACAAACATAAACATTTTATCAAGAGCCACTCGTTAGAAATAAAACATTATTAGTGGTTAGTTCCAACATGCTAAGACTAAAAAGATTTTAAACAGGATTTCCTGGGAATGTTAACTCTGTACATATGTGATATGTGATTCTACTGCAGATGTATTAATTAAATATAATGCAAGAAATATGTCCTTTTCAGTGTAGAGCGCTTTCCTATAGCTCCTCTCAAACCTCACTTGGTCAAGAATATACACTTGTATAAAATAACATTGCCTATTTTGACAGGTCCAATGTATATATATGTTCCTATTATTAATGATACATTTACCCATAGTAGCTAAGTTGTGAGTTTTAACTAGTTCACAGGCAATGTATCCATTAAATCATTTCACCTTAATAGACTCACTGCATTGTCTGCAGCCTACAACTCATAACGTTAGGTTATGGCTATAACCAAGTTCTGTTAGTTAGGGGTGACGCTTGGCATCACCTACTGCACTCCCTCGCGTACGTGCACGAGTACTGAATAACATTCCACAAATATACCTTTAATACCAGTATTAGTCTGACCACACCCCTCATCAGCTTACCTTCATAAGCAGGTGTGTGGTCACCTGCTCTCCTCCTTCCCAAGCTTTCACCACAAGGTGAGGTCAAGGGCTGCAGCGGCCGTCTGATGCCAAGCGTCACCCCTAACTAACAGAACTTGGTTATAGCCATAACCTAACGTTCTGTTTCGTTAAGGGGCTCTGCTTGGCATCACCTACTGCACAAGGGAGGCCAAGCGGAGTCGCTGGCTGACAAATACACCCCGCTGACAGCCCCCCACAACCATCAGAACAGGGAGGGCCGAGCCCCCCCGACCCCCCCTAATGGAGGGCATCCCCCCTATTAGGGGCTTCACGGGAGGGCGACGGACCCGACCGTGCGAAGAGGCACTCAAGCAACCCAACGCACAGGGTGAGCAGACCGTGGCTTGACCCCACGACTACACCCACGCACAACCCGCATGCCACCCGGGAACGAACGTAGGAACAACCTCGTCACTGCCCCCAGAATCACGGGGTCAAGGGCAAACCCAACCCCGTGGCAAGGCCGTAGCAGCGGAGCGCGAAGGAAGACCCAGACCCACCAAAAGGACTGGACTCCCTGGAATGGGGGCCCGGAGAAGGCCATGATGCCAGCATCAAGACCCCACCAGGGGGGCACCTAGTGACCCCGCCCCCCACATCGCCAGCGTATTCGGACAAAGCCCCTCAGCCGAGCGGGCCCTGTCCTCCCCAACAGCACACCGCCTGGAACACAGGCCCTGCAACAGGCAGACAGCATGGTCATAACACACAAGAGTTAACCAACGGAAGCAGGCAGTGCACCGGGGAAAAAGACCAGGCAACAGGCTGTCAACCCACGCCTGGAAACTGCGGACGAGGCAGGCGCCAGAAAGGACAGCTGAAAACAGCCGCCCCGGCGGAAGGGGCGTATGCTGGCATTGTCGCATAACCAAGCTTTTAAACAGCACGTCAGAAGTGGGATCCATAGACCACTCGGCCCCTGACAGCTGCCCACAGAAAAAGCCCATACGATCGGCAGACGTCATGAACGTGCAGGGGCACCCTCAACCGGAGAACCGGGAGTTGACACTGCAGCAACACACCAGAGAACCAACCACCCAGGCATCACCCCATGCAACGGTTGGTCCCATAACCCCACAGGAAAGAAACCCCAAAACACATCTGCGGCACCGCCGCAGCCCGTGTTCCGGTTCCCAACAGGGCTATCCCGGGCCTACGGGTCAACGAGCATCACCCCGGACCGGGCCCGGTGATACGGGGAGCACAGGGTCCCCCGAGGAGGTTAAACCCACCCAACAGGCCCCTCAGTGCCAAAACGCAAGAGAAGAGCATAAAAATGGAAGACCAGCCCCAGCACCCCGCACTCGGTATTCCCAGGAGGTCACCCAACCAAGTACCAACCAAGACCAACCCGTACAGCGGCCGAGATCCGACGAGATCGGGCGCGTACAGGTCGGCACGGCCGTAAGCCATTACGACAGTGCAGAATACAACGCACCCAACAAGGGTCCCATAACGCTCAACCCTGTGACACCCGGATCGACCTAGCATTTTTCCCCCTGAAAAAACCCCAAGTCCCTCAGGGTACCAGAACAGCAGATCTGCATCCCCAGCGGACAACGGGTGCAACTGATCTGGACCAGCGCGACCAGAACCAGTCCCGTGCCCTAATCACGCCGACCTGCCAACCCCAGGAGAAGGGGCAGATATGCGCGTTTGATCCCAACACAAAAAAGAAGGCGCCACCCAGACGTGTCGGTATGAACCGCGTCCGGTGGCCCACCCCTAGGGCGTGAGACCCTTCCCCATATGTCCAGACCCATTCCGTCATCATCCCCTGACATGAACGGGAACCCATCGACAACACACAGGATGTCGGAAGAGGAAAAACCCCCATCCCAATTGCTCCATAAAAACGCTGTTTCACTCAAGCAAACAAGGCGCGCTAGTCAGCCAATGGCCCAAAAGCACATCCTGAGCCAGCACTATGTGTGCGTTTGGACATACCCACATCAACAATAGGCCGTTTAGACCACCATATTGAATCCCCAAGACGCCCAGGGAAACGACAAGAGGGGCGAGATGCAATCAATTCCATGAATGAATGAATGAAAAAATGTACCCAACAGACTGCAGTACAGGAATACACACAATAGGATAAGGGGAGGCAGACCTGAGAAAAGACGTTAGTCTTGTTTCTATCAGGGACCCTCATTTCCAATCCATCAAGACACATTCAACTCTTTATAAAAATAAAGAAAAGGCATCACCCGTATGACCCAACTGCACAGCTGGGAGTAAAAACCCTGTTTATCACATGATTTTAATCCAGTCACTCCTTTTAATCAGAGTGTAAGACCAGACCCTCCCAGAAACACCTTCCCACATGAGACTACGGTCAAGAAAAAAGATATGTAAACTGTGAGACACGTGACCAATAGACTCAAGTTTGACACATAAACCGGGCGCAGCAGGCCCGTAAGCCCTGCGCCCAACCTCGACATCTTTAAGACACCAGCTCATGGAAGGCGTCGCCATAGCAACAACGCTACAACGGGCGGGGAAAAACCCACCGGATCCTGTCATAACAGGAGTCGGTAGAATACCCCTCCCCCCCCCCCCCCCCCCCCCCCCCTGTCAAGCACTGGCCTGGCCCTGACTGGCTCAGCAGAAACGATCAAAAATCCCCTAAACCAATCAAGTGGGAAAGGAGGGGTTTATTCGACACCCCCTCCCGAAAACACACCCTTTATCCCTACACACAGAAACACAACCGTAGCCATCTTGAAAAACCTCCGGTAGAAAGCAATGCATAGCATAAGCTAATACAATGCCTGCTACCCACAAAAAGTGTAAAAGGTTTTACAACAACATAAGTCGCCTGTGCGTGAATCCTATACCCGTTGCCTATGTCATACATAGGAAAAAACGCCGAACGAGAATAACGGCTAGGCCGTGAAAAAGTGTGCGTACGAGCATTACTGCAACTAAACAACACAGCATTGTGAAAACACATATACTTAGTTAAAGCAATGGAATAACACCAGTCCTAATTGCATGTGGAGCATCAAGCTAAATAGAACCTATTACCGAGTGTAAGTTGCAGACCTTGCTTAAGTTGCAGACCTTGCAAAATACTTCCCAAAGGTCAGTGAATACCACAACCACTACACCAGAGGAAGCTCAACAAATCATGTTAAACCCAGATTCGGCTCAAACAAGGGACTAAACACGTTTCGCAATTATGCCACAACAATGTGGAACGCCCTACCCAAAGCTGTAAAGGAATGTGAATCCCTGCCCACATTCAAAACCGCCCTTAAAGAGCACCTACGGGAGGCTGCAATTCAAAACTGGCCACCGTAAATGCCCAAAACCCCCACCACCTCCTAATAGACAGTCTCCTCCCCACCGCATGTATATATTCCCTCCCCGCCGTATGTATATTCCCCTCCCACCCACCCACCCCCTCCTAATGTACAGTCCCCTCCCCATCAAATGTATATACTCTGTCAGGATCTAGGGGTAACAGTACTGTATATTTGAATACCGCCTATGTCACAAATGTATCAGTACTAAATACCTATATGTCCCTATGCCATAAATGTCATGTATGTTATGTATGTCATAAATGTCTATATGAATTGAAAATGGGGGACCCTGATGGAAACAAGACAAACGTCTTTCTCAGGTCTGCATCCCCTTAACAATTGTATGTATTGAGCCGTACTGTATTGTACCCATTCTGCAATCTGTTAAATAAAGTTTTCATTCATTCATTCATTCAACCTCGTAACACAACACAACTCACCCCCCAACGTAAACAGGGTAGATCCATATATACACAACCCCACCATATGATTTGTTTGAAGAAACACACAGTTTGTTTGGCCAAAACACAGTCCCCCTTATGTCGGGGAACTTTTTTATTAAATAATAAAGTTTAAGGCACAAAATCATAGAGGGGCCGGGAAGGGTGTAGGAGAGGGGATACAGAGGGGAAAAAGGCACTCCTAACGGCGTCTGCCACCTCGCGCCGCTCGAGTCTTGCCACCCCGGGGAGCCCCGGAGGGACGGTAGGTTACAGTCTGCTGGACACGACGTTCCCTACCGTCTCCTCCGGTCTGGGATGGGCCGGCGGTGGCCGAAGCGCCGTTTCGTCCCCTGGCCCTCTTGGCAGGGCCAGCAGCGGCGGCGGAGGCAGTGGTAGCGGCGACGGAGACAGCTCGACGTCGCGGAAGCCTTCTGCCCCCACCGGCAAGGACGGGAGGCGGAAAATGGGGTTGGAGGATGGATCTCTCCTCTGCCATCTCTCTGCATGTTGAGGTCATCAATTGCAGGGCCTTCCCGAACAGGCCAGCGTCGGAGAGGGCGGCCGTCAGAAGAGGGGCTCTCTTCTTCTCTGGCACACGGGCCTGCTCCAGCCAAAGGTGACGCTGGCCCAGGGTGGCCAGGGCACGCACTTTCCCCATGGCTATGGCCAGCACCTGGGAAAGGTGCAGGACAGCTCCCGCAGCCTGGGTGATCTGATCGCATTTTACCTCGTTCAGATCCGTGCCGCCCGTCATTATCCCCGATACAAATCTAGCCAGGTGGGCGATGTTAGACGCCGCAGCCAGCGATTGTGTACCAGCGATGAATGACTGGTCACCCCAATAAGCCAATCGCCTAGCCGACTTCCCCTGGAGGACCGGCTTGCATAGGGGTTCCCACACCATATCCGGACAGAGGAGCGCGGCCATCGGATTGTCAAGCCGAGGCACGCCCTCCCCCATACCTTTGACTAACCCCGACACCCGCGTAACTGGTACGTAGGCGGGAGTTAGTCCCATGATGTTGGACACCGCCTGACCCCGACGAACATAGGCCCCCATCGATGGGAAAAATGGGTAGACAACGTCCACCCCTCTCACTGGGGGACGCTGCCAGGGATGGCCTATGAGGTCATCAGGGACAGGTGCAGGCAATGGCAGCGGCAGCGGCACACCGTTTGCGGTGGCGGCTACCGCCATGAGCTCGGGAAACAAGGCCCGCAGTTCCCCCTGCGAACCTTCCTCCACCGACCCCGCATCCCTCGCATACAGCAGGCTGCGACTGGTCAAGGAGCCACAATCCGATGCGGCCGACAGTAGGGCATCCTGCTGATGAGGCCAAGGTGGTTCCTCGACATCCTCGAACAAGGCGCCCCATGGAGCCATTTCTCCCCCCTCCGGGGTCTCCGGAGGAGGGATACTCTCCTCCACGGGACCATCATACAAGAATCCGTCCGCCTCTTCCATGAAGTCCTTAGTTTCCATCAGAAATCCAGAGTCGGACGCATCCTCGCTGGTCTCCAGCAGCTCCCCAAACCCAGGCCGTTCGCGTCTGCACGCCACCATCTTACGACGCGAGCGAGCAGACGCGAAAAGTTTGCGTCGCAAATCCTCCGGCTCCAAAACAATCCCCCGTTCATCAACGGGCGATTCCCCAGAACCAGAGGAACCAGAGTCGAGATCAGGCCATCGCCGGAGCGACGGCACCGAACCCTCGGCTCGTCGGTGAGGAAAACTATCCACCGGCAGTCTCCCGGGCTGGGTCAGCAACCACGAGAGTGGCAACAGCCCAGCACCGAAGCGCACGACGGAGGCGGGAATGGAGAACCGGTGGTGAAGAGTAGGTCTAGCGGGTCTACTCTCCGCGGAATACATTATGACCCAAACCTTTTCTTATACAACAAAGTGAGAGAAGAAAAGATTAAGCACAATGTAAACCAGTCACAACTCTTTTCAACTAACAACACGTCAAGTGGGGTACTACCGAGGCACTTCCTTGTGGTGAAAGCGAGAAGGAGGAGAGCAGGTGACCACACACCTGCTTATGAAGGTAAGCTGATGAGGGGTGTGGTCAGACTAATACTGGTATTAAAGGTATATTTGTGGAATGTTATTCAGTACGCGTGCACGTACGCGAGGGAGTGCAGTAGGTGATGCCAAGCAGAGCCCCTTAACGAAACAGAACTGTGTCCCCTATTCTCCCCTAGTCTAATCATCACACATGTACCACTTCCCCCTTTTGCTACACAAAACTTGTAGCAACACACCCTAAACCACTCCCAGATCATCGTTTACAACACAAAGCAAAAATATAAACACTCACCAATCTCGTCAACCAGAACTGCATATACATTTCTCTTCCTCCGCCATTAGGCAACGGAACAAGACGATAAAAAACTACAACTAAAATGGCCGCTAAGGGGCTTCCTGTAAAAAATCCGGAAGTTCAAAATGGTCGCTACGGCGCTTCCTGTCAAACCAAGAAGTCGTTCTCTGCTAGCCCGCCGCTGGTGGTCACAAATTGCATAATGCTACAGACTCTACACAAAACAATGTCAACTGTCACCAGTATAACGCAACCCTACGTCACACGTAGTACAAAATATAATAATGTACGTTCATACAACATGAAAAGAACCATCCGTACCCTGCACATCAGCACCGTTAATCTAGTTAGCTTAATAGCCCTGTTAGCTTAGCTTAGCATAGGTAGCTTAGCTTCCCGTTACCCAAGGGTGCACCGCGGTGCTCTCGCCCAGAGTCATACAACATTACAACCGAAGCGTCCTACTTTTGCAAATAACTCTCAATCAACGTTATCATTAAACAATCGCTCCACTCACCAATATCCCATATCCACCGTCACCACACCGCTTCTAATCATAACATTGCACAAACTCTTATCACGGCGTTATCCCCCAAACGCTCATACCAGCTAAATAGCTAGCCAGCCTGATGTGAGGTTCTATGCGCTCCCTGGGAGCCGCGCGTTATGTGATGTTCCCATATGCGTTCAAGATCCGTGCATCCACTCAGTTCAATGCTACCCGGACGGATAAAAATTACACGCATCCCCCCACGAGAACTATATAACAGTACCTTTGTAAAACCATACATACATGCATTCATTCATAAGTACTAAACCCATTTACCCCCAGCTACCATGTTTACACACAAACTCCCATTTATAAGTGCTCACTTTTTTCATCCAAATGTTCAACAACAACAACATCATTCCCTCCTTTCATTCATCTCAGCCGGCCGGCTATTTAAGTACTAACTCTTAACGCGACTCACGCAATGACGACATAAACGTCTCAATTTTAGCAGGCCCTTCAGCAGGATTATATGGGTTTAATTTTCTTATTTAAACTCCCTGTGCTCACAGGCAGCAAAAAATGCCCAATCCTCTCCTTTGGTTTGAACTCAATGGGCAAACCAGAGTCGAAAGTTGCATTATAGCCACACGGTCTGCTTCTGGTGTCACGCTATAATACTCAAAACATACTTATTGACTCCATAACGTTTACACTCCCATCGTCACCCGTAAGCCTGTGGCTACTTGATTAAACCTAATACCGCGCACCCTCGGCACCACACTATCTCGTGTCTACTGTCCATAGCCCAACAAAAGGTTTGATACACATCATTACCGCCTTTCATATATTCCACCATATCTCTTACTCGCCTTGAGCACGGCTAGAGATAGATTTTCGGGATATATTCAAGCAAGCCCCTTCTATTAAAGCGACAGCACCAGGCACGAGAGTTAATTCGTTTCTGATCCGTAAACAGAGGTTCGAAATGATCCAGCTCATCTTTTACTTGCTAGGAGCCCTGCACAAATGCAGGCCTATCAGCAAACCAAGTAACATCTTTGAACGCCGCCCCGCTTAGTCACTTCAAAATGTTCTCATTACATCCACGTAAGATTAACAACGTATGGTTCAACAACGAGATATCAAACGCCACATAACCACCACTCACCCACGTGATCCTATACCACTGATCCACACTGTAGTGACACATCCAATATTAGATCATATTAACACAAGCACCTTAAGCCCTATCTGCGCTCTCATTCAGAATCCGTCTGTACAGTCGAGGTCAGAGTCGATCATTGTGATTCCCGACTTTACTGATCCTCGCCAACACAAACATCTCATCCTGGGAGCCGCGGTCTAAACTTAATACGTAATAGAACTCATCCCTGCTCTACCGCCCCACCCCCTGCACGCAAAAACAACATCTCCACCCCGGGCCCCAACTGGTGGCTACTGGCTAGGCTACACGACCAAACACACAACCCCGTTCTCCCCTTCCAGACAGCAAAAACTCTGCACTGCAACACCTCAACCCCCGGTCCTTTTTACCGCTTGCTCTCAATATGGGAACGGGTCTTAGAACGGCACCATTCTGTCGTATATTTCTAATCAATATCTAAGGGGATTTACAGTACAATGAGGTTGCTATCTGGAAGGAAGAAGGTCATAATGATAGAAATGGTCTTTCTCTAGTGGAGAAATAAACTGTGCAGGCCAGACAGAAGAAACTATAGTTCAAAACTCATTATTTATTTTGCCTCTGGGCTCAGAGTGAATTCAGAAGGTTGCCTTACATACAAGGATTATTTCATAATACATTAACACATGTTGTACAAAGGATTAATAAGGTTTGCACATCAAACCCAGTCTGTACATAAACCAGTAGTCATGTTAACATCAATGAAATAGAGAATCTTACTGAGCATTTACACATGGAGTAAACCTGGTTTCAGATATTAAGGATTACACTAAACTTAAACAACAACTGGTGTTTCCCATGATTTACTCACGTATAATCAGCAGTCTGTGGGTGGATCGGTTGAGAGACACAGAAACCCCCTGGTGGTTTCTGGCCTGTCTCTCAACACTGCGCTCTGTTATCTACTCTGATTTCCACCAATAACAACAGTATAATAATACGTTTGGTCCAATTAGATTTGTCTTCTGGGAGGCGGTCCCAATCAGATGATCTCCTGTGTGGTGGCTGGCTGCCCCCCACCGATCTCCTCGTCGGGTGTTGTCCTTCAGTAAACAGAGGGGGGGGGGGGGGGGGGGGGGGTCTGTTTTGGCCCCCTCCTTTTTTGGCCTGTGGCTCCTTGATGAGTTAACAGTTTTTAACACTAGAACCTTTTCTATATTTATGGTTTACAACAAGAGTGAACTGACACTCTATTACCTTCATAACCAGTTTGACATTCTAAATGATATTCAAATACCTTTTATCTAATATGGTTTAATTAATATAATCATGTTTATGAATTAGTTTCCATGTCTAACATCCTGTAAATACATTCTGCTCTGAACAAGTCTGGGCTGGTCTGCCATCTGCACCCAGTGGGGTGTTATCACCACATTAACATACAGTACTCAGTCACGAGTGGGGGTTGAGTGGCTGTCTCTGTAACACCAGTATCAGCTCCTTACTTTAGCACTGAAAATCCATTCTGCTGTTGAAAGGGTACACCTGGCTTTTGCTAATTATTCACACATATTAGTTATGAAATACACAGTCAAAGATACCACACCTTTATTTCATATTCGATGCCGACGGTAGGCTATATATAGCACATTTGGTTATTCATCTTAAACTGTAGATGCTTCACCTAGCACCTGGATTTGTAACTGCACAAAAGCACCGCTGCGGGAGGATCTTCTCACTGAGAACACACAGCCTGCGCTTAACTTTTTTTTCTTCTTTCCCCTCACGATTTATTTTAACGTGCCCTGACTAGCTGGCTCGGCGAGGCTCTCTCTCTGTAGCCTATACCGGCTCTACCGGACCTGATGTCTGTGAGTGATGGGGGCTAGTGGCGGGCGAGGTGGCAAGCTTCTCTCACGGTTTTCTGGACAGCTTCGGTCCCTCGCTGGCGGTGCCTTGGCCGCTCATCATCATCCCCCGGTGCAAGGTCTGCGTCTCGCCGGAGTCATGGTGTATTATTAGCAGTTTAAAGACAGCGCAACTGTCTTTCCGGTATGTCAAGTATTTGAGCCGTGCCGTTTATTAATATCGACGCGGCGTAAATACGGCAATTGGGGGGTAGAGGTGCGTGTTCACCGAGGGGTCGGCGACAGGCAGCAGGCTTTTGCCCCGAGCGGGACTCAAGCCTCAACACGGCTGCACGAGAGAGCAGTTCAGCACCTTGGACAGCGTGACAAATGCACCCATTTCATTGGCTGTCACTGTTACACCTATACACGGCTGGCCCCGCAGGGGTAGACTAGAGGTCTGTGTTTCTTCTGACTCGAGTGACACTGACACACTTAATTGGAGCGAGGCATTAAATGAACATTTAAAAAAAAAATTATAATAATAATAATTATTATTATTGTTTATACCATGATATGCGGGACATTGTTCTGTTGTAGCGGGACGCGGGACAAACGTCCCTTTATCGGGACTGCCCCACGAAACACGGGACAGGTGGGCACCCTACACATGGGTCTAATACAGCAATGGATTATGGGTCAATGCAACGTTAAAGCAGTGGTAATGTAAGACTGACTTTACATTAAGAATGACAATAATATAGTATAAAGTAGGGTATTATTTGGACTAAAGAATGGTGTTGTCTCCCCCTACTCGCATGTTGAGGGAGAGCACCATACATTATACACTGAGAAACCACGGCCGAGAGTGAGCTCTCCGGGAACAACCCCACTTTGCCCGACAGTTTTCGGGCAATCATCTTCCGGTCTGACTTCCTCTCCTAAAGTTCTAATCTACACTGCTGCCACCTGTCGTCACCGAGGGCAATTGCAGCCATTTTGTATAATAAGAAAAAAATAACAAAAACATATTTTAACGGGAGGACGGCGGGAGAGAAGGTTGTCATACAAAAACGGTACGGTTGACAGGTATGGTTTAGTCCCTTGTTTGCCATAGCCATAACGTTGAGTGTCTCTATTTTAGGTTTAGAGGTGGGCCGTGATGTCTCCAATAGGCTTCAAATAAACTGGTTGCATTTCCGCTCACGTGGATTCCTATAGCAACCATTTCTTCTTCTTCTTCTTCTTCTTCTTCTTCTTCTTCTTCTTCTTCTTCTTCTTCTTCTTCTTCTTCTTCTTCTTCTTCTTCTTCTTCTTCTTCTTCTTCTTCGTTTCCGGCGGACTACGCGTCTAGGCGTATTGCCGCCCTCCACAGGACAGAGGGAGCACAGTAGATGTCCATCCTCCCCTTGGTCTCCGAATCCCACCTACACTGCCACTCCCTCAAAACCCCCTCCCTAATTTTCTCCCTCAGCTCGGCCCCCCCTGCTGTACAGACAGATCCGGGGCCATTCTACCTAATGAGCCTTTGGCTAAGCCATCCACTATTTCATTCTCTACAACTCCTGAGTGCCCTGGGACCCAGCAGAACCTTACCTCACAGCCAACCTTCTCCAGCCTAAACAACACCATCAATATCTCCTGAATCAGGTCAGGTCAGGCCGAGCCTTTGACTTGCCCTCTCTCAAGGCCACCAAAGCCGCCGCTGAGTCCGAGCACAAAAGTACCCTCCGGCTTGACATCCTCCACCCACCATAATGCCCAGAGGATAGCCAGCACTTCTGTCACAAAGACTGAGCTCCCATCTGAAATCTGAAGCCCAGCCCGCAGATCCCACTGGGCCACATATACTCCAAACCCAGCCCTTCCAGAGACTGGGTCCCTGGACCCATCAGTGAAGACCCCCAGGTACACCTCCAATTCCAGTTTTAGGAAGGATTCCACATCCGCCTGAATCCCATCCCTATCCACCTCTAAAAAGGACAGGTTGACATCCCGCTCCTGAATCAGCCAGAACGGCACCGGAGTCCAGCTCCCACAAGGAGGAGGGTCTCCCTGAACCAGCCCCAATTTACCGGCCCATTGGTTCACCTCTTCAAAGAAAGGCCTGCGCTTGACCCTACCCCCCGACTCCCATGACCCCTGAAGCAGCCGCCTAGCAGGAAAGGCCAGGCCGGAGGCGCTCAACTTCACCCAGTACTGTAGCCCTAACTTGACCCGCCTCAATGCCAAGGGCATCTCACCCATTTCGACCAGGAGGCCAGGGACCGAGAGGACCTAAAGGCTCCACAACAGAGCCTCAGAGCCCTCGCCTGGAGAACGTCCAGCCTACGAAGAACCGTCACAGAGGCCGCCCCATAAATAAAACACCCATAATCCATATAAGATCTTAACATCGCTTGATAGATTAGGGTCAAGGACCCCCTGTCCGCCCCCTAGTCACACCCTGCCAGGCACTTCATAGTGTTAACAACCCTCTCACCCTTATCCACTAATTTGCTGACATGGGAGGACCAGGTCAACCTCTCATCTAGCCAGACACCCAAGAACTTAAACTCCTTCACCCTAGCCAGGAGCGCCCCATAAATCCTTAGCCCCCCCTCCGGGAGCTTCCTTTTAAAACCAAAAATCATATACTTGGACTTTGGGGCCGAAAGCCTAAAACCCCACTTCTCCCCCCAGGCTTCCACTGAGTCCAAGGCTTTTTGGACCTGTCTTATCACATACTCCACGTTCCTCCTTCTCTTCCACAAGGCCCCATCGTCCGCAAACAAAGACTGCCCGAGCCCCCCCTGCACGCCACTGAAAATATCATTGACCATCACATTAAAAAGGACCGGGCTAATTACGCTCCCCTGCGGGGTGCTGTTCTCCACCTCCACGGTATCCGAGCAGACGCCCCCAACCCTGACCTGAATAGTCCTCCTTCCCAAAAAATCCTGAATCCAGTTCAGCATCCTGCCCCTGACTCCCAGGTCAAACAACTTAATCAGTAGCCCTTCCTTCCATAGGGAGTCATAGGCTTTCTCTATGTCAAGGAACACTCTCACCACCACTTCCTTGTTCACAAAGGCCTTCTTAATATCCTCCTCAATGACTGCCACCGCCTCCATGGTGGACCTCCCCACCCTAAACCCATTCTGGAACTCTTGACAATAGACCCTTGGTCTCTAAAAAGTACACCAACCTATTGGTCACCATCCTCTCCATCATTTTACAAAACACCGACGTCAGAGCAATAGGCCGATATGACGCCGGGTCAGATCCCCTCTTCCCTGGCTTCAGCACCAGCACTATGACCGCATGCTTCCAGTCAGTTGGAAGCCTCCCCTCCTCCCATACCTTACCCATCAGTGCCAGAACCTCCAAGAGAGCCCCCTCCTCCAGATGCTGAAAAAGCTCGTAGCCCAGACCATCCTTCCCAGGGGTAGTTCTTGCTCCTGCTGCAATTGCATCCTTCAGTTCCTTTAGAGAAAAAAAGACATTAACTGGATTAACATTATCTAAACTCCACTCCAACTTCCACTGATTGGCTGCCAGGAGCTCCCTCCTCCTCCTACCCCTCTCCTCCCCGAGACTCTCAGAACCATGAACAGCCCTGAAAGCCGCCACCAACATACTAGCCTTCTCCAAATTGGACACCGCCTCCACCCCCCCTGCGGTCATTACCGGAATAGACCTCTTTTTATATCTCCCTCCCATCCTATGCACCGCCGACCACAGGTCCCTCACAGGAGTTTCCGGCCCCAAAGTCCCACAGAACTTCCTCCAACTACTTCTCTTTGTGTCCTTAATAACCCTCATAGCTAATCCTCTGAGCCTTTTATAAGCTATCGCGTTCTCCACCGTAGGGTGCTTCCTCAACCGCCTGTAAGCAAGATTACGGTTCCTCACCGCACCATCACAATCATTATTCCACCAAGGAACTATCACTCTAGGTTTTGGCCCCTGCTTCAAAGGAACCGCCTTCAGAGCTGCCCTGTGAATCATATCCCCCAGGGAGGAGTTCCATGAATCAACAGAGCCGTCACTGTCTACTTCCCCAACTAACTATGCACACCTGCTGAAACTCTTCCCAATTAGCACGGGAGAAGTTGTACCTTACTCTTACCTCGTCAACCTCAACTCTCATTCCCCTGCCAAACCTACTATAGATCGGGTAGTGATCACTCCCCATTGAATATATGTCCATCACGTCCCATTCCCCCACCCTAGCTAAATTAGGGGAGGAGAAAGTCAGATCGATATGACTACTAGAATTAGAGAGTATATGGAACCTGGTAGGTCTCCCATCATTGATCACAACCAGATTATTCCTATCCAGAAATTCCTCCACCACAGCTCCATTAAGATCTTTTCTCCCACTGCCCCATAAAGGGTTGTGAGCATTAAAGTCTCCCACCCATATACATCCACCCTCACACTTCCCCATAATCCCATCCAACCCTGCTGCTTCCAAACGCTCACAAGGATTATAAAAATGTACCACTTTTATAGATCCAGATTCTGTCCAAACCTCCGCCACCACACACTCAAGGCTAGTTCCCACGTCCACACCCCGATACTGAATCCCATTCCTTATAAATGTTGCACAACCCTCTCCTGATCTTCCAGGTCATACCCTGGAATGACAAAATCCAAACATGGCTTCAGCCAGGTTTCCTGAATACAAATTAACTCAGGCTTATCCCTAAAAGCAGCCACAAACCTTTTAAGCTCCTGACCATTAGCTGTCAGACTCCTAGCATTCTATTGAAGGATGCACAACATTGTAACTAGTCAGATTCCCCACCCCCCACCGCCATATCAACCGGGACCTAATTTTCCCATCCCACGCCGCAGAGTCTGTGAAGGTCCCCTATTATTCCCAGCTATCAAATTATGCAGCTTTTCTGGAATCAACTCATTGACCCCCAAATACTTCTCTGCTGCTTCCACCACCATCCTAATTGTGGCTGACCGAGTCCCACTCACCTTTGCCTCCCGCCAGCACTTCGACCATGAAGGCTAGAAAGGACTCCTTGCTAAAGACCAGAGAATCTGGGGGAAGAACTGGCTTGGCCGGGGGAGAACCATGCTGACTCCCCCGTCCACCATAGCCACACTCACAATATTAGCCCCCTGAACTACTCTAATCGCATCAGCATAGGATGTCCCATCCCGCTCCCTCACCGTCTCAACCTGCCGAGCCTTGCTGGAGAACACACACCCACGAAAGCTAGCAGGGTGATCCCTGCTACAATTGCAGCATTTTGGAACATCCGCTTTGCACTCCCTGATGTCATGACACTCCCCACACTTCATGCACCTCCGCTTACCCCTACAGGCAGGGGCGTAGCTGTAGAATCTGGGCCCCATGAAAGAATGTATTTGTAGGCCCCAGTGAATGCGAGCGTGCGTAAGCGCGCACGAGAATTTATTTTGGCCATTTATTTATTGATGAAAACGCATAATATGGTTTTTACCTATACATTCGGATCAGCAGTTCAGCACCTGCACTGTTGGTGGGTGAGCCTAGTAAAGGATGTCGCATTGCGTTCATCTTCAATGAATGGACCAATGCAATAGTCTACCAAAGCCCCCCCTCTCTCTCTATATATCTCACACACACACACACACACACACACACACACACACACACACACACACACACACACACACACACACACACACACACACACACACACACACACACACACACTTCAGAAACAAACATAGTATCAATGAGAGCATCAATAATACACCTGAGTGATGTCTAGTAAAAAAAATAAAAATAAAATAAAAAAAGGGCTCCCCCCCCCCAGTGCTGGGCCCTTGGAATCATCCTAAGCTCCCAACCCCCCCACCCCCCCCCCCCACCCCCCCCACCCCCCTGCCTACAGGATCCAGCACTGTGGCCAAACCTTTGGCAATTATAGCACTGCAAGGGAGGCCTAATATATTTCTCTGACCGCATGTGGCCAATAGATACTCTCTCCGGCAGGGCACTGTCAGAAAAATTCAGCAGTACAGGGGAATCACCCCCCCCCCCCCCACCCCCTCTCCCTGGGCTTAAATCGCACCACTTCAGTCACCTGCCCACCCCTCACATTTTCCAAAATCTCTTGGATAGAAAGGCCCTCATATACTCCAAATATCATTCCCTTTAACCCCTGAACCTGCCGATGCATGGCTGACACCTGCACCTTTACCTCTAACACCTTGACCACCTTAATAGCTAAATCAAACTGATTTTGGTCAAAGCATACCAGCTTAAGCTGACCATCTGACCTCACTGTAGCCTGGAAGCTCTTTCCTACCTTAGCCTCCAATGAGGATGAGACCTTTAACGGGTGGAGATTTTTAAAACCTCCATCCCCTGGCCCCTGGCCTCTAACTTTGATCAACACAGCTAGCTCCCCCCCCCCCCCCCCCAACCTTCCTCACTTTACCGCTATCCCCTGGAATAGGACTGGACGCTGAGCACTTTCCCCCCTTGCTCCCCCTTGCTCCCCGCCCCCCTCCTCATCCTCCATACCATCATGCACTGACCTCATAACACTTCTGCAAGTTAACATACTAAATGGCAAGTCCTAAAAATACTAGGATCAATAGCTGAAGAAGAAAAACAGACAGAATTTGAAAACACAGAGCAAGAAAAGTTAAGACAGAAAGACCTAGAGAGAACCACCGACTGACAGACCAACTTCAATCCTCCTGTTAGCTTATTGACAGCTAGTCCAGGGAAGAAACGATAACATTTAATTAAAAAAACGTGTTTACTAGAATACACGTTGCCAGCCATTACGGAGCATTTTGGAAATGACACCAGACCGCCCTGAAACTACACTCATATTCACGACGGTATAAAACGGAAATGTATGGATAGAAAAAGTTCAAAAAATCTGTTTTTTGCATCTTGACTGGAAGAAACTCAATGACAATCGACCTTATTATTAGATCCATAGATATAATATAGCTTTAGGCCTGCAAACACAGCCACGTATCCCCATGTTAAAAGGCGCTGGCCTTTCAACAGTAACGGTAAATAGCGCCATCTGGCGCTGAAAGTGTTAACACTTTCAGTGCCAGCAGGGGGCGCACGATTAGTGCTTGAATGCCCACCATCCACTTCATGTTAGCGTTAATATCGCCTAATCTATGTTTTAAATTATGGCTATGTGTCTAATCTGCCCGTAGCTTATCAATGACTCATTTTCCAGTCAACATTGTCGAAGCGGATTGTTTTTTTTATCGGTTCATTTCCGTTTTTATAGCATCTTGAAAAGCCCTAGTTTTCAAGGAAAATAAAAATATTCCATAATAAATGGAATATTCTAGAATACACAAACATTTTTCTGCCTATTTATGAATCGTTTTCAAATAAACGCTAGATTATCGATAGTATTATGTGTACGTATGCACGCTATATAGGCGATCTGATATCTGATTTGATATATTTCCTGATCGCTTGCACAGCCAAACAGCCACATCACACATAGGGGAAAAGCTTATATCTCCGTGAAAACAGGTCTGACTGTAAAAGACTGGTAAAATAGATTCCTTACCTGAGATCAGATGTTATCCAAAAAGATTATTCCAATTCCTGATCGCCATTCCAAAAATCGATCCTTTTATTGATCCAACGCTACATACTGTAAACACATATTACACGCTGTTCTGATGGTCCACAATGACTGGGATCATCTCCGGTTACATGCGTGAGAAGTAAAATGTGGATTCCGGATTTTTCTTTTCTCATCCATTTTCATTGGTCCATTCCAAAAGGGTGCATTACCATCTGGGAGACGATAGGGGGCGCTTTTTTCCACATCTGAGCTCCTGATCAGGGGCGGATTTAGGATTATAGGAGATCCGGGGCTTAGCCCAGATAGGTGCCCGCCTTTTTTTTTTTTTTTTTTTTTTTTTTTTCTATTTTTTTTTTTTTTTTTTTTTTCAGGCAAGGGGTGGTTTGGAGGTGGTCAGGCACGACCCCCTCCACGGCAGATTTTTTTTGAATTTAATTAACCTGTACGTGCAATTTCCTGCAATATAGAGCCTTCAATGTTGACCAATAAAGCTGCTCTTTTCACTATAAAACTCAGTTAACCATAACGTAGTTATGGTTAGATTTATATATTGGGGGGGGGGATATATCATATTTTTCATATGATCAAAAAGTGGTGGAGCAAGAGCATACCTTTGCTCCCCCAAGTTCAATAGTGGGAGAGCAGAGATGCTCCGAATGCTCTTATGGCCAGGCGTCTATGATTCACTGATACAAAGTAAAATAGTGCAGTGCAATAAAATAGTTAGTAAAATAGAATAAAATAATGCAATAGTGCATTGCAATAAAATAGTTATCATCGTATTTTTTCGGGAGGGCGGTAAGGAGTGCATTACAGTAGTCGAGTTGGCTTGAAATAAAGGCATGGATCTGGTTTTCAGCGTCCTTTTGATTTATAAATTCTATGTTTCTAAGGTGGAAGAATTAAGTTTTTGTCAACTTGTTGATTGTGATTTAAAGCTTAGGTCTGAGTCTACCATGACACCAAGACTTAACTCACTCAAATACAGTTAGCAGCTGGATAGACCACAGATGGAAATTAGCTTCTGCTAAATCTGGTGCAAACATATTTTCATGTAACAATGATGAATTGTCAAAAAAAAAAAAAAAAAAAAAAACATTTTTTTTTATTATTATTATTTTTTTTAAATAGATTCGGGGGTTTTCAGAAAACATTCGGGGCTTGAGCCCAAGTAGCCACCCCCTAGCTCCGCCCCTGCTCCTGATGGGGCTGGTTTCCCAACGGTAGACTCAGTTGATGAAATATGAATTCAGATCGCCAATAAAAAAAATTCAAGCTAATTGTTGTGGTGGGCATTCAGGGGGCGGGCTGATAAAACGTGTTATGTCGTGGCTGGCATCCAAAGTGTTAATAGGCCTCTTTGTTTACGGTTTGATTATCACTGATACAAAGTAAAATAGTTTTGCTATATGTTTATTATTCCAAATAGATCTACACGGGCTTATAGCCTATAATACGTGACATTTGAAGCAGGCACCACTGCTGTTGTAATTGTCTGGTAATAGCTGTTTCGAGTGTTTATTATTGGGTTGTTGTCGCACACTCACTGCATGTTCAATTTGCGGCTCGTATGGTACTTCCTTCCTACCCAGGCAAATCTGTCTTCATATCTCACGCCCTGGCTGGCTTGGCGAGGCTCTCTGTAGCCTATACCAGCTCTACCGGACCCGGTGTCTGTGAATGATGGGGGCTAGTGGCGGGCGAGGTAGCAATAAGCTTCTCTCACGGTTCTCTGGACAAAAAAAATAAATGGCCATAGCCATAACGTCGAGTGTCTCTATTTTAGGTTTAGAGGTGGGCCGTGATGTCTCCAATAGGCTTCAAATAAACTGGTTGCGTTTCCGCTCATGTGGATTCCTATAGCAACCATTTGTTTACACATTTGTTTGTTTATAAAGCTGCTGCTTTATCGAAGATCTTGAAATAGCTGGATCCGCAGATAATATTGTAGCTCGCACGGAGAACATTTCAGCAGCATAGAAAGGGTAACTGATATGGATTGGGGAAAAAATATATTTTATACATCTCGACTGTGAGCTTTTTCTGGAGAGCTCAGCTGGCCAAGCATGTCTTCGATTATATTATATTACATTAAAATGTATTGTCTATCATGTAGCACAAGTACAGTACAAGGAAAATAAGTTTGGCATCCAACCAGAATACAAATGTAACAGTAAAGTGCAATAATATACAATGTACAGGTGATTGGGTATAAAATATATAAATTAGTACTACTGAGTGAATTAATGAATGAATGAATGAATGAATGGATGAATGAATGAATGAATGAATGAATGAATGAAAACTTTATTTTGTCTGGTAATAGCTGTTTCGAGTGTTTATTATTGGGTTGTTGTCACAGACTCACTGCATGTTCAATTTGCGGCTCGTATGGTACTGCCTTCCTATACCCAGTTAAATCTGTCTTAATATCTCACGCCCCAGAAGCAGGCACCATTGCTGTTGTAATTGTCTGGTAATAGCTGTTTCGAGTGTTTATTATTCGGTTGTTGTCGCAGACTCACTGCAT
The DNA here is from genome assembly GCF_963971535.1 of Notolepis coatsorum. NCBI lineage: Eukaryota > Metazoa > Chordata > Actinopteri > Aulopiformes > Paralepididae > Notolepis > Notolepis coatsorum. Next base: position 198,820,572 of record NC_140165.1, read on the forward strand.
GTTCAATTTGCGGCTCGTATGGTACTTCCTTATACCCAGGCAAATCTGTCTTCATATCTCACGCCCTGGCTGGCTCGGCGAGGCTCTCTCTCTATACCTATACCCATACCGGCTGGAGAACCGTGAGAGAAGCTTGCCACCTCGCCCGCCACTATCCCCCATCACTCACAGACACCGGGGCCGGTAGCCTGTATCAGTTCCGCAACCGTTTCCATGGCGGGCGGGCGAGGTGGCAAGCTTCTCTCACGGTTCTCTGGACAGCTTCGGTCCCTCGCGGGCGATGCCTTGGCGGCTCATCATCATCCCCCGGTGCAAGGTCTGCGTCTCGCCGGAGTCATGGAGTATTATTAACAGTTTAAAGACAGCGCAACTGTCTTTCCGGTATGTCAAGTATTTGAGCCGTGCCGTTTATTAAAATCGACGCGGCGTAAATACGGCAATTGGGGACTAGAGGTGCGTGTTACTGTTCACCGAGGGGTCGGCGACAGGCAGCAGGCTTTTGCCCCGAGCGGGACTCAAGCCTCAACACGGCTGCACGAGAGAGCAGTTCAGCACCTTGGACAGCGTGACAAATGCACCCATTTCATTGGCTGTCACTGTTACACCTATACACGACTGGCCCCGCAGGGGGAGGTGCGTGTTTCTTCTGACTCGAGTGACACTGACACACTTAATTGGAGCGAGGCATTAAATGAACAACATTTTAAAAATGTTTTAAATAATAATAATTATTATAATAACGCGGGTCAGGTGGGCACCCTACACATGGGTCTAATACAGCAATGGATTATGGGTAAATGCAACGTTAAAGCAGTTGCAATGTAAGACTGACTTTACATTAAGAATGACAATAATATAGTATAAAGTAGGGTATTATTTGGACTAAAGAATGGTGTAGCACCTGATACATTATACACTGAGAAACCACGGCCGAGAGTGAGCTCCATCCGGGAAGCGTGAATACTTTCGACAACCCCACTTTGCCCGACAGTTTGCCGGCAACCATCTTCCGGTCTGACTTCCTCTGGTAACGGTCTAATCTACACTGCTGCCACCTGTCGTCACGGAGGGGAATTGCAGCCATTTTGTATTAAAAAAAATAACAAAAATACGGGAACATATTTTAACGGGAGGACGGCGGGAGAGAAGGTTGGCATACGGGAAAAACGGTACGGTTGACAGGAATGTTTTAGTCCCTTGTTTGCCAACGTCGAGTGTCTCTATTTTAGGTTTAGAGGTGGGCCGTGATGTCTCCAATAGGCTTCAAATAAACTGGTTGCGTTTCCGCTCACGTGGATTCCTATAGCAACCATTTGTTTACACATTTGTTTGTTTATAAAGCTGCTGCTTTATCGAAGATCTTGAAATAGCTGGATCCGCAGATAATATTGTAGCTCGCACAGAGAACATTTCAGCAGCATAGAAAAGGTAACTGATATGGATTGGGGAAAAAATATATTTTATACTCGACTGTGAGCTTTTTCTGGAGAGCTCAGCTGGCCAAGCATGTCTTCGATTAGATTATATTACATTAAAATGTATTGTCTACCATGTAGCACAAGTACAGTACAACGAAAATAAGTTTGGCATCCAACCAGAATACAAATGTAACAGTAAAGTGCAATAATATATGTACAGGTGATTTGGTATAAAATATATAAATTAGTACTACTGAGTGAATGAATGAATTAATGAATGAATGAATGAATGAATGAATGCATGAATGAATGAATGAAAACTTTATTTAACAGATTGCAGAATGGGTACAATACAGTAAGGCTCAATACACACAATTGTTAAGGGGATGCAGACCAGAGAAAGACATTTGTCTTGTTTACATCAGGGTCCCCCATTTTCAATTCATATAGACATTTATGACATACTCAACATACATGACATTTATGGCATAGGGACATACAGGTATTTAGTACTGATACATTTGTGACATAAACAGTATTCAAATATACAGTACTGTACAGTACATACACTCTGTTCACTCACCCCAGTCTGACCCCCCAGATAAACCTAAGAACCTATGGGAAGCACAGCCACTGTATTAGCTTAGCTGCTGTTGCTGTTTGGCCTTGCTTAGGACAAACATTATTTTCGCTCCATCCATTCATTCATCCTTCCTTCCTTGCTCAGACTAGGTGATCGAGAATGTCTCGTCTGGGGGGCCCTGCTCACAAGTCCCTGCCTCAACAGGGGTGGCAGACCAGCGTTGTCAACCCTGTGGATATTGAGATGCAGCGAAGTCGCTCTGAGCTTCTCACTGCAGAAAGCAAGAGGCTGATACAGGAGAGTGACAGGGCATCCACGCACATGCAGCAGGATGCCAACAAAAAACTGGGTAAATAACTGTGTGATTAGGCAGAAAAAACACAGGAATACCTACTTTTTCAGATTCAAACCTATTCATATCCACCTGTCATATACCCTATATAGACCGTTTCAACTTGATAACAAAAACAAGGTTGAATGGCCCTCTGGTTGAAAGGCAAAGCTATCATTGGTATTTGTTTATTTTAAAGCCCTTATTGGTATACTTTCCCCTTACATCACAACACTGTTGAAATGGAATCTTGGAGCCTATTCTACACGTTCAAATGGTTGGTTTGTTCCTACAGTAGGCTTCCTCGAGTTTGGTCTGAACTAGGAAAAACTGCTTTTTCATTTGATGCTTCCAACACCTGGAATGCCTGACTGTGAAGTTTCTTCCTTCTTTTGCTGCATTTAAAATGATATCTGACCATTGTGTGTCAACTTGTAACTGTCTGTAGCTGATTTCTATTGTTTATTCTTATTTGTTGTGTGTATGAATTTGAAAAAGCAAAAACAAACATACATTCTAGAACGGACTACATTTGATTTACTGTCAGCTATTGTCTAACCAGTTCCCTAGCAACACAATTCCACTGACACAATAGATTTTTAAGTCACAGTATTATAAAAAACGATTTTTTTTTAAAATTAAGTCACAGACAAAAATATGATATGACAGTTTAGCCTTATTGCCATGCACGCCTACTGCTTATTGCTTATTGACAGCGGAAGAGTGCGCCCGAGTGCTTCCGCGTTTTCCCTGATTGGCTGCGACACGCCCCGCGGCAGGCACGGGAGCGGCAGAGCTTGCGGCATTATGTAGGCGTAATCGCCGATGATTTTCATTTGAAGCTTAGCTCACCTGGCAGCGCTGCGGTTCTGTGGTCCTGCGGTCCGTTGATTACAAGTTCGAATCCCTTCAATTTTTTTTTTTTTTTTTTTCTTAACGTGTATTCTTTCGCCGGTTAAGGTTAGGCATGGTTAAGGTTAAGGTTAGGCATTGTTTCGGAGTTGGTTAAGGTTAGAAGGGTTAAGTTTAAGCGCTGTTAAGGAGCTGGTTAAGGTTAGAGTTTGTCTTAGAGAATGTCAATATTCTTTCTATGGTTAAGGTTAAGGTTAGGCATGGTTAAGGTTAAGGTTAGGCATTGTTTCGGAGTTGGTTAAGGTTAGAAGGGTTAAGTTTAGGCGCTGTTAAGGAGCTGGTTAAGGTTAGAGTTTGTCTTAGAGAATGGCAATAGACAGCCTATTTCCGCACTGCCGCTCTCTCGCGCTGCCGCGGTCACATGGTCACATTGTCACATTCTTGCACTCTTCCGCTGTCAATAAGCTACACGCAGCCCTACTACGAGGCCCAACCCAGTATGGAGGTAGATTTCATCATGGGTTTGTATTTGTCTATGGAATAAAAACAGGCATGTCTTGCATCACCCAGGTCCAATGGGTGGTCAAGTTGAAGGTGAGGTTCAATGAGGTGGGCTTGTGTATATTGTTCAGAGCAGCGAATCAGCGACATCAAGTTCTTCAGGCAGGAGCTGGCACAGAAGCTGGAGGAGATCATTGTGGAGATCGACATCCTCATCAACTTCAAACGCCGCACGGAAAGAGCCCTGAAGGCCTGCGCTGAACCTCTAGGGACTACCATACAATGCCTGAAAGAAAGGTGAGGAGGAGGAGGAGGAGGAGGAGGAGGAGGAGGAGGAGGAGGAGGAGGAGGAGGAGGAGGAGGAGGAGGAGAGAGAGAGAGCCCTCATTGAAACTGCCATCACACACAAAAAAAGCAGTCACCATAGCAGCACACAACCCCAGCCACCCCCTGAACCCATGCTTCACTCTACTCCCATCCGGCCGCAGATACAGATCTCTGATCTGTAAAAAGAAATTAAATAAAAAAATAAAAACCATGCTACAGTAAAATCGCTGTGCCCTCTGCTGCCATCACTGCCCAGTCACATGTTTAGTGTTGGTTTGAGTGATGGATGTTTCTTAACACTTTGAGTGCCAGCAGGGGGCGCCAGAAATAGCGCTTGAGTGCCAGCGTCCACTTCAATGATAGCGCTCTCATATTTGCGACTACATCTTAAATTATGGCTATGTGTCTAATCTGGCCGTCGCTTATCAATGACTTGTTTGCAGTCAACATTGTCGAAACGGATTGTTTTTTATCTGTTCATTTCCGTTTTATACCATTTTGAAAAACTCGTTTTTTTGAAAGTTTCAGGAAAATATTGCTGTGATAAACGCCCTTTACTGGAATATTCTGGAATACACAAAAAACGTATTTTTTCTGCCTATTTATGAATCGTTTTCAAATAAACGCTAGATTATCGATAGTATATGTGTACTTATGCACGCTATAGAAGCGGGCTGAAAAATCGATTATCTCATTTCCTTAGCACACACACACAGGTCCCATATTATGAAAAACTTGTACACATACATTTGGGCCTACTAACACACAAACTGTGAAATAAGACAACCTAGTCACTAGTCAGATTATTTGATGTCACACCAAAAGCTGATTGCAATGCGTGGTCCTTGATTTGTGTGTGAAACATACAAAACAGCCTTTTCTACCTAAAGTTTTACCTAAAATATGTTTCTGACAACAATTTAAGTGGGAAGTACAGTAGGATATGAAATAGCTGGATCTTGAGTCATATTTGATATGCAATGCCTAGTTTGACAGTTTGATTAAAGGTAAAAATATACCGTTTTGGGGACCTCAGAGAACTATATTAACTTGTTGAAAAGGAGTATAATATTGAACCTTTAATCTTCTTGTGCACAGGCTGTAGAAACACGTTTCCTCTAAGGAGGATAATAAATTATCTATCTATTAAGGGGAGGCCATGAGGGGTGATTTGGTATTATGTTTTTTTTCTCCACTGCACAAGTACTGTATGCCCTCTCTCTGCCTGGCAGAATGAATCGAGTGCTTGCTGATAGGATGCACGACGAGGTGGAGAGACAACTGCTGAAGGAGAGGGACATGATCGAAAGTGCTGCTTCTCTGCTGCAACGCACACTGGAGCAGATCACTGAACAGATACGGTATGGGAGGGGTTGGGTTGGGCAGTGGTGGAAGAAGTACACGGTTCTTTTACTTAAGTAAAAGTAGAAATACCCAGATAAACGAGTACTCTGGTAAATGTAGAGAAGTATGTGCTATTGAGTATTAGTATCTAAGGTATAAGTGCATTCTACATGACGTTTCTGTATTCCAGTGCTTGGGACCATTCAACCCTCGATCCATTGGCCTCTAAAGGTTATGTTAACTAAAGTGGTATGTGGTCCAGTTCTGCTCCTCTGATTAAAGGTTATGTTAAAGTGGTATGTGGTCCAGTTATGCTCCTCTGATTAAAGGTTATGTTAAAGTGGTATGTGATCCAGTTATGCTGCTTACGTCCTCTTGAAGTTGACAGGCTTCAAATGTGAAAGTATATAATCTTCTTACATTTTTGCCATGTTTTCTATGCAAAAACCTTTTCTTCAAAGTAACTAGTAACAGATGGGTTCAGATAAATGTAGTGGAGTAAAAAGTACAATATTTCTATACAAGTAAAAGTATAAAGTTCCCTAAAATGAAACTACTCACGTACAAGTACAAGTAGCTCGGAAAAGTACAGTACTTGAGTGAAAATATTTAGTTACTTTCCACCACTGGGGTTTGGTTTATATAGCAATATTATAGAGATTCATCAGCACTGTGCCCGTCCATTGGAAATACATACAAAATGTTTCAGCCACTGAAAAAAGTTTATTTATAGATGAGTAATTTTGCTACCATACCAGCTCACTTCCAACTTGCTGAATTGAGCCATGCACATGACTGTTGTCTTTAGCACATCTTCAGTTTACAAACCTAGGTGAGTGTGTGCAACGTATATCTATACTTGTCCCAGACTGAATCGATCGGCCAAGTACCGTCTAGAGAAGGACCTGAACGACAAGTTCCATGCCTTGAACATCGACGACTCCTGTGCTGAGATGGCCAACAGCGACTTCGACAACAATCTAAAGCCCAAAGACTCCAACATCACCCTGCTGAGGTACATTACGAGTGTGTTTATGCAATCGGAAAACTATATTATCAAGCGTTACTGACTCATCTATCACTTTACACTTTCTTTTACTTAAACAGTTTACTGTACAGTCTACCACAAACGTTGTCGCTATTAGGGTCAAGACCGTTTGCCTTTCTACCTGCTCCACAGAACGTGTTGACTTAGAGGAGGGGAACAAAGGGGAAGCGTGGCTGTACAGCTCATCAGAGCAATCAACAAACGCTCTGGAACAAATACAGGCTACAAGTCCAGCCCACTGAACTCAGGAAAAAAATTATGTACAGCCACAAATTACAGACAGTATGTTAGAATTATATGATTTTTTCATTTATTCATTATTTTTTTGAGGGGGGGGGGGGGGGTTACGTGAGTCAGTACACCAGAAAACAACAACCAATATCAGCTTAAGTTCTCTATTCAATGCACTGTATGAGGACGAACATGCGTGTCAGCCATCAAGGATTTAACCTGGGTGATTCTTGAGCCTGGACGCAGCCACCAAACGCAACTCAAAGTGGATACAATGCTGGCAGTGGAGCACCTTTTAGGGCTTTCAAAGGAAGCATTTCTTCCATGGCTGTAAAGGAGCAGGGCCATTATGGACTGTATATTGGACTTTAAATAGAGGCTTTGTTCCCTTATGTCCAGAAGGGGTCAGCCGTGTACTGCTTCTAATTATTTCCTCCACCATTTTTAGGGCATGGGAGTAGGCTACCCTTTCTGTTTCTTTTCTATTTATTTACCTCTATCACGCTCGCGCCTACAAGGCTTTCTTTACCTCTATCACACTTGCACCTACAAGGCTTTCTTTACCTCTATCACACTTGCACCTGCTACAAGTCTTTCTTTACCTCTATCACACTTGCACCTACAAGTCTTTCTTTACCTCTATCACACTCGCACCTACAAGGCTTTCTTTACCTCTATCACACTTGCACCTACAAGTCTTTCTTTACCTCTATCACTCACACCTACAAGTCTTTCTTTACCTCTATCACACTTGCACCTACAAGGCTTTCTTTACCTCTATCACACTTGCACCTACAAGTCTTTCTTTACCTCTATCACACTTGCACCTACAAGGCTTTCTTTACCTCTATCACACTTGCACCTACAAGTCTTTCTTTACCTCTATCACACTTGCACCTACAAGGCTTTCTTTACCTCTATCACACTTGCACCTACAAGTCTTTCTTTACCTCCATCACACTTGCACCTACCAGTCTTTCCTTCCATTAGTTTTGCAGTTGAGTTCTTCAACTTCTTAATCACGTTCTTCTCTTATGGCTACACTCTCCTTCCATTTCTCTCCCAGATATACATGTCATTCCTAATGCCTCCCCACCTCTACCCCCCCCCCCCCCCCCCCCCCCCCAGCATGGTGGTGAGCCCGGAGGAATGGGAGAGCTTCACAGACGTCAACATAGCCAAAGCAGAGCAGGAGAAAACCAACTCCCTATCCCTGCAGGCCCTGGTGGAGGCTCTCTTGTTACAGACGGCGGGAGACATGCAGAGGCAACTCCAGGCCACAGCCTCAGCCTTCCAATCGAGGATCCAGGAGACAAAGACTGCCAAGAGACAGATGGAAGACCACCTGGCCAAGGTAGATTTTGAGCTAACCTAGGAAACCCAATAGTTGTTAACACATTTGGGGCCATTGGGATCCGTCTAATCCCACTCTATACGGCCAGCATATCAAAATAAACTTTCATTGTGCGTGAGGCTGTTTGTAGAGCTAAATCTATACTTTATATTATTGCTATCGGTCCATTCTCATTGTCAATTGACACTATCAACCGTCCCTTCAATATGCCTTAAATAAATAATTTTTTCATCAATCCGTTCCCATTTTATAGCGTCGTGAATATGAACGTTATAGCAGAATGTTCTGGGGTATTTCCTGGAACGCGAGTTATAGGGCGCTAAGCTAATAACGTTAAATCAAATGGCGTTTCGGCTATAGACAAGCTAGAGCTAAAACTCAAAATGCATGTGGTTAGAAGTGGTGGAGAGAATAAAAGCTAGCTTATAATGGTGGTGTCTGGTTAGGAGTGAGGGATAATGGAGGTACTATCCAAGAGGGGGTCTGGGAGGGGGGGGTTTGAGCTGGAGCATATGTGTGTAGGGTTTTAGAAAATAGGTATTAGGGGTATATTATATACTAACATTTATATAATTGTAATTTCGTTGGATATACACTGTATACGGCTAAAATGTTATTATAGACTATTTTTGTTTTATCCTGTTTCTGTACTTGCATATATTATAACCACCTTTACTGAAAGTTTCATTATGCATTGTGTGTTGAGTACTGACTTTTAATAACTTTTTGTTCTGCAATAATAAAAAAAATATAAAAAAAAAAAGACAAGCTAGAGCTAAAACTCAAAATGCATAGTGTCGGTATCATGGTCCACCATGAATCCATGAAAGGGGGGGGGGGGGGGGGGGGGGGGCGGGGGACGTCGTTTCTGATTATTGATTACCAATAACGGCATTAGCCTCAGTAGCCTTATTCGCTGACCGGGTGGATGGCTATGAGAGCAAGGCCCGATCGGGCTGTAATTGACGTCAAATCGCTCTTACCTGTGGCCGGTTGGATCCCAAAAAGGATTTCCCAGTTATGGATCGCCATCTGGTAGATCGATATGTCCATTGGCTGATGATATATTCCTTTACTGCATACTGAATTCAGCGTCCCAAAAACTATTCCAGGCCATCGGCTACACGCATAGCTTTAGGCTAACAGAAAAGCCCATTCATAATAAATTTCTTTTAAAAACACCTATCTGTAACAGGGAACACTGCATTATCGAGGCCGCCCCTATGAGGATCTGGCCGGTAATGCAATTTTCCGAATTCCAAGAGTAGGGTAAATCTGCAGTGCCGCTCGGTGACATTGAGTAGGATATTACAATGGAATAAAAGCCAAAACAACCTTGCCACATATATACGTGGTTGGCCGTCAAGCGTTGGATCCGAAACACGTATATATATACGTGGTTGGCTCCGAATGTGTTAAGAGCTAGTGTTATTAGATGACATGTTTCTTTGTGTTTTCTTTTAACTTTTCTTTTCCCAAGGTAGGTTCGCTGAGCACAAATGCTTTTTCAGCTACGCCCCTGCGTCACATTCACAGTTCGATTCACACCTGGAAGCTGCCCAGTACAACAACAGTCTGACACTGTTGGCCACTGAGCAACTCCACTGGAGCAGTTGGGGGTTAAGTGACTTTCTGAAGGGCAGTTCAGCGGTTGGTATTGAGGGATGGGAGAGGTATTCATTCACTTCTCCGACCAGATATTTCCTGCTGGTCTGGGGGATTGAACCAGCGACCTTTTGGTCACAAACCTGCTTCTCTAATAGAACAGGCCAGCTCAAGTGTTGAGTGACTTTACATAATCACTTCAGTGACCAACATAGGTCAACCTTTTCCACAGAAGTCTGGTACCGTGCCCTACAGTATGTGTTAGTCATCAGACATCTGTCTGCAGTGTTGCTTGATGTGACACCTTCTCCCCTCCACCAGATTCTATCTGAGTTTGGCAGCCAGGAGAGGAACATGCAGGCTCTCCAGGTGGCCATAGCTGAGAGGGAGATCCCTCTGAAGGTGGGCCAGGCCCGCTTGTCTGCACGAAGCCAGAGACCTGCCACTGAGCGGTGCCGCGACCAAGCACAGGCCCGCCTGCTGTCTGAGGTCCAGCAGATCAGCGCTCACATCAGAAAGTAAGGACAGGGTGTACTAAAGGGATCAATAATCAACCAGGCTGCAGTAAAAAACTTAAAACCAGATTTTCAAACATAAACATCAAGACAGAAAACACCCTCACCACAGACAAGCTGGATGTGGCCAATTACTTAAACATTTTCTTCACAAACATAGCCACAACACTGGTAAATAAACTACTCTCCCACCCAGGGAATTTTGGGGTAGAACACATCCTAGCCTACTACTATAACCTAGGGGTCCGCAAAGATGATTTCAAACTTGAAATGGTAACAACAGCTGAGGTACACAAAAAACTGAGCGCCCTCCAACCTAACAAGGCCACTGGCCATGACAATATCCCCTCCAAATTCCTCAGTCTCAGCAGCCGCCATCACCCCAGTCACACACACATAATACACCTCTCCATAAAACAGGGACACGTACCCAAATAATTCAAAATTGCGAGGGTAACCCCCCTGCACAAAAAGGGCAGCAAATTGGACCCAGGCAACTACCGCCCTGTTTCTATTCTTACCTCCATCTCGAAAGTCATGGAAAAATCTTTATACGAACAGGTCGAAAAGTACCTTGTGGAAATCTAATTTACAAATTCCAATCTGGCTTCAGAACATCCCACTCCACTGACACATGCCTTCTATATTTGAACGACCACATCAAACAAGATGTGGACGCAGGCAAATACTGTGGCATGGTCATGCTGGACCTACAAAAGGCCTTCGACACTGTCAATCACTCCATTCTGATTGACAAGCTAAAAGCAATTGGCTTTGATAGCACATCAGTGAGCTGGATGCAATCCTACCTGGAGGGAAGAGAACAGATGGTGGAGGTAAACGGTACACTACCCCCCCCCCCCTCCCAGTGAACTGTGGTGTTCCACAAGGAAGCATTTTAGGACTGTTACTCTTCCTAATTTATGCAAATGTCATGTCATCAGCCTGTGACTGCAACCTGTTCCTGTTCACGGACGACTCAGCACTCACTGCTGGTCTCGGACATGGACAAGTTGCAGGTTGAAAAAGCCCTCAGCTCTGAACTCGGCAGAATCTGCACCTGGCTCACTGATAACAAACTATCATTACACCTGGGTAAAACAGTCCATTCTCTTCGGATCAAATAACAAACTCAGCAAGACCAACGGCTTCTCTGTTACAGTGGGTGACAATATTGTCACAAGGAAAGATGAAATTACATACCTGGGTTCCATCCTAGATGCAAATCTTTCCTGTGACAAAATGTAACCAATGTAATAAAAAAAGTCAACCAACGAACAAGATTCTTGTACCGCATCTCCTCCCGGGTAAACAAGAATACCCACTCATTCAAGGGTACTACAACTATGCCTGCACCTCATGGTACCAAAGCACCTCAAAGGCACTAAAAACAAGATTACAAACATCACAAAACAAACTGGTCAGACTACTGCTTAACCTCACTCCTAAAACTGTGAATGTGAATCACTACCCACCTTCAAAACCGCTCTTAAAGAGCACCTACGGGAGGCTGCAATTCGAAACTGGCCCCTGTAAATGTCCAAACCCAACCCCCTCCAATGTAGTTCCCCCCCCCACCCCCTCCAATGTACAGTCCCCACTCAACCCCCCACCCGCCTCCAATGTAGTTTCTTCCCCCTCAAATGTATATACTCTCAAATGTATATAATGTATATACTCTCTTCTTAGAAACTCTGTCTATTAATCAGATTTTCCAACGCCAGGGTCTATATGACAGGCGTTGTACTCTTAAACAGTACTGTATATTTGTAGATCTGGTATGTCATAAATGTCTGGATATAACAGTACTGTCTATCTGTATGTCATCATGTATGTAATATATGTTATGATGAATTGAAAATGGGGACCCTGATGTAAACAAGATGAAAGTCTTTCTCTGGTCTGCATCCCCTTAACAATTGTGTGTATTGAGCCGTACTGTATTGTACCCATTCTGCAATCTGTTAATACAATCAATCCATTTCAACAGGACATTGTATTTGGAGGTTTGTTGAAAGAGTGACTTCTCTACCTATCCTCCCAGGTATATCATATTTTCTCTCTCCCTCCCTCCCATCCTATCTAGAATGCGTGAAGCGATGGCCCTGTCAGAGATGGAGCAGAAGAGTCTGGTTAGCTGTCAGCTGATTCTGCAGGAGAATATCAAGATTAAGTCAATCTCACTCTACATCGACGAGGTCATCTGCACCCAGCTCCGACAGTCCATTGTCATACAGAACTTCTGATTGGTCAGAAGACTAGTGCTTACAAGCACAACCTTTTCAGAAGTATGTAAATAAAAAAGAAGCATGTAAATCAAAAAGCAGCGTGTAAATCACAAAGAGATATATCTATATATATTATACAGAGTAGGCCTACATCTTAAACTACTGAAATATAAACACTCATGACCCATAGTAGCCGTCTTTCAATTATAAATATAAAAAATGATGAATGAAAATAATTAATAAACAATCGAATGAAATAAAATAATCAAATGAAACAGGTCAAAACATTTTCCTCATTGAGGCCTCTAGGCGCTAAACAATCCAGAAAGTGAATATAAAAGCGTTCCTTTTGTAGCAAGAGCCTGTCTCTGTCACTGCCTCTTGGTGGTCTCAAGACTTGCTCTAAACCCATGTATTTTAAGCCAGAAATATCATGTCCTAACTTATTAAAGTGCCTTGCAACTGAAGACTTCTCGTCATTTCTTCTTATAGAACATTTGTGCTCAGAAATTCGATTTTTAAAACGTCTTCTTGTTTTTCCAACATAGTAAAGGTTGCAAGAACATTTAAGCAAGTAAACCACAAAATCAGAATTACAGGTGATCCGGCCTCTAACAGCGATACTCCTACCTGTACTTGGTTGTAAATAAAATGTCTCTTTAATCATGCCATGACATTGGGTACAAGACAAACATGGAAAATTACCATTTGGAATATTAGCTATAAAATGGGTAAATTTTTTGGGAAAATCTGTTTTAAGTAACTGGTCCCTTAACCTGTTCCACCCGACGGGGTCGGTACCGACCCAAAAATGGCATATGGTCATAAATCAATATTTTTCAGAGTGTTGCATATTTTTTGCCATTTTTTAACCAAACGTTTTCAAGTATTAACATCACTAACATGTCACAAAAGCATGTAGAATATATTATCATCAATACGTTAGTTTAGCAAAAGTGCCATTAGATAGTTTTAACTTCTTGATTTGCTGAAGTCTATTCCAAGACCGAGACGGCGACCATTTTGGAAAATTTGAATCATGGGAATTGTAGTTTTTTTGCAGACATTTTGTTGAGGGGATGCATAGCTGTGGATCAGCGTTGTAATTATTCCGAACTACACTTCCTGTCAGATACTGTGGGGGTTCAAAGTTCAGCGTTCTGAATGAATTATTTCAATAACTTATTATTCGGGATAATAAGCCACAAAAGGTAACGTTTTTGACAAATATTGAAACGCAGTTAGTTTCTCCTCCCTATTGTTAGCATGTAGCAACAATTAGATCTGAAATTAGTTTCAAAATGGTTGCACTGTGGTGAAAATAAAAAGGTACAGTAAATTACAGTAGATATCATTATCTGTTCTTATGCACGCCTGGTGATACTAAATCCAAATTGAACTCGGGCATTTGAAACATAATATATGTATATATATATATATATATATATATATATATATATATATATATATATATATATATATATATATATATATATAATGTGCAAATTGGCTATAATAAGGTAATTTATAAGCATCATATTCTATATTCTATAATATTTCAAATTGCATTGGTCCGGATGGGAGAATTCAGTACTGTTTCTACAGAACCTTCTGTTTAATCATCTTCCTTTTATTAATTTCCTTAGATCTTTTGTACACATGATCTCAAGAAGGTACTGAACAAGATCAGTGGCAGTTTTTTAAGTTTGGTCATTATTATCATGGTGTTATTCACTGTCAAAGATTAAAAGAAAAATCACAATTCATATTCTCCTTTGTTTCATCACAATTTAAGCAAGCCTAGTAATAGACACAATATTTCTTACACTGAATACATTCCCTGAGGTCCATAGATGTACCTAAATACCAAGAATATGCAAATGGACCTTGTAGAAGTGGAGCAATATTCCATTTACCTAGGTATATATTTTAGGCGAAAATATTCCACGGGTGGAACAGGTTATATAGCCTACTGGCCTCGCGTCTCGCTCTTCGCCATACCGAGAGATATACCCCTATCTCCAGTACCTACTGTACTTCATTAACGAAAACAATGCACCCATGCACTTGACCAGGCCCGCCCCAGTGTCCCCCTATAAGACACCGGACATGGTCATACTCGCCCTTCCTCTTTTTTTCGTTTCCATCATGGACGTTGCAGTGCACTCCATGTAACTAGTTATGAAATGCAGAGAGAAATTGAACAATGTTGGGTTTTCGCCGGAGATTTTCCAGCCCCTGGAATCTTCTCGGCAAGTTCTGACAGCGCATCGGGCCTGTCCTGGGGTTTCCTCGTCTTCTGACAGCGGATCGAGGGACGTCGCACGGCGGCTAGCTTGCGCCACCAAGCATAAGAATGCTGGCGTTAGTGATACTGCTCGTTGTCCCGTGAGACAACCGAGTTGTGTATTGGCGCAAGGGGCAGGATATCTGGGTAAACGTTGTCGTTTTCCCGGCTATCCTGGAGCGCTCGGCTAATGCTATGCTACGATGCTGGGTTACTGTTCTTTTGATTCCCCGCTGAGGGCTGTCTTTTTAAAAAGGTCTTCCCTCCTCTTAACCATTCATGCTGACGGTCAATCGGTGTCTACTGTTGGGAGTTTTGACGGGGGCTTGTTTACCTTTTTCATGGGTGAATGGGCTGAGGCCTAGGGCTGGTGTGCTTTTTGTGAATCTATGAATGGTGTGCGGGACTGATGTTTCTCTGGTCTGCATCCCCTTAACATTGTGTGTATGGGCTAGCCCATTCTGCAGTGTGTTGGTGGAGTTTTAGTTCATTTATTCATTTACCCCTTCATGGGTGCACACCACAGTGGAAATTGCTGGTTGCAACCACCACTGGTGCTCCGTGCTTGTGAAGCAGGTGGCATCAGTCCTTTGCCTCTGGCATGTTGGAACAGTGCCCCGCCCGGCCGACACCATGAGGTGAGTCGGCCCGGCGGGTGGCTGGTGGGCTGTTAAGCCTATACCGCCACGGTATAGAATTAGCAGCGATTAGTAACATTGTTCGAATTGCTGTTTTTTTCTGTCAAATGGTGTCGGTGGCGGGGCCTTGAAGGCCAGCCGACATCGAAACATCGCGCAAGGTTTTGACGTTATTAGCTTTGACCTAGCCGCAAGCTATAACCGCAGGGAGGGCTAGGATGCTGTCAACGCTTGTTTACAGACATCTTGGTTGGATTAGTCTCCCTTTGAGGGGGTGAGAAGTTTTTCCCTCCTCAGGGCTCCCCTCTCCGCAGAGGACTTTGGTCTTTCCGCAGGAGCGCGGGCGGTATTTGACCTAGGCCCCACACCGCCTCACACAGCGTAGCCAGAGGTGAGAGCACGGCCTCGCCAGCGGCTGTGGCGAGGCCCTCAACCAGCGGCCATGTTTCCCCCGCCTGAGGTACCCTGGGCACAACGTCAACAGGTGACCGCAAGGCCGACAGCCTTGGCGGCCGAGGGATCGGCTACATTAGATGAGCATGCCCTAAAAAAACGTCGCCGTCGAGCTGTGTGCAGCTCGCTCTCCGGTCACTCCCCCCCCCAACACCAGCGGGATAAGGGCTCTGATTTGTTTCCTTTGGTTGCCGGTCGCGTGTCTTCAATGAAGCGCAAGCGGCCCCACGTTTCGCTTCTCATGGGGACAGGGGCTGACACCCAGTTGATGGCTGAAACTGGGTCTGTCCGTGAGAATGTTGTGCTGTCAAGCGGCTCCCACGCCACACGTTTTGCGTCTGTTTGGTTGAGCCTGGTGTTACGTCTGTCAACTACAAAGGTTGTCAGTAGGGGGGCTCGAGACCTCTTGAGGCAAACAGTGCGGGTTCCCCCGACCTCGCCAGGCCGGGTATCACGTTAGTGCCTCCCACTCCCGGAAGACCAGCAGTGGTCTGGCAGGCGCGCGTGATTTGGGTGGTAGTAATATCACTGCAGAGCTACGGTGTGTAGGAACCGACCCTATCGGGCAGTGTGGGGGCCTCACACCTTGCATGTCCAGCTGTAGAACAATTCCTCAGCTGTCCATCCTGGAGGGGTGTTCAGTGGGGGAGCTTTTGTCACCTAGTATGATGTCAGCTTCTCCCGTATCAAACCGGCCCTTTCTGTCGGGGTCCCCCCTTGGGTGCGATTGCCTCATGGGTAGTCTCAGGGTCCGATGTCCCGACTCCACGGAATGCTCTGCTCGCGCGGTTAGCGGGTCCAGGGTTGGCTACGCACAGCGGGCGGGACCGGGCCGCCTATCTACGGTTTCTGGCGGACCAGCGCCAAGTGGCGGCAGGTGTGCTTGGGATTATCATCACATATGGCTACAGCAGTGCCATATGTCGAGGTGGATGGAGAGAACGCTGAGGCGGGGACTTGTGTTTACATCAGGGATATCCTGACACAACTTGTATTTATTCTTACCCTGCCTACTCTTTTACACTGCCTATCAAATTCATGTGTCGGTTATTGCACTTTTTACTTCTTACTGATGACTATTTTTAAACTGAATAATTTTAAAATATTCTTATTATTTGCTAGATCCAAATGTGAAACACTGTGATTATTTGTTCATGAATTACAGGAGTATTACTGAATAGAGAGCACTTTTTACTTCTTACTGATGACTATTTTTAAACTGAATCATTTTATTCTTATTATTTGCTAGATCCAAATGTGAAACACTGTGATTATTTGTTCATGAATTACAGGAGTATTACTGAATAGAGAGCCTATTAGGATGCTAGATCCTAATGTGAAACACTGTGATTTGCCATATCTTGCTATGCTCGCTCATGCCTGTATTTTTTATGTCCGTTCTATTTAATAATTTTTTGACTATTTTTAAACTGAATCATTTTAAACTATTTTTACTATTTGTGTTACTGAAAACTGTAAGCGGAGAGCCTATTGGGATGCTAGATCCTAATGTGAAACACTGTGATTCTACCTGTCTATCTTTTTATGCTCGCTTATGCCTGTATTTTTTGCTGTTGTGAAGCACTTTGAACTGCAACCTCTGTATGAAAAGTGCTATACAAATAAAGTTATTATTATTATTATTACACAACCCCACCCGTTTTCAGGTTTGGTACAGACCCTATTGTCAGGGTCACCAGCAGTGACAGCTCTGGCCAACAAGATCCAACACGAGCCAACGCAGTAGGTGGCAGCTGGCAAGACCATGCGACCCGGTCTGCGCTACATTGAATGTGTTGGAATTCAAGGCTGGTCCTCAAACGGTGTTTTGATCAGGACGGACAACACAACGTCAGCGTCGTATATCGACAGACGGGGAGGAGTATGCTCCCCCCGTCTGCACCGGGCGGCGGTCGGCTGGCTATGGGCGTTTCTCCATCTGCGCAGCCTGAGGGCTCTCCACATCCCCGGCAGGGTGAATGTGGGTGTGGGTGTGATGTTGCGGGGCGGTCCTCACCCTGACAAGTGGGGATTACGTCCGGACATAGTCGGGCAGGTCTGGGACCGATTCCGTGGCCGTCTGGGATTCTGTACGCTTCCCCCCCCCTTACACCTGATAGCTCAGCTGTTGGGGCGGGTACGTCGGGAGCGCGGGACCTGGTCCTGGTCGTGCCGGGCCGGGGTTCAGCTGTTTGGTCCCCGGCCCTGATTCACCTCTGTGTGGCCCCGCCGTGGCCTGTTCCATGGTCACCACGGGCCCTCTCTCAGGCACACGGAACTCTGTTCTGCCTTCCTGTTCTGGGGCAGCCTCTAGGCTTGGCTGCTGTCTGTGTGAATTGGTGGGGATGCGTCTTGGCTATTCTGTGGTTGACGCTATCCGGCACGCGCGCGCTCCGTCCTCTACCTCGGCTTACGTTGGTAGGTGGCGTATTTTCCAAGAGTGGTGTAGAGTGGGCGGCTTGGACCCGGTGTCCTGCCCTCTGGACGCTGTCTGTTCCTTCCTTCAGTCTATTTTGGGTAGACTGTCGGCTTCGACGGTGAGGGTATATGCCGCGGCTATATCCTCTTGTCGTGTGGGGTTTGAGGGCGTTACGTTGTTCAGCCGCTCTCTTGTGAAGCGTTTCCTGCTTGGCGCTCAGCGTCTTAAGCCGGTGGAACGTTCTCTGTCTCCGAGTTGGGACCTCCAACTGGTCCTCGGCCGGTTGTCTGAGGCCCCGTTTGAGTCTCTTGAGCAGGCGTCTTTGGAACAGCTGTCTTCAAGACTGCATTCCTGCCGGCCATCGACTCCGCTAAGCACGTGGGTGAGCTGTGTGCTCTCTCGTGCGGCCTGAGTGCTTGTCTATTCAATAGCGGTGCGACTCTGAGGCCTAATCGAGTCTTCGTGCCAAAAAATATCCGGAGCTCTTTTCGCTCCAGGGATATTGTGGTTCAGGCGTTTCATCTGCCTCCTCACGCTGGTGAGTTAGAGGCAAGCCTTCTTGTACCGGATCTCCTCCCTGGTAAACAAGAATACCCTGAAGACTCTGGCAGGAGCACTCATTCAAGGGTACTATGACTATGCATGTACCTCATGGTACTAAAGCACCTCAAAGGCGCTTAAAACAAAATTACAAACATCACAAAACAAACTGGTCAGACTACTACTTGACCTGAACCCCAGAACCCACCTCACCCCTGCCCACTTTGACAACCTAGGATGGCTTAGAGTAGACGACAGAGTACAGCAACTTGCAATGGGCCTGGTCTACAAGATACACTATACGACCGGGGTGCCCATGTACATGTCAAAATACTTCCCAAAGGTCAGTGAATACCACAACCACTACACCAGAGGAAGCTCAACAAATCATGTTAAACCCAGATTCGGATCAAACAAGGGACTAAACACGTTTCACAATTATGCCACAACAATGTGGAACGCCCTACCCAAAGCTGTAAAGGAATGTGAATCCCTGCCCACATTCAAAACCGCTCTTTTTTTTTGATCCACTTTTTCTCCCATTTTTCTATATTTTCTCCCATCCCAATTTCGTATCATCCAATTCAACCCTCCCCTGTCACGAACGCTGTTTCTTGCCTCCCACAAGCCGGCTGCAATGTGGACTAAGTCATACATAGCACAAGTCCCCTCCGGTACTTGAGGTAACAGCAGTCGCATCTTTTTACCTGCGCAGCTCGATCTCTCAGTGTCGAGGAGTAACGCGTGGGAGGCTCACGCTGCCCCCGACACTTCCTGATTCTACTGCGCAGGCGCACCAACCGACTTGTAGGAGTCGCTTGTTTACAACGCCCGATCCCCACCCTTCAGTTTCCCTCCCCGTAATACGGCCAATGTGTATTACTGCGGACGACCAGCTAAACTGAAAACAATGTGGAGAGCTGGATTCGAACACGCGAATCCTAGCGTCTCCACACTGGTGGCGAGTGCCTTGCCCACTACACCACCTAGCCGCCTATTCAAAACCGCTCTTAAAGAGCACCTACGGGAGGCTGCAATTCGAAACTGGCCACCGTAAATGCCCAAAACCCCCACCACCTCCTAATAGACAGTCTCCTCCCCACCGCATGTATATATTCCCTCCCCGCCATATGTATATTTCTCTCCCACCCACCCACCCCCTCCTAATGTACAGTCCCCTCCCCATCATATGTATATACTCTGTCAGGATCTAGGGGAACAGTACTGTATATTTGAATACCGTTTATGTCACAAATGTATCAGTACTAAATACCTATATGTCCCTATACCTAAATGGCATGTATGTTGTGTATGTCATAAATGTCTATATGAATTGAAAATGGGGGACCCTGATGGAAACAAGACAAACGTCTTTCTCAGGTCTGCATCCCCTTAACAATTGTATGTATTGAGCCGTATTGTATTGTACCGATTCTGCAATCTGTTAAATAAAGTTTTCATTCATTCATTCATTCGTGTCCCGTCCGGGCTTTGGGGGTTTACCTCAGTCGGACTCAGGACTTCAGGGCTACCGATCAGCTCTTTGTTTGTTACGGTGGCTCTCGCGCTGGTAAGGCACTGTCCAAACAGCGCCTGTCACATTGGTTGTGCGAGGGCATTGCCCTTTGCTACACGTTGGCTGGACTGGCCCCCCTGGGGGTGTCAGGGCGCACTCCACTCGCGGAGTGGCGGCCTTTGCCGCCTTGTTAGGGGGGCCTCGGTGGAGGACATCTGTGCTGCGGCCTCCTGGTCCTCCCCGGGTCCCTTCGTTAGGTTTTACCTCATGGACATGACTGGGGGTTCTGTCTCCAAGGCGGTTCTGAGGTCTGGGACCTCCCCTGCGTCCCGCCTTTCGGTGGGTTAGCTGGGGTTTGTGGGTGTGTGCCATGGGGTGATGTGTCACACGTGGTCCCGCCTGTGCTGTGCATTTTTAGGGGTCTCTAGTTCCCTCTTTTTTCACACTTTGGTGGAGTTGACTGCCGCACCCTCTTCACTAGGAAGGGCGGGTGGACGGGACTCCCCTCCCCCTGGTGGTAGGGTTTGCGGGTCCTCAGGGGGTACATTTGTCGGGCCACGCGTCTGCTCTGCCCCATATCTCGGTATGGCGAAGGGCGAGACGCGAGGCCAGTAGGCTATAACGAAAGGTTATGACTATAACCTAGTTATATGAGTACTGGCTGAGCGTCTCGCTCTTAGCGCGCCCTGAGGTCCCTTGGTTGGGTTTTCTATGATGGAAACTTTTTCCCGAGGAAGGGCCAGTATGACCATGTCCGGTGTCTTATAGGGGGACACTGGGGCGGGGCCTGGTCAAGTGTATGGGTGCATTGTTAGGATCTGACTTTAAAATGTACCAGTATTAGGCGGTCAGGTGGCGTAGCGGAGATTCGAGCCCAGCTCTTGGCGTTGCTACCAGCTTGGCTGGCCGTTCATACTAATACAATTGGCAGTATTAGGGGGTGGGAAAGCTGGCGGGTGGGAATCTGGCATTGTGGACAGCGACACCTACAGGTCAGGTCTCGGCGCTTGCTAAGCGGGGCAGGACTTGGTGGAGATAGCGTGCCCTCCCACGCGTCACACTCCACCAATGAGAGTCCTCGCTGCCAAGTGGAAAGAGCGTCACTGGCTTGACGGCGCACGTCTCGGAGGAAGCGTGCGTTCGACATCAGGACACCCTTGTACCGACACCCACCCTCGCACCTACGCAGCCGACCCGGGTTCGATCCCAGCACCCGACGTTATTTGTCGCATGTCCTCCCCACCTCTCCTCCCGTTCGCCCTCTCCTCTGTCGGTCCTGCGTGACCAAGAAAAAGCTGTAAAGCTAAAAAAAAAGAAAAAAAAAAAAGAAAAAAAAAACAGGTAGGGGAGGGGGGGAATTGGCACAACGACTAAATTGGGACGGGGAGAAAATCAGAGAGAAATCGGAGAAAGAAAGAAAAAAAGAAAAAATTTACCAGTATTTCACGCATATCTCTAGAAATAGGGCTGAATGTGGACACCAATGTTACTGAGTTGCTTTTTACTTTGTTAGGATTAGGGGTGGGACGATATATCGATCTATTATCAATTATCAAATAGGATCGATGCAATGTAAAAAGATCGATTCATATTGCGATACTCTTATTTTGAAAATCCCCTCGTGAGCATATCCGCCTGCAACAACAGTAGCTCAACGCAGCTCAGCGTGTGTAGATGTTAGACAGCATTGCTTCAGAGTCCGCCTATTTTGCCCGAAATAAGTCCCTTTTGTTTTTTTCCGCACAAGGGGTCAAATGCATCTAACATGCTTTCCATCCTCGCCATTCCTTTATGCCCACGTTGTGTTAAATACCGAAATTAACATTGCGTTAGCGTGAGCTAACTAAGCTAAGCTGATAGAGCGATGGAGAACAGCAGAGGTCCACTAGGGACTGGGAAGGAGGGGGGGTTACTGCATTCTCGAGATAGCCCCACTAACAGGATCTGGCCGGTACTGCACCTTCTGACTCCCAATATGCCTTTTCCAGCCAAAATACAGCGCTGTGATAGGATATTAATATCGGAAAAAAAAGAAAAACAAACCAAAAACAGTGAACAGGTCTATTTGTATTAAAAACAATAGATTGTTTTTCATTTAAATGTCTGGAAGAGATCAAAAATAAAAATGTCAAATGATATTTCCATTGCCTTTTCTTTTGTTGATTTAAATGTTACTGATTGTGTTAAATGGGCATATAATATCGTCTCATATCGATCGCAGGCACCTGAATCGAATCGTATCGTATCGTGGCAGACTTTGTGATATCGGAAAATATCGTATCGTTGTCCAAAGAATCGATATCGTATCGTATCGTGATGAAACTGGTGATTCCCACCCCTAGTTAGGATAGGGGTTTGGCGGAGCCCAATTGCAGAACACAGGAGGAGAGAGAATGGAGCGGTTTAGGTGGGTTTTAATTATGATTCCCCAAGCAGACAGTTTCACAGATAGGAATGTGCGACAGGTACAAGAATGTTCTCTGGATGAGGAATGGTGCGTTCTATGTGCCGCACAGGGCGTCCAGGTGAGCGGAGTACCGGGGCGGTGGTCCTGGGGCACAGAGAACAGGATTAGCGGCAAGGCAATTCAACAAGGTTTGAGTAGCAAGGCTAGAGCTAGTCGTCGTACCTAGGAAGTAAGGTTAACACTTCGACGAGGGTAGAACAGGATCTGCAGGCTGAAGTATCCTCACACTGATGAGGGAATCCGTCACAGCCGTGTTGATTGAGGTGCTGGCAGCGTGGGAAACCGGGGAACGGATGCTGCCCATATAAGGGTGTGAGAGGATAATGGGTGAGGGATGCTTCCGCCGTGATGGTGATGGTGAGGAAGGAGGAGGGGTGAGGAAGGCTCTCGCCGTGATCACAACAGGACCCCCTCCCTCTACTGGCGCCTCCTGGCGACCCTCCAGGCTTGCCAGGGTTGGCCTGATGGAAATCCCGGACGAGGGCAGGATCCCGAATCATCCGGCGGGAGACCCAGCTGCGCTCCTCCGGGCTGTAGCCCTCCCAGTCAACCAGGTATTGGAAGCCGCGGCCGCGGCGACACACGTCCAGCAGCTGCCGGACGATGTAGACCGGATGGTCGTCGATGACCAGCGGAGGGGGAGGCTCCGGAGCAGGGGGAGAAAGGGGACTGGAGACCACCGGCCTCAGCTGGGAAACATGAAATGAGGGGTGAATGCGCATGTTGGAGGGAAGCTGGAGTCTGACGACTGAGGGGTTAATGACGGACAGAATCTTATAGGGACCAACAAAACGGGGGGTGAATTTTCGGGAAACTGACTTGAGTGGCAGGTCCCGAGATGCAAGCCAAACCATCTGACCTGGTTGATAGTCGGGGGCCGGGGTCCGGGGTCCAGTGGCGGTCGGCAAAGCGGCGATTTTGGTCAGCGGAGCAGCGCGGCCCTGGTGTCCTCCCATACTCTTCTGCAGCGGTGAAGGTGCTCCTGCACCGAGGGGACAGAGATCTCCTGTGCAGGGAACAGTGGGGGCTGGTAGCCCAGAGAGGATTCGAAGGGGGACTGACCTGTGGCAGCAGAGGACAAGGAGTTGTGGGCGTACTCAATCCACGGCAGGAATGCGCTCCAGCCGGAGGGATCCCGGGTCGTCACGCAGCGGAGGGTGGACCCCAGGTCCTGGTTGGCCCGCTCCGACTGGCCGTTGGTCTGCGGGTGGAACCCAGAGGAGAGGCTGACCGTGGCCCCCAGGGCCCGGCAGAAGGCCCTCCAGACTTGGGAGATGAATTGAGGGCCCCTGTCAGAGACGATGTCCACCGGGATCCCGTGGAGGCGGAAGACATGGACCATCATCAGGTCTGCAGTCTCTGAAGCAGAGGGAAGTTTGGGGAGAGCAAGTGCACAGCCTTCGAAAATCGGTCAACAATGGTGAGAATGACTGTTACCGTGTGAGGGGGGCAGACCGGTGACAAAGTCCAGGTTGACGTGTGACCAGGGCCAGCCAGGAACAGGCAGCGGATGGAGAAGCCCGGCAGGTGGTCGGTGGGAAGCCTTCCCACGAGCACAGACGGTGCAGTCAAGGACGAAGGCGCGGGTGTCTTCCCTCATGGAGACCCACCAGAAGTGTCGCTTCAGCAGGAACAGGGTACGGTCGATCCCAGGATGACAGCCGAACCGGGAGGCGTGGATCCACTGGAGCACCTAGGAGCGGACAAGGTCGGGGACAAAAAGCCGGTTAGGTGGGCCGTTACCTGGATCAGGCTGGACACACTGAGCTTCCCGGACGACGGACTGGATCTCCCAGGTGGTGGAGGCCACCAAGCAGGAGGAGGAGAGGATGGTGTCAGGGTGTGAGGGCCCCCCTTCGGGGACAAACTGCCGGGAGAGGGCGTCCGGCTTAATGTTCTTGGAGCCTGGCCTGTAGGTCAGGGTGAAATTGAACCGGCCGAAGAACAGCGCCCAGCGGGCCTGGCGGGAGTTCAGGCGCTTGGCCGTCCGTTATGGTACGTCCAGACCAGGAAGGGGATCTCTGAGTCCTCCAGCCAGTGCCCCCATTCCTCCAGGGCCAGCTTGACTGCCAGGAGCTCCAGGTTTCCGATATCATAGTTGACCTCCGCCGGGGTCAGGCGGCGAGAGAAGAAGAAGGCGCAGGGGTGTAGTCTCTGGTCGAGAACGGAGCGTTGGGAGAGGACCGCCCCCACTCCGGCACTCGAGGCGTATACCTCCACCACGAACTGGTGGGACGTGTCGGGCTGGACAAGGATGGGCGCGGAGGTGAAGCGCCTACGCAGATCGGAGAAGTCGGAGTCCACCTTATCGGACCAGACGAAGGGCACGGAGAGCGAAGTGAGTTGGGTAAGGGGCGCAGCGACCTGGCTGTAGTCCCTGATGAAACGCAGATAGAAGTTAGCAAACCCCATGAAGCGTTGGAGCTGCTTGACATTGGTGGGCCGGGGCCAGTCTGACACTGCCTTGATCTTCTCTGGATCCGCCCGGATCCGGCCGCCCTCTATTATGTAGCCGAGGAATCCGATGGAGGAGACGTGGAACTTACACTTCTCCGCCTTGACGAACAACTTGTTCTCCAGCAGGCGTTGGAGGACCCGGCGGACATGCTGGACGTGGTCTTCCATAGAGCGGGAAAAGATCAGAATGTCATTCAAATAAACAAAAACAGCGGTTAAGGACATCACGGAGAACGTCATTGACAAGGGCCTGTAAGACAGCAGGGGCGTTGGTCAGCCCAAAGGGCATTACCTTGTACTCGAAGTGACCGAGCGGGGTCTTAAAGGCCGTCTTACATTCGTCCCCCTCCCGGACACGGACAAGGTGATAAGCATTCCTGAGGTCCAGCTTCGTAAAAATGGTGGCACCTTGCAGGGGTTCAAAAGCAGAGTTAATCAATGGCAGGGGGTACTTGTTCTTGATCGTGATGTTGTTGAGACCCCAGTAGTCAATACAGGGGCGAAGGGAACCATCCTTCTTGGAAACGAAAAAGAAACCTGCGCCGACAGGAGAGGAGGAGGGGGTAATAATGCCTGAGGCCAGGGACTCGTGGACGTATTTCTCCATGGACTCCCTCTCCGGGCGTGAGAGGTTGAACAGGCGACTAGCGGGGAGCGGGGCTCCCGGGAGCAGGTCAATAGCACAGTCGTACTGGCAATGAGGTGGCAAGGAGAGAGCCTGTTGTTTACTAAAAACAGCCTCTAAATCTAATTCGCGAGAGAAGCCTCCCGTTTAGGCCGTGAGCATCGCAAGGAATAGGCAAAATGTCAGTAGCAATACGGAAGAGACACAATACCCCAGCGTCTATGAGGTTTTCGTCTGCGCCTGATTCGACCAGCGCGGACAGCGGGAGCGATTGGCCATTGTGACACAGCGTGGCACTGAAATGCATATTTGGACCGGAGCTGGGAGCATAATTAAGGCTCGAACATGCGCCCAGCGTCACTGCCGAGCCCCGTCGTTTGGGCGAATCGAACATGAAGCGATGGAGTGGCCGAGTTGACCGCAGTACAAACAGTACAAACCCCTGTCTTGAGTCTGTGACGGCGTTCGCTGGGAGGGAGGCGAGAGCGGTCAAGCTCCATAGGATCAGAGGGACTATCTATAGCACGGACGGCGCGCCCCGCGGGAGGAGAGCGAGATGAGCTGGGCAATGGAGGACGAGCGGCGCTAGCCTTTTCACGGCGGCGTTCGCGAAGGCGCATGTCCAGTTCTCTGGCTAAATTAATTAGCTCGTCTAGGGAAGACGGTTTCTCCTTAGACGCCAGTTCATCCTTTAGGACGTCGCTGAGGCCTTGACGGAAAGCCTCACGTAACGGCGTGTCTATTCGCGCTGCTGGCGAATAGCAAACAAGCCAGCAGAGCTATCTGAGCCCCCAGGAGGGTGGTCGAAGACCTTTCGCATGTCGTCGATATATGCAGAGTACGAATCGCAGAGGGGGGTCTGACTGAAGTGGAGGGCGGTTGCCCATTCTAGCGCGGAGCCCTTGAGCAGACCCGACAGGTAAGAGATCTTAGACTTATTGCTTTGGAAGGTTTGCGGCTGCTGTCCAAATACTAATGAACATTGAAAAATAAAAGCACGGCGGCTAAGTGGCACAGGGGAGCCACCGAGCCACACAGTTTTTCAACTTAATGTAAGGGCAACCAAACAACAAAAAGATGCCAGTGAGGGATATGGTACGAAGCTCTTTCCAATGCGTGGTGCTGTTGACAGTAAATCAGGTTGTCTCATTGAGTGCATTTAAAAAGTTGTATTTTCGCTTGCAGGGTGGATAAAGCAAAGCATAACATAAACTCTGTGTTTAAACTGTAACTTAAGAAAATAAACTTCTGTTGCAAAATAAACCATAAATTAACTCAAAACAACTGAAAACAAACAAAACACATACGGTTGAAAAACTGTGGCTCCCCTGTGGTGTTTCCCAATTCCCTCCCGCTGTGCACCTGGTGACAGATACAAATAGGCTGTGCCCGAGATCATCTGAGCCCCGCCTATGCCCACTGCCCAGCTAATTAGTCAATAATCTTATAACACCTTCACAATAACACAGCACCTTCATACAATAAAGTAACCATGGTAAAATCGTCAAATTGGCTACAACAGAGTTTTTTTTGCGCAGAACCGTACCAGACTATGATTGGTGAGGTGAGTATGCTTTGGATGATGGCAGTATAGAATTGGACCAGCAGGTGGCGTTTGACCCTGTACTTCCTCAGTTGCCCGAGGGAGTACAGGCGCTGCTGGGCCTTTTTCGTGATGGAGGTGATGTTGGTGTCCCATTTTAAGTTATTGTTGATGTGGGTGCAGAGGAATTTGAGTCCGTCAGGGTTATGGATTGGTCAGAGATTGATAGTGGAAGTTTGTGTTTTTTTTGGCAGACCTGAAATCGATGGCTATTTCCATGGTTTTCGAAGTGTTGAGCAGGAGGTTGTTGATAGAGCACCTGCATGTGATGCTGGTGATGTCATCTGCATATTTGAAAATTTTTACTGAGCTGTCCAGGGAGATGAGTTGGTTGGTGTAGAGGGAGAAGAGCCAGGGGGAGAGGACACAGCCCTGAGGGGCACAAGTTCTGAGTGTCAGTGAGTGGGAGTCCTCCTGTGATGCCTGCTCTACCCTACTTCCCTAGCCCTATTTTTTGTCCTGATTGTGAAGCGACCTTGGGTTCTATGAAAGGCGCTATAGAAATGTGATCTATTATTATTATTATTATTATTATTATTATTATTATTATTATTATTATTATTATTATTATTATTATTATTATTATTATTATTATTATTATTATTATTATTATTATTATTATTATTATTATTATTATTATTATTATTATTATTATTATTATTATTATTATTATTATTTTACCCCTAACAACACCAACTATTCTGCCGATGCTGAGTCTGATGATGGAAATGGTGAGTATCTCCACTTGTTATGCTGATCAGGGTTGGGGAGTAACGGAATACATGCAACGACGTTACGGAATCAGATTACAAAAAAACAGTAAGTTGTGAAATCAAAATCTGCTTTTTTTTCTTGATAAAAATAAATAACCCAAACAGACACTTATTTCAACATAGCCTACT
Source organism: Notolepis coatsorum (assembly GCF_963971535.1). Taxonomy (NCBI): domain Eukaryota; kingdom Metazoa; phylum Chordata; class Actinopteri; order Aulopiformes; family Paralepididae; genus Notolepis; species Notolepis coatsorum. The sequence goes on from NC_140165.1 coordinate 198,848,816, forward strand.
GTCGTGTCAATTACCATGGGCCACTGGTTTTTACTGGTACATTGGTTAATGAATTAATAGTAAACAATGGCAAAATCTTATACTATAACATGAATTTAAAGATATGGTTCAATTCAAAACTGCACAATTCATGTTTAAAGTAACACAAAATATAGTCCCTGGCAACATACAAAAAAATTTCATGGGCAGAGATGGGGGTTATAATATTTTATTCTCTCTCTCTCTCTCTCTCTCTCTCTCTTTCTCTCTCTCTCTCTGACATGAATTAGGCTAATTGTCTAACAATCCTGATGCAATTCTTTTTTAATTGTATTCAAAAGGAAGATAAGGAAAATAATCCAAAAGGAATCCATATTCTGTATCTGCTGTTCCAACTCTTTGTTGAGGCAAATAACATTTGCGTGTGCTCCAAAATAATTGGAGTAAAACAGAGAGACCTATGTTCTCTCTGGACGGACCAGGTGGTCAAGAAGGCGACGAGCATCACTAATCAACCCCTCCATGCTCTGTCTCAGCGGTTTTCACTGTTGCCTTCTGGCCGCCGTTATGACGTCCCATCAAGTAGGATCAACCGCTACGCCAAATCTTTTGTCCCCTCGGCTATCAGACTTTTAAACACAGACAGTAGTCATTTTAAGTAGCCTTTTGCACTTGGTTGTCTGTTTTTACTTTTACTTTGCTGGATTGTGTATCACATGGAGTGTTTCTCTTTTTTTTGCCGTGCTGTCGTTGAGATGTTTTGTTTTGTTGTTTGTTTGTCTTTGTTGCTTGTTGCGTATGAATCTGCAAATATGAATTGCCCCATGCTGGATCAATAAAGTTGTCTGAATCTGAATTTTAATACAATGTATTTATCGCTGCACCATTTCATCAAATGGAAAAAAGTCGGTAGCACTTTATAATAACACCCTGTTATAATACATTTATAAGGTATTTGTAGATAATGAACTAATGAACAAACCATTTATATACATTCATAAATGATTATTAAATCATTTATAACTATATTTGTATACCATTTACAAAGTATTTATAACGCATTAGTGGATAATGAACTAATCATGAACAAACCATTTAGATACATTCATAAATTATTATTAAATCATTTATAACTATATTTGTATAACATTTACAGATTAGTTCTACATTATTTATAACTCATTATCAACATTGTTTGTACTTGATTTGTTCATCATTAAATAATGTTGTTTATTGTGTAGTAACACATTTGTAGATGCTTTGAAAAATGGATATGAAAAAACTACTATAGTGTATCCATTTATTTTTCATGTTCAACAAATGATTTGTTAAGACATTCATAAAACATTTATAAATCATTTGCAGATGCTATCGTGGGGGCCAATCTAAAGTGAAGCCTATTCATCATTAACAAGTGTAATACAGTTATATATTTGTTTACTTTTTCATCACATGTTACAAATGTAGGCAGCTTTCGGATACACCCTTCTTTGTGACATCAAACAGTGACAGAATTAGGACTAAAGATAAATGCAATTTTATTAACATATAAAATACATGTGCATGACATATAGTGTAACATCGGGGGGCACTAGGACCCAGGAGTACCCTGGCCAGGTATTGAAGAGTATCTAGAGAGGAAGTCTCACGCGAGTGAGACTTGACGTCACATGTGTTGCCGTCTGTTTGAATGGAAGCACAAGTTATCCGTGCTGCGTCTATACTTTCGCTTTTAATAAGGTATGAGCAGGTTAAACACCTTTTTTTGTTGGTAAATCTATTCCATCATTTCCACCTACATTCAACATTCAAAGCCTGATTGGCTCCCTGGAGGTCGGCGAAGAGAGCTCCCAGACGTCGAAGCTCGACCCCCACTTGCTGTTAGTTGCGGTCTTGCTCGTCAATCAACGCCCTCTGTGCCGCCAGCGCCGATCGGAGCTGGTCTGCTGGGTCCATCTTGATCAGTCGATCTGTTATAGTTGGGGTAGGTGTGCTGGACCCATGTGCAGAGTAGAAAGGAGATGCAGAAACGATGGTTGCTCTTTCACTATAAACAGTGTTTCTTTATTTGTGAAAACAACTGAGCATAGGCCATCGGCGTATCTAGACCACTATCAGTAGGGCACGTGCCCTACTGATGATCATCTGTGCCCCAGTGATTCAAAATTTTTTACAAATGTTTTTTATTTCCCCTTTTTTAACATGATCAAATGATATTTTTTTACTTCACTTTGAAATATTATAGTGAAATATTTTGCAATGTTGTCGCATTTATCTTGTTGAAATCCTCCAACAGGCTCTTTTTTGTAAGTTGACTGGTTTGCACACCAATAATACAGTGCAATAATAGAATAGTAGAATAGATAGTAAAATTATGCAATAGAATGGCCAGAGTAAAATAGTGCTACAGTACAATCAACAGCGGGGTGTATTAGAAGGCTATGGTGAAGAGGTACGTTTTTAGCTTATTTCTTCCCTAATGTCCATAGGTAGTGTGTTCCATAACTTTGGTGCATAGTTAGCAAAGGCTGCATCCCCGATTTTCTTTAGACTGTGGCTTGGAACCTTCAATAGTAGATGATCGCAATGTTTATACTTTGTATATAAGGAGGAGGACCTTGAAATCAATTCTAAATGTTACCGGAAGCCAGTGTAGGTTATTTACTTGTAACTTTGGGTTTGATCCAAGGAGTAAGTTGCCCCATATTGCTCTGTAACATTTCTCTTTTTGTTATAGGACCGACTAGTAGGATTTCAGGATTTCAGTTCATTTAATTTTAGGAAGTTGTTCGTCATCCATTTGTTTATTGCTAAGAGACAGGCGGAAATGGAGTTTATAGCTGTGTGATAATTTGGTTCAGCGGAGATGTACAATTGTGTGTAATCTGCGTAACTATGGAAACATACATTGTGCTTTCTAATGATGTCTCCTCAATGTTCAATGTTCAATGCAATATTCAATGCAAGTAAAGCACTTTAAACTTTAAGTATGACTAAATGCTTTCTTGACTATATATATAGTAACTGTTCCAAAATGCATAGATTTCTATGTATTTAGGGGTTTGGGGGGCTAGCTCTTTTTAATATAAATGTCAGATTGTTTTATTTATTTCATAGATTTCTATGCATTTCAGGAGTTTGGGGGGCTGGCTCCCCCAAATAATTAAATAACATAACCCTAACCTAACCCTAAAACCGAAATAAAGTTTAAAAAAAATAGTTACAAAATCCACCAATTTTCGCCCACAAACCGGCCAAAACCGGGCAAATTGAAGTGCTGGGTCCAGATACGCCCCTGGCATAGGCAGGCACGTAGCGATATGATACGGGTGAGACGCGCAGTCTCCACAACCCGGTATAATAAGGAAAGAAAAGGTTATACAAAACAAACTGCAAAAGACTAAACACGAAAATAAGACTGTAAACAGGGTAAAATAAATGAGACAGTAGTCTCCAAAAACTGAGTAAAACGTGGCACTTGGTAATGCTGCAGACGCGCACATCAAAATACATAAACTTAAAGGCAATAATGTAAACACGATAATCACAGCGAGAACGTATCCTCCAAGACAGGAGCGATACTGCTTCTGCTGACAGGTGTACTCACGGTACCATTCAGTGATCGACTGACAAAGAGAAAGCACACAGGAGAACATTATGAAGGACATCAAACCACACAGCAGGCGCTAATCAGAGCAATCAAGAGAATTAGGAGAAAGGAAAAAAGGGTGAAATACTCCAGGGTAACACCAGGACTCCCGCTGCTAGGTGAGAGCAAAAGCCCAAACGTCACCGATCATTCCAGATTAAACAGCCCTGAACTGAGAAGATGTTTTTACCGAAGGCGGTTTGCCGGCCGGGCACTTCGCAATCCCCTCTAGTGGTTGCCCTAGTGCTGAGAAACGGAAAATAATCAAACACGTGAGGAGTTTGTGAGGGAGTGAGAATTCCACCGAACGACTGCCTCTATGAACCACAACAAACAACGCAGAGGATCGAGAGATAACATCATACGGAGGCTCTACCCATACAGTAACATACCGATACACTACAGATACAGTAACCTACCTAAATTTGCCCATGTGATCCTATTGCCTAAAGGTGGTGTTAGGGATGATTTAAATAATTACCATCTGATCTCCAAGTTACCCTGCTTAGTGAAAGTCCTGGAATATTTCTTGTGACAAAATGGCACCCAAGGTAATAAAAAAAGTCAACCAACGAACTAGATTCTTGTATCGTATCTCCTCTCTGGTAAACAAGAATACCCTGAAGACTCTGGCAGGAGCACTCATTCAAGGGTACTACGACTATGCTTGCACCTCATGGTACCAAAGCACCCCAAAGGCGCTAAAAACAAGATTACAAACATCATAAAACAAACTGGTCAGACTTCTACTTGACCTTACCCCTAGAACCCACCTCACCCCTGCCCACTTTGACTACCTAGGATGGCTTAGAGTAGACGACAGAGTACAGCAACTTGCAATGGGCCTGGTCTACAAGATACACTATACGACTAAGGTACCCATGTACATGTCAAAATACTTCTCAAAGGTCAGTGAATACCACAACCACAACACCAGAGGAAGCTCAACAAATCATGTTAAACCCAGATTCGGCTCAAACAAGGGACTAAACACGTTTCGCAATTATGCCACATCAATGTGGAACGCCCTACCCAAAGCTGTAAAGGAATGTGAATCCCTACCCACATTCAAAACCGCTCTTAAAGAGCACCTTAGGGAGGCTGCAATTCGAAACTGGCCACCGTAAATGTCCAAACCCCCCCACCCCCTCCTAATAGTCAGTCTCCTCCCCACCGTATGTATATATTCAATCTCTCCCCACCGTATGTATATTTCTCTCCCATCCACCCATCCCCTCCTAATGTAGTCTCCCCACCGTATACTCCCCACCGTATGTATGCTTCTCTCCCACCCACCCACCCCCTCCTAATGTACAGTCCCCTCCCCATCATATATATATATATATATATATATATATATATATATATATATATATACTCTGTCTATGGGTAACAGTACTGTATGTCATGTATGTCCCTATGCCATAAATGTCATGTCGTCATATTATGTTGTGTATGTCATAAATGTCACTATGAATTGAAAATGGGGGACCCTGATGTAAACAAGACAAACGTCTTTCTCTGGTCTGCATCCCCTTAACAATTGTGTGTATTGAGCCGTACTGTATTGTACCCATTCTGCAATCTGTTAAATAAAGTTTTCATTCATTCATTAGATGCAGACTATGGTGATGTCATCTATAGGCATGCTGTGGCCTCAACTCTTAAATCCTTGGACTCTGTATATCACTCTGCCCTCAGATTCATCACTGGTGAATGGTGATAGATACGTGATAATCACTGTGTCCTTTATGAGGTTAGTTGGCACAACAACCACTGGTATTTATTCATTTTAAGGCCCTTACTACCTCCTTAAATTGATCATTATTGGAATGGATGGATAGTCTAAGACCTTGATCTCCGACATTTGTCAATGCATTTGTCAATGCATTTGTCCACCTTTCAATTGTTTTGTTATCCCTTGCTTTTGTCTATCCACGTCTCGTTGCGTTTTTATATGCTGTATGATTTTATATGCTTTATTTATGATTGCTTATTTCTGTGCGTAAACTCGATGTGACTGTAAATGAGGGAAATCTCAATTGCCTTTCGAGTGTAAATAAAGGTTTGAAGGTCAATGTTAGTATTCATGGACTGCAGTGTATTACAGGATAGGGGTGTGTGATGGATATGAGAGATAAGTGACGGCTTCGCAGGACAACGGTCACCAGTGTGAAAGGGGTGTTTTAAAATGTGGAGGTCATGTTGATATCATAGGCATGTAGGGGAGAGCGGGGACAAAAGTAGCAAGGGGACGGTGGTAGCACAGGCCTTTTTTGGGGCGGTATCAAAGAAGCCAGAAAAATCTGTGCTAAACACTGGTGTTTGGTAGGACATTCCTGGGAAAATCACAAGGGAAGTGATATGTTTTTGTCACCAGCAGTGCAACATCAATTTATTTGAAATGATTAGAAGATAAACTCAGTAGTTAATACAGTGCAAAAGAAAACGCAACAGCAATGAAATCAGAAACGACCTTCGATCAAAACAAAATAGACACATATCTTAATCAAATTAACCTCCCTAAACTTTCGTAATAAAAATTATTTAATATTTGACAGCACAGCAATGGTGAATGAGCTACGTGACTGAAATAAACACCGGTCATCACTGGGCGGTGCTAGCTGGCTAACTAGGTAACGTTAGTTTGTGTAAAAACAAATGGTTTGGTATGACCGTCAAGTTATTTATATTTGACATTAGCTATTTATGGGTCGAATATTCTGATTCTAGCTCACTAGATCACTCAGTCACGTTAAACTGTCCCCCGTTTATAGCTTGCCTTGCTTGCTAGCTAAGGTAACATAATGTGACTGGTGCATGTAAACAAAACGACACCTCGCTGGACTACTTCCGGTTCCGGGGCGCATTAACAAAACAGGTTGTGAAAATAAATCTAGCCCATGGAATAGTAGCTAGCTGTATGTTTAAACTTGAAATGTGTATTTTTATTTAGTGTGCATTTTTATTTTGTCACAATATTATTTGGCTTAATTAAAAACGAAGGTTCGAATGTCTGTTTAATCAGATTACTCACTTTATTCAAATTGCGGATTTAGTTTGAGGATATAAAAAAAATATATATATTTTTTTATTTTTATTAAAAACGAAGGTTCGAACGTCCATTCGAAAAACCCTGACGAAGTTTGAATCAGGCTTCAGGGACAGCCTTACCATACATATTATTTATATTATTCAAATGGAACTGAAACATGTTCCGTTGTGACGGTGTGATGTCATAATAGACCATTCTAGAACATTTGTGATGTCACGGTGTGATGTCATAATAGAACATTCTAGAACATTTGTGATGTCACAGTATGATGTCATAATAGGTGGTTGCTAGGGTGTTATATGTGGTTGCTAGGGTGTTTCTAGGCGGTGGCTAGGGTGTTATAGGTGGTTGCTAGGGTGATATAGCTGGTTGCTAGGGTGTTTCTAGGTAGTTGCTAGGGTGTTATAGGTGGTTGCTAGGGTGTTTCTAGGTGGTTGCTAGGGTGTTATAGGTGGTTGCTAGGGTGTTACTAGGTGGTTGATAGGGTGTTATAGGTGGTTGCTAGGGTATTTCTAGGTGGTTGCTAGGGTGTTATAGGTGGTTGCTAGGGTGTTACTAGGTGGTTGATAGGGTGTTATAGGTGGTTGCTAGGGTGTTTCTAGGTGGTTGCTAGGGTGTTATAGGTGGTTGCTAGGGTGTTTCTAGGTGGTTGCTAGGGTGTTATAGGTGGTTGCTAGGGTGTTATAGCTGGTTGCTAGGGTGTTTCTAGGTGGTTGCTAGGGTGTTATAGGTGGTTGCTAGGGTATTTCTAGGCGGTTGCTAGGGTGTTATAGGTGGTTGCTAGGGTGTTATAGCTGGTTGCTAGGGTGTTTCTAGGTGGTTGCTAGGGTGTTATAGCTGGTTGCTAGGGTGTTTCTAGGTGGTTGCTAGGGTGTTATAGGTGGTTGCTAGGGTGTCTAATGTAAGTGGTATAGTTAAAGGGTTAAACCCATTGTATAGAGGTCATGGCTAACATCCACCAATGAATGTAGAAGTCAGTACTGAGTTGATTGACACCTCCCTTAAGTGTCATGCACATGCACACATGCAGGTGTCAATCAACTCAGTACACCTGCAAGCCTTAATTGATTCAAATCCTGTGGTCAACATAGACCAATGGAAGAGGATATCCCTACTGAGTACAATGGCACAACCCGCAAGTCTCTACGACAAACGGTTAAAAAATACACAAAAGGGGAGGAGTCTAACCATGGGGGCGTGGCCAAAATAGACCAATGAAAGAGGATATCCCTACTGAGTACAATGGCACAACCCGCAAGTCTCTACGACAAATGGTTCAAAAGATACAAAAAGGGGGTTCGGCCTAAGGATCAATGGTTAATCCCCTGAAGGGGGAGGGGCCGAACCATGGGGGCGTGGTCAACATAGACCAATGAAAGAGGATATCCCTACTGAGTACAATGGCACAACCCGCAAGTCTTCTTCTTCGTCTTCTTTATTTTTTCCGGCAGTGTAAACGCAACATGGCGTATTACTGCCCTCCTCAGTTCTATACTACGCCCACAATTGAGAAAAACTAAAATACGCATAGGCCTACACATTTTCTTTTAAATAATAATAATAATAATAAATAAAATAACATTATATCCTCTGGTACAACTCTGCCTCGTGCATAAATGTCAGCACTGCCTCTGTGATCAGCTGGTGGTTCTCATTATTCAGGCCAAAGAAAGATTTTAGAGAGAAAGAAGAAACTCCCAATTCTGATAACCTTTTATAAAAGATTTCCCTTTCTTTCCTATACCTGTCACATTCTAGGAAAACATGCTTGACAGTTTCAGGCTCTCCACATTCACACCGCCCATCTGGATGTTTTCCCACAATGCTTAACACATTAACTGCCATGCTTATATCCATCAATGTATGATCACTGCCACCAGTCTAAGCCTATGGAGATGTTCACCTTCTTTGCAGGGCTAGAACTTTTTTAATTGTATTGCTAAATTGACATTACTATGGCCCATTCAACATCGATTATCTATCGTTCAGGATGTAGGAACGTTATACTTTTTCATTCATATATTCATACTAAAATACCGTCTAGAATATAAGTATGTTTTTATCGTTTTCTGCAGTAATTCCTAGAACGCTAGTTATAGGCCTAAACGCATAATATAGATTATCGATTTCAGTTTGTTCGCGATACACGCTATATAAAAAAATCCAACTGAATACGATCCTAAACGTTATGACTCATCATGCGCGGATGAAAGGGGGGGGGGGTCGTTTATAATTCTGTGATCGTTAGGGATGGGTACCGAATTCTGTACTTTTGAGGTACCGAACCGAAACACATCGGTACAACCGAGTATTGATTCAAGTGAGATACCGAAAAAATAAAAATAAAACATTTTTTTTTTTTTTTTTTTTTGCTTTTTTTTTTTTTCATGTCAACGTTCACACGCACAATATATTCTTACCTAGGATTTGACTTGATTCAACAACAAAGCAGTCGGAGCAATGGCAAGCCGAAAACTGTCGAAATTGTAGTTATTTGAAGTTTGGCAATTTTTTTTCACGACTGAGGTAGGTAAATAATTTTTTTTGAGACTAAAGTACCGAAAAAAGGTACCATTGGGTACCAGTATCGATTCACAGGTACCGGTACCGGTACCGTATCGGTTCAAATATGAAAGGTACTGTCGTATCATTTGATAAATATAGCTCCTAAAATGTACTGGAAATGTCCCTAGGAAGAAAGGTTTAAGTACAGAGGGTCAGAGACAGCTGTCCTCTGCAAGTCATAAAAGATCACTAGAGAGTAAAACCCCTCAAAGCTACATCCTGCCTAGAACCTGTGTTTGCAAGATAAGAGAAAAATAAGTTTGTTTCTAGGTTCAGTAACTCAGTAATAATCATTAAGTCATGTGCAAAATGAATGAATCATGTGTCTAGTCTTTTAGAAACAGTCAAAGTGTAACAGTTGGAAATCAAATATACTGGTAAGAACTAGAGTGACATAGTTCATAGATTGTGTGTGTGTTTACAGAGATTGATTGACATTGTGCTCACAACAGAGGTGGATTTACATACAAGTGTTGTCAGCAGTTGGGACAGTGGGGGGAGAAGTCACATTCTTCTGTTATCCACTGAGAGCGACAAAAGAACATGTCTCCTTCAAGCAGCTGTAACTAGGAGGGTCTAGTTACAGGATTACAGCAGAAACTATATACTTTCAAATGGTGTTAAAATACTTACATTAATGTGAAACAAACTGCAGACATTTCCTGGTATATTGTACTTGTAATCTGAGCATAAGGATATGAAACAATGTTATATATAAGAGAAGAATAATTGAAGTAAACAATTAAGCCTTGGGTTGAATCAAGTTAGACATCTTTTAAATGATAACTAAGTATAAACTGTTAGTAGCTATTTAACTTAAGCTAAAAGGAATGATTAAAATGCTATAACACTAGGCCTGATGAGACAAACAGTGATTCTCATCTGAGACCAAAATAGAATGTATGTGTTCAGGGAATTAAGCAGCATTCAGCCATGAATGTTTTGAGACTTAATACCAAAAGTATTAAGTCTATTTCTTACTAGTAAATATCCATTTGATTTGAAACAATGAAAATGAAACAGTTGGGCTCAGTCCAACCTCCTTTGAGATTTGAACTATGAATGCTGGTGATTGGATGAGACCAAATGTGTGATGTCACTGATGACCTCACGCTGAGAGGTTTCAGCTCATTGATAAAAGGGGTGTGTGGAAAACACACGACACAGAAGACACACACCACCCCCCCTGGAAGAGGACGGCAAGCGGGAAACAGACGAAGAAGAAGCATTTTGAAACAAAGAAAATCAACAACTCAACGACGCTCCGCCACTAAGGCTCCATTGAAGATTATTATTCTTTAATCTACTCTCTTAGTCTAGTGTTAATTCATTAATATTATTGCATGGTATATTCATTAAGACTCAGAGAATTTCTTGTACTTCTTGACTTTGAAATAAAACAGATCTGAGAAAAAGAATCCTCTTCATTCTCCTGCCGCTGCCGTTCTCCAAGACCGTGTTGGTCTTTATCAGTAAATAGGTTTTAAGGTGAAATTTAGAACACAACGCAGAGTAGATGAGATAGTTTTTTAAGGTAAAACCCTTATTCCGTTTACGATAGTACCCATCCCTAGTGATCGTCAGTAAATGCTTTATGTAGTATGGGTGATATATTGATCAGAGCTGTTTGCATTGAAAAGAATAAACCATCAAGCTGAAAGTAACGTTACTGTCCTCTTACCGTTCGCCGATGAGACTGGAGGAAAAAGATCCCACTTATTTGACCTCGATTGACTAGATCCATTTCCGGTTTGTATGGCGCAATAAACGCCCAAATCATATCGATTATTGAGTTATGGCAGCGATCCATATACACGGATGTGTGTCTAGAGTCCCGCAACAATATGTGACTGCCAGATGCACCGAGATCACCAGAGATCCATTTCCAGTCCCCCATTTTCAATTCATCATATGACACACACGACATACAGATAGACAGTACTGCTACATCTATACATTTATGACATACCAGATTTGCAAATACAGTACAGGTTTGTGACACAAAAAGTGTCCAGAAAAAAAGTGTATATACATTTGACGTAGAAACTGTACATTGGAGGAGGTTGGGTAGGTGGGGTGGGGTTGGGTGGGTGGGTGGGGCTGTACATTGGAGGTGGGGGGGGGGGCACTGTACACTGTACATTGGAATACTGACAAAGCCATACTTGGTCATTTACTGTACAACTGGGTTAGGACATTTGTAGGGGCCAGTTTCGAATTGCAGTCTCCCGTAGGTGTTCTTTGAGAGTGTTTTTGAAAGTGGGTAGTGATTCACATTCCTTTACAGCTTTGGGTAGGGCGTTCCACATTGATGTGGCATAATTGCGAAACGTGTTTAGTCCCTTGTTTGAGCCGAATCTGGGTTTAACATGATTTGTGGAGCTCCCTCTGGTGTTGTGATCGTGGTATTCACTGACCTTTGGGAAGTATTTTGACATGTACATGGGTACCTTAGTCGTGTAGTGTATCTTGTAGACCAGGCCCGTTGCTGTACTCTGTCGTCTACTCTAAGCCATCCTAGGTTGTCAAAGTGGGCAGGGGTGAGGTGGGTTCTAGGAGTCAGGTCAAGCAGTAGTCTGACTAGTTTGTTTTGAGATGTTTGTAATTTGGTTTTTAGTGCCTTTGAGGTGCTTTGGTACCATGAGGTTGTGCCGAGTCCCACTGTCTCAGCCGAGGCTGGGTGAGGGAATTATGAATACCATGGCGAAAGAATGAAATATGATCTCAATAACGTCGTAAGCCGTGGATTGGCGGAATTCACATGATCAGCAAACCCGTCGTAAGCCGTTTATGGCGGTGGATGTGTTAAGGTACTGTTCAACCCACAATGTCCCAGCCTCAATCTACACATATTGACCCTATCGCTCCTAGACCCATATCCAGCCATGTTTATTTTGACCCAAGGCTGCAGAGAGAAATAGTGCCTCACCTTGGTCCCCTTTTCCCACTCAGCCTGTCACTCAGCCTCAACTCCTTTCTTAATCTTCTCTCTGAGTTCAACTCTTCCCATTGAAATGCTTATATCTTCTTCCCTTCCCAGGCTCTGTTTGTCAAGGAAATCAGCTGTCTCATTTCCCTCAATCCCAGCATCCCCCGGAACCCAGCAAAACTCCACTGAACAGCCTGCCTTCTCAATCCTATATAAAACTAATATTATGTCCTGAATGAGATCAGGGCGAGCTTTAAGTGCTGCACACACGGCGGGCGATTTTTGCCAGGCGACCGACTTTTTTTGCAAGCCGACCGACAGAATCTTATCGCATCCATTGTTATGAATGAGAGAACCCACACGGCAGGAGATTTGAAGCGACGGTCGCGCAGCTATTTCTGTCGCCTCGCTAAAAATCGCCTCAATCCTATTTTTTGAGGCGACAGCAGGCGACACAGCAAGGACAATGAGGAAATAACATGACTTCTACAGTAGAAGTAGTACAGAACTTCTACTGGTGTATCATTGGTACACCATTAATTTATCAATACATTCATTGATCAATAACCTATGTATTATTACCATGCTACTTATGTTCATTATTATTAACAGGAACAATTTAAATAAATAACATTAGTTGGAGAAGCTATAGTGGCCGCTTGTCATTAACTAATAAATGAACAATGCGCCACAATGCACCTACTAGTAGGGGTGCACCGATATATCGGTCGGGTATCGGTATCGGCAGATAAGTGCCTTGTTGACACCTATCGGCCTATCGGCCGATAAGCTCAAATGTGCCGATAGCAGTCGCCGATAAATAACCAATTTGTGTAGCGTCAAAAGGCAAAAAAAAAAAAGTTCACTCGCGAGTCGCGACCTACCTGCACAACGCCCGCGGTCCCCCACACACACACACAAGCTACTGCATCAGTTACTACTTATGATTAACAAGGCATTCGTTTTGTGGCATTAACGAACGTTATATAGTGTTACACGGACAATAACATCAGCATATTATTATTACCCATAGCAGCAAGGCATTACTCCGAGTCCGTTCATAGCTCTGTTCCATTCCGTTGCTCATTCCGTACCAAACTACCCATTCTGCAATCTGTTAATAAAGTTTTCAATGAGACAAATGTATAGAAAGGCTTTGTTTTATTATAACATTTGTTGCAGTAAATAAAATCATTGTCTCTCGTTTGGTCATTCTGTCGAGCGCTGGTCGGCGGGCAGCAGCTTGTTTACCTCTCGCAAGCAGATCAAACGCTTGCCGATTGGTGGTAAGAACAGCAGGAGGTGGGTGCTAGCGTTGGGGGCGTAATTGGCCGAATCGACTGTCAATCAAAATGGTTCTATTGCATTGGCTGAGAGGCTGAGCTCTGGTTGAGAGAGGTGCTCTCGCTTATTAAAACTCAAGTCATAAACAAGTCTTGAGCAAGACAAGAAGTTAGTCTGTAAGGTTATGAAAGCCAGTGAGTATATTAAAAAAAAAAGTTAGGGAACCGCTGCTCTAAATGTTTTGATGAATTGAAAATGGAGGACCCTTATGTAAACAAGCTGAAAGTATTTGGCTGGTCTTCATCCTCCAGTCTTATAGTCTTAGCAGTTGTATTAAGCTGTACTGTATTGTACCCATTCTGCAATCTGTTAATAAAGTTTTCAAACAATCAATCAGACAAATCATGTATAGAAAAGCTTTCCTTTTATTATAACATTCTTTCATATAACAAAACAATATATTATTGTTTTTAAGAACGTTTTAGCCCTATGCTTGACTTTTAGGCATGTCAACAAATAAAATAATAATAAAATGAATAAATAAAATATTAAATAAATAATAATACACGTCTCTTTTTGTGTTACACCAAATTATGCTCACTGAGAACATATGCCTCTTTACTTACTGGCCTCTTTACTTACTTAAAAAAGGAAAGGAAACATCAAGAAATATATGTATGGCATTCCATACCAAGAATGAATATTCTCTAACGCGAGAATCGGCGCTCAATAACGCAACAGGCCTAGTGCTGATTCGAACATTATATTCGGTAACAAACTTCTCAATCAAGCACAGCACAGATATATAAATATATAGCCAATATATTTAACATTGTAAAAAAGAAAAAAAGGTTGTAGAATACACTTGTATTCAATAACTGAGAAATGAATAGAACACGTCACATTGTAAAAGGAACATTAAAGTGAGCGATGTTTAGAGCGGCTTCGCACATTGTTTTAGCCTACTTCCGATTCTTAAGAAAAAGCGGCATGTTTTTCTTGATAAATAGAAGCATCTCTGCTTTGTCGCAGCTCAGTCTGTTTCTCTTCTCATCTATAACATGAGACGCAGCACTGAACAGCCGCTCGCTGTCCACGCTGGTGCATGGGGCAGATAGGTATCTGCGTGCCATCTGTGCCAGTACAGGGAAACGACCGTGATTATTGCTCCAATATTCAAGTGCACTCTCATTTCTGGGAATGGAGACCTCTGCAAGATACCCATCCAGTTGCTGCGATGCGCTTGAGCGTGGCCTTTCTGGCCCACTCTCCTCCAAAATCTCATCGAACATGTCGTGCAGAGTGGACCGTGCCTCGTCCGTCCGTGCCCTTTTCTGCTGTGGGCCACTAGCTGCCTCTGCATTATGCGCTTCGTCATCACCAGGCATTGCATGAATTAGGTCTACTAATACACGTCGTTTTGCATCCCCATCAAAGTAGCGGTCCTTATATCTAGGATCCAGTGCGGTTGCAATACTGTAGATGGGGTCAAACTCTATTTGATCGAAGCGTTTATTTATAGCCTCTAGCAGTGTGGTCTTTGTGGTTTTGACACCATGGTCTGTGTCAACGTCCTTGCTCAGAAGGCGTCTCAGGGCCCTCACGGATGGAATGACGTCAGCAGCCGACGCCTCAGATGCGCTAATTTCTCTTGTCAGTTGTTCAAACGGAGAGAGAAGTGTGAGGACGTTTTCAACCAATCCCCACTGGTGCGCATTGATAGTTGCGGGGAGGTCATAATCTGCGGAATATGCAGCGAGTGTGCGCTTCTGTTCTAGAAGGCTTTGCAGCATATAAAAAGTACTGTTCCAGCGCGTGGAAACATCTTGCTGGAGCCGTTTTATTGGACCCAACTGGCCTGTCTTCTGCAGGGCATGTAGGCGTGAGTACGCGAGTGGGGAATGCTTAAAGTGACCGACTATTTTTCGGCCTATTGCGACCACATCCGCGATGCTCCTCTGACTCAGTACTGCCTCGTGGACTGCCAGCTGGAGAGTATGTGCCATGCACCCAAAACTGGTGAGTCCACTGTCCTTCATCGCTTTAGACATATTCTTGGCATTATCTCTCACGACAACATGCACCTGTGATTTGTCGATTTTCCACGTGGCAAACATCTTATCGAATGCTGCGGAGATTGCTATTGCTGTGTGGGACCCTGTAAACTCCTGCGAATGCAACACCACTTTGACCAATTTGAAATCTTTGTCTACCCATTGGGCGGTGAGGCTAAGCATGCTCATGGGACTGACATCAGAACTCCATATATCAGTTGTGAAGCTAATGGCGTGCACATCAAGTGCCAGTAGCTCGTGAATGTGTGTGGCCACAACATTGTAGATGTCGGGTAGACAGACGTCAGCGAAATAACGCCGACTTGGCAGTGTGTACCGGGGCTCAATGTACTCCACCAGCCTCCGAAACCCCACGTCTTCCACAACGGAGAAGGGTTGGTCATCTAGTGCAATAAACTCCATCACCTTCTTAGTGATACCTTTAGCTTTGGCACTGTCCCTATCTAACTTTTGGCTGCGCTCGAATGCGTGTGTTAATAGAGACTGAGTCGAGGTCGAGGACTTGCGTTGCACTTGCGTAGTAGCCAGTGCCGATGTGGCTTTCATATACTCATTGTAATCTTCCACGTGCCTTGATTTTAAATGGTTGATCAGATTTGATGTATTAAAATCCCTGGTTGAGGTGCCTCCCCTTGAAACATCAACGGAGCATTTGTTGCAATTAGCATAGCGTCCGTTTTCTCTTTCTGACACCGTGAAATGAGCCCATACAGCCGACATTGTCTTCGTATTTGTTTTGTGTACAAGAAAAACAGCACGGTACCGTAGATATTTCAGACACCCCCGCTTTTCTTTCGTTGAAATATAAATAACGTTACATTCAGAGAGCTGCCTTGATTTTTCTGACGAAAGATTATGTTCTTTACTTCCTTAAAGTTCCTTTTTGCGGCCTTGAGAAGCGTGCGCACACTCACAGCTGAGATGATGTTCCTTTTTGCGCCTGACGAGAAACACTGAATTCTGCTATTATTTTAGGCATGGCAACAAATTAAATAATAATAATACAATGAATAAATAAAATATTACTACACGTCTTGTGTTACAAATTGTGCTCACCGATATGAACATAGGCCTCTTTACTTACTTACAAAAAAAGGAAACATCAATAAATATGTTTATGGATTTACAGGTGCAGCTCAATAAATTAGAATATCGTGGAAAAGTTATTTTATTTCAGTATTTAAATTCAAAAAGCGAAACTCTCGTAGATTAGATTCATTACACACAAAGTGAAATATTTCAACTAGCCTTCATTTGTTTGAATTTGGATGATTATGTCTTACAGCTCATGAAAGCCCAAAATCACTCATCAATAAAAAAAAATTAAATAAAATTGATGTATTTTTCTTTTGTATATACTATAGAAATGTCGGCCTTCTGAAAACTAAGTATGTTCATGTATGTTCACTCAGTACACTTGGTTAGGGCTCCTTTTGCAGTGCACAAATGACTGCATCAATAATACAGTGAAATATACTGACTTTTCCACGATATTCTAATTTATTGAGCTGCACCTGTATTCACCATGCCATGTGTTTTATTTTATAATGCTCATGAGTCATACAATACAAGTAAACATTATCCTCGCCTTAGCGAGCACACAACAATTAACCAGCTATATCAACAATAAGCAGCAGTTATTAACGAAAATGTTGGTAACTCCAGTCATTTTACTCAAATTGCAACAAATAAAATACTTCACCACACGAAAGAACAAAATGAGAATTATGCTCAGAAACAGATTATATTTATTAGTAAAATAACACCATAGCACCGCCATTAGCCTTTTCATGTCACGCACCATCAAAAGGGCGCGCGTGCACATATACAGTAGTTTAAAAAAAAAAAAAAAAAAAAAAAAAAAATAAAAAAAAAAATATTAAAAATATTTATTTTTTATTTTTTTTGGGCCACTAATATCGGTATCGGTATCGGTATCGGCCGATTGTGTTAATTGAACAATCGGTATCGGTATCGGCGGCAAATTTGCATATCGGTGCACCCCTACCTACTAGATGTTTTTATACTCGGGTAACAAAACAAGTTGTGGATGTTGACAGAGTTTAATGTCCAGGCTGCAGCTGATGTGGTTTATAAGGTTTATTGTGCAAAGAAAATGATGGTTGAGAACAGAACAGTTTGCGTCTTCCGTGAAAAAAACATTCTCTCTCAGCAGGTGCATAACAATACTTGTCCAATCGGTGGTAATGAACGTATTGTAGTGATCAGTCATGCAGTAAAGTCAGGAAGAATGAGGAGAGGTTGTATTCGTATAGGTGGTTTAATTCCAGCTCAATATGGGTTTAGTTCCCTCGTAATGCACAACACAGCTACCTGCTAATACGCTCGCTCCGCGACCTAACATGATCATGGCGCTGCAACGAACGGCTGCCTCTCTGATCGCTCCGTCGAGACTGTGCTTTCTTTTGTTAATTTTTATAGTATTAAGAGTTTTATTTGCACCTACTGTTGGTGCATTATACGTGTATGACCGTCAGTCAATCATTGACATTGGATTAAAGAAAACTTACCGATTGGATTGCTTTCTGGATCGGATTGCCGAACAACAACAATGGCCAGCGGAGATCCTTTGTTGTGGCCATGGCCAAAGCCAAGAGACGCCACGACGAAGAGGGAAGAGAGCCGGAGTCCGGAACAGACTGAGGTCCAAACGACACAGAACCACATTGCCCAGCATATTGTTGGCCAATGTGCAATCGATAGGGAATAAACTGGACGACATCAGAGCACGGATCCAATTCCAGAGGGACATTCGGGATTGTAACGTCCTCTGTTTCACAGAAACTTGGCTGAGTCCAGATGTCCCGAATCACGCAATAGAACCGGCAGACCACTTCTTCGTCCTCCGCAAGGACCGGACGGCAGAAGAGTCACTAAAGAAGAAAGGAGGCGGCATTGCCTTCATGATAAACAAGGAGTGGTGCGATGTAGGCAACGCAAAGGAACTGTCTAACCACTGCTCCCCAGACCTGGAGTTTATCACGATAAAATGTCGACCCTTCTTCCTCCCAAGAGAGTTAACATCCATCATCCTCATCGGAGTGTACATTCCACCACACGTGAACACTGGGGTCGCACTTTCAAAACTTCACAACGAGGTAAACAAACTCCAGACAGCTAATGTTGACGCTGCCATTTTGGTTCTGGGTGATTTCAACAGCGCGCGTCTTAAAAAGGTGTTGCCGAATTTCTATCAGCATGTGACCTGTCCCACCAGAGGCGAGAACATATTAGACCATGTATACTCGCAATTTAAGAATGGGTACAAGTCACAGGCTCTTAGTCCATTCGGTAAAAGCGATCACGCCGCCATCTTTCTTTTGCCAAAGTACAAACAAAGTCTCAAGCGAACGCCGGTGGTCTCGTGAGAGGTTAAGCGTTGGGCCGTGACGTCAGAGGAGTCACTCCAAGCTGCACTTGAATGCACAGACTGGAGTGTATTCCGTGATAACACAGCCAATATTAACGAATACACCGAAACGGTAATTGACTATGTCTGTACTCTGGTAGAAGAAACAATCCCCTCCACCAAAATTAAAATCTACCCAAATCAAAAGCCCTGGGTAGACAAATCCGTCCGTGAGGCTCTGAAAGTGCGCACATCAGCATACAACACCGGGCTGGTGACAGGCAACATGGAAGAACACAAGATGGCAAGATACAACGTCAGGAGAGCAGTAATAGAGGCAAAACGGCGTTACAGGGATAAAGTTGAACTTCAGTTTGAACAGGCTGACTCTAGAGGCATGTGGCAGGGCCTCAGAACAATGACAGACTACAAAGGCACCCCCCTCAAACTGAACAGTGACATCTCCTTAGCAAATGATCTCAATTCCTTCTATGCGAGGTTTGAGGCTGTGAATAACAACACCAGCCTACAAACCACGGCAATGGGGGGGGGGGGGGGGTCTGCTGATGGAGACTCAGTGTTCAGGGTAACAGAGCATGAGGTGAGACGGATCTTTAAAAAAGTGAATATCAGGAAGGCAGCAGGACCGGACGGCATCCCCGGCCGCGTCCTAAAAGTCTGTGCCGACCAACTGGCCCCGGTATTCACTGACATCTTCAACCTGTCCTTGGAACAGGCTGTCATCCCCACTTGTCTGAAGAAGTCCACCATCATCCCTGTACCCAAAAAATCTACGCCCGCTTGCCTCAACGACTACCGCCCTGTAGCCCTCACCTCCATAGCCATGAAGTGCTTTGAGAAGCTAGTGAAGGGCTACATCTGTTCCTCCCTCCCCATCAACCTGGACCCTCTGCAATTTGCATATCGCCCCAACAGGTCCACGGAGGACGCCATAGCCCATGTGCTGCACACAGCAGCATCACACCTGGACAAGAGGCAGGGGAACTATGTGAGAATGCTGTTCATCGACTACAGCTCAGCATTCAATACCATAGTCCCCTCCAAACTCATAGCCAAGCTCAGGGACCTGGGCTTGAACTATGACCTCTGCCAGTGGGTCTTGGACTTCCTGACGGGCAGACCCCAGGTGGTAAGAGCCGGCAACTGCACCTCCTCATCCATCACGCTCAACATAGGGGCCCCCCAGGGCTGTGTTCTGAGCCCCCTCCTCTACTCCCTGTACACACATGACTGCGTAGCACAGCGGAACTACAACACCATCATCAAATTTGCTGATGACACAGTAGTGGTGGGCCTGATCTCTGCCAACGACGAAAGGGCCTACCTGGAAGAGGTAGAGAACCTGTCACAGTGGTGTCAGGAGAACTGCCTCTCCCTGAACGTCAGCAAAACAAAAGAGATGATTGTGGACTTCAGGAGGTCGGGGGTCAAGGACTACAGCCCCCTCAGCATCGACGGGGCACCGGTTGAGAGAGTGAACAGTTTCAAGTACCTCGGAGCCCACATATCCGAGGACTTGACATGGACCACACACATTGACAGTGTTGTGAAGAAGGCACGACAACGCCTCTACTTCCTCAGGCGCCTAAGGAAGTTCCAAGTCAGTCAGAAGATCCTTAGGAACTTCTACTCATGTACAATAGAGAGCATCCTGACCGGCAACATCACCTCCTGGTTTGGGAATAGCACTGTACAAGACCGTAGCAGACTACAAAGAGTGACACGTTCAGCCGAACGCACAATTGGAGGGGGGCTTCCCACCCTCCAGAACATTTACAACAAGCGGTGCAAGGGGAAGGCTAAGAGAATTATTAAGGACTCGAGCCACCCGAACAACTGCCTCTTTGAACTGCTGCGGTCAGGCAAGCGATACCGGATTCTTAAGGCGAGCACAGAAAGACTCAGAAGAAGCTTCTATCCCCAGGCCATCAGGCTGCTAAACGAACAATAAACACTATGCAACAACCATCAAATGCACACAGCACACACACCCACACGCACACACTCACTCAAACAAACAACACACTGCAGCACCCACTCTCCACACTTTAGATCACACAAACACACTTTACACTTTATATTTATTGATAAAGGATTTGCACTACAACTCGTACACCTACTGTGAATTGTACCTAAATTGCACCTCGTCCCATTTCTGCCTTGCACTATATAGTATTGTATATTAGTACACTGCACAGTATTGTATATTGTATGGTAACTACGTCTATTCTGCATCGAACATTGTACATATGTCTAAACTGAACACTGTGACCTCATTTTTTTACTTCTAATTTTACTATGTTATTTTATTTCATACTTATCTTGTCTTGCACAGTCTCTGGAGCGTAACAGTAAGAAGCATTTTGTATAAAAGTATTCTGTACTTCTGTATGACAAATATTAAAGAAACTTGAAGAAACTTGAAAACATCCAGTCCGTCCTCCCATATCTCCCTCCGGGGTGAAACAAGTAACCACACCCCCAGCTAAACAGAGCTTATTATACCTGAACGGTCGGATCTGGTGTGGGGGGCCAAGCGATTGTCGTTGAGCGACAGACGATCGCATCGCCAGGCGATGTCGGTCGCCCGCTGTGTGCAGACCACTTTAGACCTACCTGCACTCACAGCCATCAGTGCAGCAGCCGAGTCAGAACATATAATCACCTGGCCTGGTCCCACTTCCTCCACCCACCACAATGCCCAGAGAATGGCCAGTAACTCTGTTACAAATACAGAGCTGCCATCAGAGATTCTCTGTCCCTTACCGATCCCTAACTAAAGTCTCTACGACAAGCGGTTCAAAAGATACAAAAAGTGGGCGTGGTCTAATGATCAAGATGAATCCCCTGAAGGGGGAGGGGCCGAACCATGGGGGCGTGGTCAACATAGACCAATGAAAGAGGATATCCCTACTGATTATGATGTCATAATAGACCATTCTAGAACATTTGTGTATCTATTCAACAATTCTCTCAGAAGATCTCATTGTGCATCTTGAAACAGGACTGATCCGTCCTGTTCAGACAGATAGACTAAACAACACATAGACTGAAGCCTGCATTTCTCAAACAAGAAGCCTTAGTTTAGCTGTGGAAAGGTGAGTGTCCACAACGGCTAGCTAGCTGGTCTACTTGAATACTGAATGTTAATATTGAATCAGACCATATTGAATACTGAATGTTAAAATTCAGGTTGACAGTTGACATCATTTGACAGTTGACAGGGGGCTGGAAAGTTGATTTAAATATATAATTTTTTTTATAAAATGATTAACAATTATAATAATAATTAAACAAAATATATTTTAATTGCCATCCTCTGTTATTTTACCCACGCGACGCGTTAGGACAAACATTATTTTCTCTCCATCCATTCATTCATCCTTCCTTCCCTGCTCAGACTATATAGGTGATTGAGAATGTCTCGTCTGGGGGGCCCTGATCACAAGTTCCTGCCTCAACAGGGGTGGCAGACCAGCCTTGTCAACCCTGTGGATATTGAGATGCAGCTAAGGAGCTCTGAGCTTCTCACTGCAGAAAGCAAAAGGCTGATACAGGAGAGTGACAAGGTATCCACACACATGCAGCAGGATGCCAACAAAAGACTGGGTAAATAACTGTGATTAGATTTGTCTAAGGCGTTTGATACTGTTGACCACCTTCTCCTCTTACAAAGATTTCAGAGTGTTGGCTTTGATACAGGTGCTTGCAGTTGGTTTCAAAACTATTTAACAGAAAGATTTCAGTGTGTGAAAATGGGAAATGCCCAATCAGAGCTTCTACCCATCACAAAAGGTGTTCCACAGGGATCAATCCTCGGCCCGGTCTTATTTACCATTTATATTAATAATATTGTCTCATCTCTGAGCAGCTGTCAAAGCCACCTTTACACGGATGACACAGTTCTCTATTGTACTGCTAATTCTGTGCAACTGGCCACTAAATATTTACAACTCTCCTTTGACGCCCTGCAAGATGCACTTATTAGTCTAAAATTGGTGCTTAATGCCAGTAAAACTAAATTCATGTTGTTTTCCAAAGCCAAAAATATTGTTTATAGTGACTTGCATATATCGACTCTGAACAGTTCTGATATCGAGAGAGTTTCAGAATACAAATACCTTGGTATTTGGATTGATGAAGGACTTACATTTAAATATCATGTGGGCGTTCTCGCCAGTAAATTACGGAAAAAGATTGGCTTTTTGTATAGAAATAGAGCCAACTTCCCTATGATTAGTAGAAAGAGAGTTGTTGAAGCAGTGTTCCTATCTGTTTTGGATTACGGAGATGTGATTTATAGACATGCAGCGGCTTCCACTCTTAAGCCCTTAGACTCTGTTTATCATTCAGCCATTAGATTTATCACCGGTGATAGTTATGGTACTCACCATTGTATCCTATATAATAAGGTCGGGTGGGCCTCTCTGGCAGAGAGACGTAAGTTGCATTGCAATCTTTTTATCTATAAAGCCATAATTAGAGATTGTCCAAATTATATTAGTTCTTTATTGGAATGGACCACTGGACCCTGTCGTACACAATCCAGTTTTTGGCTTACACTTAGAGTGCCTAGAGTTTGTACTGAACTTGGTTGATCTGCTTTTGGCTTTTTTGCCCCTATATCATGGAATACCCTGCAGGAAACACTGAAACTAGACACTCTAGTGTCTATGGGTCGGTTTAGAACCTTAATGACCAATCAGGTCACCACAATATGTAATTGTTTTTAAATTATTACCTCTGCTTTAATTTTGAGCTATTTTATTCTTTTTAAAAGATTTTTTATTATTATTTTTTGTAATGTATTTTAAAATGTGCTCTCAATTATTCTGATTGTCTGATGTCTTTATATTTATGAACACACTGTGACACTTGTGTATCGCTGCTATCGGGACAAAACCTCATAACTCCAAAAACCCAACTTTTCAGCAGATGAAAAAAACTAACACAGATTTGAGGGTGAATAGAGTTAGGAGGTTTAGACAGATGATCGGTTTAATGCTTTCCCATTGTTTAAACTTTGTAAAACCCACACACACATATGGAGGATGATCTACGGAGTTGATTTATATAATAAAAAAAAAATTCAAAAAATGGAGTTATGAGGTTTTGTCCCGACAGCAGCGGTATGTAACATCTCGACGGCACTGTAAATGAGTTTAATTACTCAGTGTATTATCGAGTATAAATAGAGATTGAATGAATGAATGAATGAATGAATGAATGAATGAATGAATGAATGAATGAATGAATGAATGAATGAATGAATGAATGAATGATTAGGCAGGACAAACACATGAATACCTACTTTTTCAGATTCAAACCTCCTATTCATATCTACCTGTCATATACCCTATATAGACCGTTTCAACTTGATAACAAAAACAAGGTTGAATGGCCCTCTCTGGTTGAAAGGCGTAGCTATAATTGGTATTTGTTTATTTTAAAGCCCTTATTGGTATACTTTCCCCTTACATCACAACACTGTTGAAATGGAATCTTGGAGCCTATTCTACACGTTCAAATGGTTGGTTTGTTCCTACAGTAGGCTTCCTTGAGTTTGCTCTGAACTAGGAAAAACTGCTTTTTCATTTGATGCTTCCAACACCTGGAATGCCTGACTCTGAAGCTTCTTCCTTCTTTTGCTGCATTTAAAATGATCTCTGACCATTGTGTGTCAACTTGTAACTGTCTGTAGCTGATTTCTATTGTTTATTCTTATTTGTTGTGTGTATGAATTTGCTGATAAACTGTCTTTGTTTTGTAAGCTTGTAGTTGCTGTAAATGAAAAAGCAAAAACAAACATACATTCTAGAACGGACTACATTTGATTTACTGTCAGCTATTGTCTAACCAGTTCCCTAGCAACACAATTCCACTGACACTGTCAATAGAGATTTTTAAGTCACAGTATTATAATAAACTAAACAAAAAAATGTTTAAATTAAGTCACAGACGAAAATATGATATGACAGTTTAGCTTATTGCCATGCAGCCCTACTACGAGGCCCACCCCAGTATGGAGGTAGATTTCATCATGGGTTTGTATTTGTCTATGGAATAAAAACAGGCATGTCTTGCATCACCCAGGTCCAATGGGTGGTCAAGTTGGAGGTGAGGTTCAATGAGGTGGGCTTGTGTATATTGTTCAGAGCAGCGACTCAGCGACACCCAGTTATTCAGGCAGGAGCTGGCACAGAAGCTGGAGGAGATCATTGTGGAGATCGACATCCTCATCAACTTCAAGCGCCGCACGGAAAGAGCCCTGAAGGCCTGCGCTGAGCCTCTAAGGACTACCATACAATGCCTGGAGGAAAGGTGAGGAGGAGGAGGAGGAGGAGGAGGAGGAGAGAGAGAGAGAGAGAACCCTCATTGAAACTGCCATCACACACCAAAAAAAAGCAGTCACCATAGCACACAACCCCAGCCACCCCCTGAACCCATGCTTCACTCTACTCCCATCCGGCCGCAGATACAGATCTCTGATCTGTAAAAAGAAATTCAATAAAAAAATAAAAACCATGCTACAGTAACATCGCCGTGCCCTCTGCCATCACTGCCCAGTCACATGTTTAGTGTTGGTTTGAGTGATGAATGTTTCTTAAAGGTCCCATATTATGAAACACTTGTACACATACATTTGGGCCTACTAACACACAAACTGTGAAATAAGACAACCTAGTCACTAGTGAGATTATTTGATGTCACACCAAAAGCTGATTGCAATGCGTGGTCCTTGATTTGTGTGTGAAACATACAAAACAGCCTGCTCCTAAACGTTATCTTTTCTACCTAAAGTTTAACCTAAAATATGTTTCTGACAACAATTTAAGTGGGAAGTACAGTAGGATATGAAATTGCTGGATCTTGAGTCATATTTGATATGCAATGCTTAGTTTGACAGTTTGATTTAAAGGTAAAAAGATACCGTTTTGGGGACCTCAGAGAACTATATTAACTTGTTGAAAAGGAGTATAATATTGAACCTTTAATCTTCTTGTGCACAGGCTGTAGAAACACGTTTCCTCTAAGGAGGATAATAAATTATCTATCTATTAAGGGGAGGCCATGAGGGGTAATTTGGTATTATGTTTTTTTTCTCCACTGCACAAGTACTGTATGCCCTCTCTCTGCCTGGCAGAATGAATCGAGTGCTTGCTGATAGGATGCACGACGAGGTGGAGAGACAACTGCTGAAGGAGAGGGACATGATCGAAAGTGTTACTTCTCTGCTGCAACCCACACTGGAGCAGATCACTGAACAGATAGGGTATGGGAGGGGTTGGGTTGGGCAGTGGTGGAAGAAGTACAACATTTTTGCCATGTTTTCTATGCAAAAACCTTTTCTTCAAAGTAACTAGTAACAGATGGGTTCAGATAAATGTAGTGGAGTAAAAAGTACAATATTTCTGTAAAAGTATAAAGTTCCCTAACATTTTTATACTCACGTACAAGTACAAGTAGCTCGGAAAAGTACAGTACTTGAGTGAAAATATTTAGTTACTTTCCACCACTGGGGTTTGGTTTATATAGCAATATTATAGAGATTCATCAGCACTGTGCCCGTATTGGACCTACTGTGGGTGCAGTACAGTATCGGCACCTTTTGGTTTTTCCATTGGAAATACATACAAAATGTTTCAGCCACTGAAAAAAGTTTATTTATAGATGAGTAATTTTGCTACCATACCAGCTCACTTCCAACTTGCTGAATTGAGCCATGCACATGACTGTGAATGATGCAGTGGTAAAAAAACTAAAACTAATTATAGTTGCCCTACGTATAAGATGATGTGCTCTGTTGTCTTTAGCACGTCTTCAGTTTACAAACCTAGGTGAGTGTGTGCAACGTATCTATACTTGTCTCAGACTGATCCGATGGGCCAAGTACCGTCTAGAGAAGGACCTGAACGACAAGTTCCATGCCTTGAACATCGACGACTCCTGTGCTGAGATGGCCAACAGCGACTTCGACAACAATCTAAAGCCCAAAGACTCCAACATCACCCTGCTGAGGTACATAACGAGTGTGTTTATGCAATCAGAAAACTATATTATCAAGCGTTACTGACTCATCTATCACTTTACACTTTCTTTTACTTAAACAGTTTACTGTACATCCTACCACAAACGTTGTCGCCATCAGGGTCAAGACCGTTTGCCTTTCTACCTGCTCCACAGAACGTGTTGACTTAGAAGGGGGGGAACAAGGGGGAAGCATGGCTGTACATCTCATCAGAGCAATCAACAAACGCTCTGGAACAAATACAGGCTACAAGTCCAGCCCACTGAACTCTGGAAAAAAATTCAGTACAGCCACAAATTACAGTATGTTAGAATTATATGATTTTTTCATTTATTCATTCTTCTTTTGAAGGGGGTGGGGGTTGTTTTACGTGAGTCAGTACACCAGAAAACAACCAATATCAGCTTACGTTCTCTCTATTCAATGCACTGTATGAGGATGAACACGCGTGTCAGCGATAAAGGATTTAACCTGGGTGATTCTTGAGCCTGGACGCAGCCACCAAACGCAACTTGTTACAAAGGATCAGATTAAACCGAATATATATATTTATTTATTGATATATATTGCATAGTATTTGTATATCGTTTGATATCCCCTGTATATTCCTTGTACATATACACGGAATATCCCTTTAGCCCAGACCATAATAGTTCATTCTCCTATTGGACAGCGGTCCACCGGCGCCAGGGACCGGCCTCCGGAGTCAGGTTCAAAGTCACCGTCAAGACGTGTCTGGACATGCCCGGCCTTGCCCAGGGATACGCGACAGAAATGAGATTGGTACTAGTTTGTTCACCGTGCGTATAAATACGGCGCAGGTGAATATAGAAGCCCCTTACCTTCCTTAGTGTGTTACCAATAAGTTGAAGCCTCACCCACGATACAACGTGCGGTGAAGTATGGCCTGTTTGGCCCCAGAATAGAGCATTGAGACCGCGTGCGAATTAATAACTGAATTGTCAGAGTTTGGCGCTATACCGTCGAGTGCGACATATTTCTATTAAGTCAATAATAGTCTATTTGTGTATAGTGTATCGTGCGGTTAAAGTTCTACAGTGACCAGCATCTCCAACGCTTCCTCGTATTAGCTAGAGTTCTTATCCAGGCTGGGCCGACCACATGGCGCTTTCACCCGAGGAGAACTAGACGAGAACCGTATGGACATGTACACTGGATTAATCTACCCGACGACTACATAGCCCTTTGCGGCTGGAATATATTTGCTTTGGTCCTGTGATTTATGGAGCGGATAATCGCCGACGCCTGCACGTGTTGGATTTACCCTGCGAGGAGTCAAGTCGAGTCGGCGCCTCAGAGAGCCTGAGGTCGACTAGCTTTCTTCACTGTGGAGCTACAGTCTACAGTCTACGGAGAACAGCTGTATTCGTCTGTGGATCAAGAGGCTACTGCACCGGCTTCTGTACCTGAAGTCTCCTTAGTCATCGTTGACCAGACGTCCTACTACCGACAGATCTTCTACCCCCCCGCTGGCTTACAACCAGGGGGAACCCCTTCCAGTATCTCCCGCTATATTACTAGTGTACCATAGATATAATTCCCTAAGATTCAGGTTGTATAATTACCTCCTGCGTAACCAGAGAATGGACATTCATTATTGATTTGCCTACGCATATTCCTTTGCCTTACAAGTGCATTCAAAGAATAATGTAAAGTATCCTATGTACCTTTTGCTCCATTAAATACTTGATTATACCTTTGTTTGGAACCGATTTCATTGTGGGAAGTGTTCATCATATTCATATATCGTGTACTGTATGGCCAGTAATTAAAGTACATAAAGCGGTAGTGGTTTAATGATACCATACTTATCAATACAGTCAGGGAATTGTACCCCTCAGTTACAATTGGTCCTTCGAGCCGGATGGTAACTAGTGTAATATTAATATAGCGGTATTAATATTGACATGGCCTATGATGAACACTCCACAAAACGGTTCTCCTAAAGTAGATCGCCCGCAGCGTAGACGGCAGACACCTCAGTACTTAGAGGATTACGTTGCCAGTATACTACCTAGCCTTCTACAGACGGTAAACGCGGAAAAAGTAGATAGTAAAATTATGTCCGACCCTATCGCCCAGGCTACCCCGCCAATAGAGGCCCTAGTGGGTTCTAACGTAACTGACCAAGCTCACGGTAGGGACCAGGAGGGACCTGACACGACTTTACCCCCCGCCAAGACCGAAGAAGTAGTCCCCGGAGAGCTCCAGGATAAAGACAGCTCTCCAGGGATGGAACTTTACCCGCTACAAGAAGAGGAGAGCACCCCGGAGATGGATCTCCAGGACTCGCCACAGGAGAACAGATCTCCAACGAGTACTGCCAGGAGCGGATCACCTCAACCAGCGTCTTCCCCCAGCGGGGCGGACAAGATGCTGGCACAGGCATTCCTCGCCAGCCTAGCAGCCTCTACAGAGCGCAATCGACTCCAAGCACAGATGCTTAGCGAGCGCGAACATTCTTCCATGGAAAGAGAACGCCTTCAAGCGCAGCAACGGAGCGACGAAGATCGTATACGTCTAGAGATTAGACGCCTTCAGACGGAAGAGAATATGGTAAGAGACCGGGCCGAAGCAGAGCGCGCCGCCGCCGAAGCAGAGCGCGCCGCCGCCGAAGCCCAGCGCGCCGCTGCCGGTGCCCAAAGAGAAGCAGAGCGCGACATCGCTCTCACCAAGCGCGAAGCCGAGCGCGACCGATTACAAGCGCAGATAATGGAGCAGCTGATCGCCAGGGCGACACCCCCTCCCTCCGCACGGGGTTCCAGGGCCTCGTCAAGACACGGGTCAAGGGCACCCTCCCCTACCCGATCAAGCGACCCTGAGCCCGACCACCAGAGAGAGCCTATACCCCCCTCCGAACTCCTTCCCCGACCGGTCCACGCGACACCGCGGAGAGGCTAAATAGACGACTACAGGATCTAGAGGACCTGCCAGAGCAAGAAGAAGAGGGAGAGGAGGAGAGTCAAGCCCGACAGCAGCACATAACTCCACAGGACCAGGAGGTCCAGTACAGCCCAGGCTCTACCCCCGCGGCTCTGCACTACAGACCCCCGACTCAATTCACGGGTGAGCTTGACGCACGACCAGCCCTGAGGAATAGCACCTGGATACGCGGGCCATGGTACCCAGCAGGTACCAGCCCACCAAGAGGCGTAAGAGGAGACTCGCCTAGGAGGCCTCTCTTCCAACGCTCACCGATGTGCCAGCCATCCATGGCATCATACATTGGCACACCGACGTTTCCGGACTTCACCCACGAGAACAGAGCACAGTACACCGAGCTACGAATGTGCTTAGAGACAATGATGTCCGATGTAGCTGACGAACCGTACAAGTATGCTATCCTACTGAAGCACCTCAAGGTGCCCCGAGCGCACAATATAGCGCTGGCCTATGCCACCTCTACTACCCCATACACAGCGGCTCTAGCAGCACTCGACCAAAGATATGGACGCATATGGGATTACGTAATACAAGAGATAAGGCATATTGACCGCCTACCCCCAGCCACAGACAATCGCTCACTAGATGACCTGTCTATCAAGGTACAATCCCTGGTAGGGATGCTGGGGGCGCAAAGAGAAAAGGGTATGCACGAACTGTACGCAAACTCTAATGTCGAGAGGATTTTAGAGAAGCTTCCGCCCGCCCGACAACAGCGCTTCAGGCGGCAAAGAGACCACCGTGATCCTAACGGTCCCGAGCCATCCCTCCTAGACCTAGCCGACTTCCTGGCGAGAGAAGTCAACAGCCTACGGTTGGATACGTTCATGCGGAGCACCCCAAGCTCCAGAGAGGGACCTAGGAGAGCAAACGATGGCCGAAGATTGGTGACCGTCATGCACCAATCAGAATCAGTACCGAGCAGCAAGAACCACAGTACCCCCTTGATGAAAGAGAAGTGGAAGATGGTGTGCCCGTACTGCGAAAAGGAACACTGGTTGTCACAATGTGACACGTTCAAGAAGATGACCGCCGACGAGGTGGGTCAATGGATAAAGTCCAACCGACGCTGTTACCGATGTGCGCGCAGTCACATGGCAGCCGACTGCCGCTTAAAGAAGAGGTGTAGTCGGTGTGACGGAGCCCACCTAGATGTCCTACACGACAGTAACAGAAGAAAGCCTGCACCCTCAAGCAGCACAAAGGCAAGTGTTATGTACATTGACCCCGCCAGCAGCGGGGGCGCCCGAGTGCTCTTAAAGGTGGTCCGCGTAACACTGAGTTACCAAGACAAGGTCATGGACACTTACGCCGTCCTTGACGACGGGTCAGAGAAGACCCTTCTCCTCGCATCCGCTGCGGCCCAGCTGGGGCTGCGGGGGAGCGAAAACCAGATGACGATTCGGACAATAAGAAGAGATCTAAAGACGATAAAGGGCGAGAATGTCTCCTTCACTATCGCAGCAAGCGGGCAGCCAGAGAGACGGTATAGGATTACTAATGCTTTCACCAGCCAAGAAATAGGCCTGTCGCAGTACACCTACCCCATCGCCAAGCTGATGGATAAATATGTGCACCTGCGTCAACTACCTATCCCGCTCATAGACGGTGCCACCCCGACCCTGCTGATAGGCTCCGACCACGCAGACCTCATAGTCCCGATAGACCGGGTCCACACAGGGCCCAAAGGCTGTCCTGCAGCAGTCGAGACCCGCCTAGGATGGACATTACAAGGCCCCCTCGCTAAGTCTCTTAACCGAACAGCAGCCACTAGCTGCCTCCACTCCAGAGTGACAGAAGAAGACACCACCCTCCTACAGCATGTCGAGAGGCTATGGACACTAGAGACAATGCCCTTTAAGAATGAAAGGAAAGACATTCGTTCCAAGGAAGACATTTACGCCATAGCACTCCTCGAGCAAGGGACAAAGAGAGTCAAAGTCAACGGAGTGATGAGATACGCAACTCCACTCTTGAGGCGAGAGGGTATGCCTACCTTCCACGCCCCAAAAGAAGCGACGGAGCGGTATCTATTGAACACAGAGCGGCGCCTAGCCAGAGACCCCGCTCAAGAGACTGTGTACCGCGCTGAGATTAACAAGCTAATCACAGCGGGACACATAAAGAAAATTGACATTAAAGAGGCCGATCAGACGACCGAATCATGGTACGTGCCGCACCACAAAGTCCACCACAACGGCAAGGATCGTATTGTGTTCAACTGCAGCTACCAGATCGGATCACAAAATCTGAATAAAGAGCTCTTGCCCGGCCCAACACTCGGCCCCTCCCTACTAGGCGTGTTACTACGTTAACGCCAGGACAAGGTGGCCATCAGCGGTGACATCAAAGGGATGTTCCTGCAGGTGAGACTAGTGGAGGAGGACAAGCCCCTGCTGCGGTTCCTATGGAGAGAGAGGATCGGGGATGAGCAACCAGCCATCTATCAATGGGAAGTCCTCCCTTTCGGAACCACATGCAGCCCATGCTGTGCTACGTTTGCACTGCAAAAACACGTCGCAGAGGACCCAGCAGCTGATGAAGAGGTCCGAAAAAGTGTAGAAAGTTTCTACGTGGACAACTGTCTGCAAAGCGTCTCGACGCCAGAAGAAGCAGAGGCCCTTCTACTCAAGCTCCGCGCCTCCCTGATCAAAGGCGGCTTTGATCTCAGGCAGTGGGCCAGCAGCGACCCGCAAGTATTGCGCAGCCTCTCCCCCGAGGACAAGGCAGCAAGCAGCGAGACCTGGATGGCGACCATCCCAGGAGAAGCCCAAGAAATGACATTAGGACTAGTCTGGCGCTTCAAAACAGACTCGCTCCATTATAAACACACACCCCTGACCAAGGAGCAGGGAAGGTCGACTGCACTACCGACCACCAGACGGAGTGTATACAGAACACTCGCCAGACAATATGACCCGTTGGGATGTATTCTACCTTACACCACCAGGGCAAAGATGATTGTAAGAGCGTTATGGGACAAGGACCAGGGCTGGGACGACCCCATACCCGAACACCTTGCATCCACATGGAGAGAGTGGGAGACGAAACTCAGCTCACTCCCAGGTGTTAACATACGCCGCAGCTACTTCCCACCCACAGTGAGGCCGGAGACGTGCCAGATGGACCTGCACGTCTTCAGCGACGCCTCCGAAGTAGCCTACGGTTCGGTGGCCTACTTGCGTGCCCGAGAGGAGGGAGGAGAAATACATACTGCTTTCATCCTGGCCCGCTCAAGAATAGCCCCACGAAAGCAACAATCTATCCCGCGTCTAGAGCTCTGCGCAGCCCTAGCAGGAGCGCAACTCGCCACGTTAATCCAACGTGAACTCACCATTCCGGTGCAAAGAACAATCTTGTGGTCAGACTCCACGACAGTACTCACATGGATCCGGTCTTATTCGTGCAGATACAAGGTCTTCGTGGGAGTCAGAGTCACAGAGATTCAAGATTTAACAGAAGTAGCAAGCTGGAGGTATGTGGACACAAAACACAACCCAGCTGACGTCATCACCCGGGGAATGTCCCTGGATGACCTCACCCGTCACAACCTATACAGTGACGGGCCAGAGTTCCTCAAGCTCCCGGAAGAAGAGTGGCCTACACCCACCCCACGGGAAGCGAGTAAAGAGGAGGCAGAAAACAAGAAATCTATGTTCTGTGGATTGAACACACTCGTCTCCACAGACCCCGACATAGACGATTGCCTCACCCTAGAGAGTGCGCAGCTAAAGACATTCCTGTGGCACCACCCAGAGGTTCAGCTCACTACTGACATTACTGCAGCTGACTACGAAGAAGCAGAACTTCTTCTACTACAACGAGCCCAGAGAGACTCGTTCCCCGATGAGCTAGACTGTCTACAGGGAGCAAAGCCCGTCCCATCAGACAGCAGACTGCTCCACCTAGCCCCCGAGAGCGACGCCCATGGTCTCATCAGAGTGGGTGGTCGTCTGCGGAGAGCTCCAGACTTACCGGATGACGTCAAGTACCCGATAGTCTTAAACAGCCGACACAAGGTCACAGAGCTGATCATAAAGAAATACGACGAGGATGTGCATCACGCCGGGGCAGAGAGAGTCTTCGCGGAGATCAGACGTCGTTATTGGATACTGCAAGGGAGAGAAGCAGTGCGGCGCTTCCAGCGAACCTGTCTAGACTGTCGTAAGTGGCGAGCGCAGCCCAGTATACCCCGGATGGCTGACCTACCTCCCTGTCGCCTCCGACTCGGCGACAAGCCTTTTCACTCCACCGGTATGGACTGTTTCGGCCCGCTGTATATAAAGAAAGGAAGAGGAACCGAGAAGCGGTGGGGTATTGTATTCAAATGCATGACCACCCGA
This sequence comes from Notolepis coatsorum, assembly GCF_963971535.1. Taxonomy (NCBI): domain Eukaryota; kingdom Metazoa; phylum Chordata; class Actinopteri; order Aulopiformes; family Paralepididae; genus Notolepis; species Notolepis coatsorum. The sequence goes on from NC_140165.1 coordinate 198,883,079, forward strand.
GCGATGCATATAGAACTCCTTCCAACCATGAGCACAGACTCATTCCTTATGGCCTTCCGAAGATTCACATCGCGGAAAGGTAAACCGTCTATATTATTGTCTGATCACGGGACAAACTTCAAAGGCGGAGAAAGAGAGCTGAGAGAGAGCTTCCAAGCTATGGGCCCAGAACTTAAGACCCACCTCGCTCCATACCAGATTGACTTCCAGTTTAATCCCCCGAACGCACCTCACTTCGGTGGAACTTGGGAACGAGAAGTACGTTCAATAAAGACAGCCCTGTACGCCGTGCTTGGGGCCCAGACCGTGGCGGAAGAAGTCCTAATGACAGTCCTCACGGAGATCGAGGGAGTATTGAACTCAAAGCCCCTCGGTTACGTCTCAAGTGATGTAGCAGATGTCGACCCAGTCACCCCCAACACACTCTTGATGGGGCGGCTGGACCCCGCGCTACCACAGACAATGTACAGGCCTGAAGAAGCGAACGGCCGAAGAATGTGGAGGTACAGTCAAGTACTGGCTGACAAGTTTTGGAACAGCTTCCTACTCCACTACCTACCGTCTCTACAGACCCGCCAGAAATGGGTGAAAGAGAGAGACAATTTGACAGAAGGAACAGTCGTCATGATTATCGACCAGTCACTACCCCGAGCTATGTGGCCGGCTGGCCGCGTAAGCAAAGTGATCACCGGTGCCGACGGAAAGGTCAGAGCAGCCGAAGTGCTCGTCCAAGGGCGGATCTACACCCGACCCGTGGCGAGGCTAATAGAACTGCCAAGGCTCCCCGATACCATCGATGACGACCATGACCCCATGACTTTGTGAACTGACAGACCCCTCACAACAGACATTGAGTAGTGGACAGTGCGGTTAATCTGTATCTGCTTAGCTAATTAGGTGGGACTAATTAGGGGGTGGCTGTTACAAAGGATCAGATTAAACCGAATATATATATTTATTTATTGATATATATTGCATAGTATTTGTATATCGTTTGATATCCCCTGTATATTCCTTGTACATATACACGGAATATCCCTTTAGCCCAGACCATAATAGTTCATTCTCCTATTGGACAGCGGTCCACCGGCGCCAGGGACCGGCCTCCGGAGTCAGGTTCAAAGTCACCGTCAAGACGTGTCTGGACATGCCCGGCCTTGCCCAGGGATACGCGACAGAAATGAGATCGGTACTAGTTTGTTCACCGTGCGTATAAATACGGCGCAGGTGAATATAGAAGCCCCTTACCTTCCTTAGTGTGTTACCAATAAGTTGAAGCCTCACCCACGATACAACGTGCGGTGAAGTATGGCCTGTTTGGCCCCAGAATAGAGCATTGAGACCGCGTGCGAATTAATAACTGAATTGTCAGAGTTTGGCGCTATACCGTCGAGTGCGACATATTTCTATTAAGTCAATAATAGTCTATTTGTGTATAGTGTATCGTGCGGTTAAAGTTCTACAGTGACCAGCATCTCCAACGCTTCCTTGTATTAGCTAGAGTTCTTATCCAGGCTGGGCCAACCACATGGCGCTTTCACCCGAGGAGACCTAGACGAGAACCGTATGGACATGTACACTGGATTAATCTACCCGACGACTACATAGCCCTTTGCGGCTGGAATATATTTGCTTTGGTCCTGTGATTTATGGAGCGGATAATCGCCGACGCCTGCACGTGTTGGATTTACCCCGCGAGGAGTCAAGTCGAGTCGGCGCCTCAGAGAGCCTGAGGTCGACTAGCTTTCTTCACTGTGGAGCTACAGTCTACGGAGAACAGCTGTATTCGTCTGTGGATCAAGAGGCTACTGCACCGGCTTCTGTACCTGAAGTCTCCTTAGTCATCGTTGACCAGACGTCCTACTACCGACAGATCTTCTACCCCCCCGCTGGCTTACAACCAGGGGGAACCCCTTCCAGTATCTCCCGCTATATTACTAGTGTACCATAGATATAATTCCCTAAGATTCAGGTTGTATAATTACCTCCTGCATAACCAGAGAATGGACATTCATTATTGATTTGCCTACGCATATTCCTTTGCCTTACAAGTGCATTCAAAGAATAATGTAAAGTATCCTATGTACCTTTTGCTCCATTAAATACTTGATTATACCTTTGTTTGGAACCGATTTCATTGTGGGAAGTGTTCATCATATTCATATATCGTGTACTGTATGGCCAGTAATTAAAGTACATAAAGCGGTAGTGGTTTAATGATACCATACTTATCAATACAGTCAGGGAATTGTACCCCTCAGTTACACAACTCAAAGTGGATACAATGCTGGCAGTGGAGCACCTTTTAGGGCTTTCAAAGGAAGCATTTCTTCCATGGCTGTAAAGGAGCAGGGCCATTATGGACTGTATATTGGACTTTAAATAGAGGCTTTGTTCCCTTATGTCCAGAAGGGGTCAGCCGTGTACTGCTTTTAATTATTTCCTCCACCATCTTTAGGGCATGGGAGTAGGCTACCCTTTCTCTGTTTCTTTTCTATTTATTTACCTCTATCACGCTCGCGCCTACAAGGCTTTCTTTACCTCTATCACACTTGCACCTACAAGTCTTTCTTTACCTCTATCACACTTGCACCTACAAGGCTTTCTTTACCTCTATCACACTTGCACCTACAAGTCTTTCTTTACCTCTATCACACTCGCACCTACAAGTCTTTCTTTACCTCTATCTAGGGTGACCAGATGCAAAAAGTCCAAAAGCAGGACAACAGTAAGATTTTGGTGGGACAAAGTGGGACAGATAGATAATGTAATTTTTTTTTATTAGAATAACTGGTGTTCACCGAATAGATAAAGGTTAAATCAAAATAAATACAAATTAAATACAGAATTATATCTCTCCACATTCATCTTGGCACTGGCAGCCGGCTTGTTACCACCTAACATCTGTTTTAAATATTCAAACTTTTAGACCAATGTTTTTTTTTTGCTTCGAAAAGAGGGACATCCTCTCAATATGTGGGACATTCGGTCAAATGGTGGGACAGTACAACCAAAAGGGGGACACCTGGTCACCCTACCTCTATCACACTTGCACCTACAAGGCTTCCTTTACCTCTATCACACTTGCACCTACATGGCTTTCTTTACCTCTATCACACTTGCACCTACAATGCTTTCTTCAGGGCCGCCTGGGAGAAATGCGAGGCCCTGTGCGAGATTTAAACGCGAGCCCCCCCCCCCCCCCCCCCTAAAAGGTAAAAAAAAAATATATATATATATATATAATTTTTTTTTTTTTTTTTTTTTTAATACAGTCAACATATTCTTAAATAATAGCGCTGCCCGAGGCTGGGCATGATACAGTCAACATATAGCAAGAGAGAGAGCGAGAGAGAGCTCCCGTTCTACAGTCAATATACAGTGTTATCGCTGCACAGATCCGGTAATGCCCCTGACCCTCCAAATCCAAAGAGAAGAGGGTCTATACCAGAGAAAACAAAGTAGCAAGGAGCCAATGGCCGACATCAGCTAAATAGAGTAGCCAGGTACTGACACCAGGCCACACACAGCTTTGGCCAACGCTACCCAAGCTACACAAACGACCAAGACAATTCACACACAGCACATGTCGTATCTCCAAATGTTGTGAAGTAACATATGTTTTGCCTGGAAAAAAACATCGTTATTAACAAAACATTCGGGAGGGGAAGGAAGGAAGAGTGGGGTAATGTCCAATGGACATCTTACCTGCACCAAGGAACGCAGGGCGAAAGGCCACAACACAGGTCTCCACGTTGACGAAAGGCCTCTCGCTGGCGGGACAAAAAGAAGCTATGGCCGGAGCCTTGTCATGGTGCAGGCCCGACTACATCTTCTGTCAAAGATGATGTCGTAGTCAGAGTGCCAGGGCCTGCTATTCTCACGGCTAATGTCAATGGTCGTAGCACAAGCTAACAGCTAACTCTAGGCTAACTGATAGCATCAAGCTAACGTTCCCAGCCGAGCGAAAATGAGCAGCTAACGTCGTAGCTAAACAGCTAACTGGCTAACAGTTAGCTCAACCCGGCTATCGCTAACCACTAGCTAACGCAGAAGCAAGCTATGCGGCTACCACTGAAAAACTGTACAACGTGAGAAAAGCAATACAGGCCAACACTTCAGACAGCCGCTGTGTTTTCCTCTTCTCATCCGAAGAGGGAAGGGAAAAAGAAGGCAATACACGTCCCACTACAGAGTGGTGTTTACCATAGCGGTGCCGGCAACAAGTCCCGACTATAGCCGACTTGAGCATGGAGATATTCTCATAATGAAACACCAAGCTCACCTCCCTCGCACCAGGTGCTGACACCAGGCCACACACCGTTAGCTACTACAACAGCTAGCCGGCCCGTTTGGCTCCCGAGAGAGAGAGAGAGATATATCCACGGCGGGAATAGAATAGAGTGCATTAAAAACTCACCAAACGTCCAAGAGGATGGAGACAACCGCGTGGAGTTGACGAAGTTCATCTGCCGAATGACCGTCCTCTTCATCTTGGCATAACAATGCTGCACGCGCTCTCTCTAGGTTAGCTAACGCTAGTTAGCCTTTAGCTAAGCTAGCTACTAGCCGACATCATCAGGGCTATCCCGACTGAACCACACGTTAGCACTCAATATTATAATGTAGCTAAAGCTAACTAGCTGTCCCTGCCTTTAGCCGGGATGGCTAGCCTGACTGAACTGTCTAACATGCAACAACTTTCATCTTCAGTCCATCTGCCGAATGACCGTCCTCTTCGTTTTGGCTGGCATAACTAAGCATAACCTCCAAAGCTGCACGCGCGAAATAGTCAAACGCAGCTGACGCACGCCAGCGTACACATAATGTAACCCCTCCCTTCTTGAAACCAATAGTATGTCTGCTGCAGAGCCCCAGAGCTCCAATAGAGAATAGTGCAGAGCCGCAGAGCCAGGAACATTCTACAAACGTGTCTAATGTGAAATATATAAGCATATAAGCAAAACTAGATTTTAGGTCTGTGATGAAAAAGGGCCTCGCGGGAAGGGGGGCCTCGCAATTTTTTTTAAAAAAAAATTATAAAAAAAACGATAAATAACCCCCTGAGGCGGCCCTGGCTTTCTTTACCTCTATCACACTTGCACCTACAAGTCTTTCTTTACCTCTATCACACTTGCACCTACAAGGCTTTCTTTACCTCTATCACTCTTGCACCTACAAGGCTTTCTTTACCTCTATCACACTTGCACCTACAAGGCTTTCTTTACCTCTATCACACTTGCACCTACAAGGCTTTCTTTACCTCTATCACACTCACACCTACATGTCTTTCTTTACCTCTATCACACTTGCACCTACAAGGCTTTATTTACCTCTATCACACTCACACCTACATGTCTTTCTTTACCTCTATCACACTTGCACGTACAAGGCTTTCTTTACCTCTATCACACTTGCACCTACACGTCTTTCTTTACCTCTATCACACTTGCACCTACAAGTCTTTCCTTCCATTAGTTTTGCAGTTTATTTGTTTATTTGTTTATTGTTATTCGCACTTACAAGCATACATTCTGGGATAAAATAAGTAAATAGAAGAACAGTTAAAATGTGCAGGAAAGGTAAAAAAAAAACCAAGGGCTTATAAGCGACCTCCCCTCTTAAACCTATATAGGATAACTACACAAAAACAAAACAAACATGCCCCCCCCCCCACATTATGCACAAACACATGTGCATATCCCTCTCACATACACACAGATACATACAATACAGCATTATATAACTATTATAATGTTGGGGGAAAAAATTTAAAAGACTTTACACAAATACACATGGATACTAGACTACAGGATCTGTAGTTATTTTTTAAGCTTACTTTTAAATATATTTAAAGTGGAACATGTTTCTATTAGATTTTGTATATCATTCCACATCACTGCACCTTGATAAACAAATGAGAATTTGGCAACAGAGGTCCTACAGAAAGGAATGCGTTTTGCAGTTGAGTTCTTCAACTTCTTAATCACTTTCTTACTCTTTCTCTTATGGCTACACTCTTTCTCTCCCAGATATACATGTCATTCCTAATGCCTCCCCACCTCTACCCCCCCCCCCCCAGCATGGCGGTGAGCACGGAGGAATGGGAGAGCTTCACAGACATCAACGTATCCAAAGCAGAGCGGGAGAAAACCAACTCCCTATCCCTGCAGGCCCTGGTGGAGGCTCTCTTGTTACAGACGGCGGCAGACATGCAGAGGCAACTCCAGGCCACAGCCTCAGCCTTCCGATCGAGGATCCAGGAGACAAAGACTGCCAAGAGACAGATGGAAGACCATCTGGCCAAGGTAGATTTTGAGCTAACCTAGGAAACCCAATAGTTGTTAAGAGCTAGTTTTATTAGATTACATGTTTTTTTGTGTTTCCTTTTAACTTTTATTTTCCCAAGGTAGGTTCGCTGAGCACAAATGATTTTTCAGCTACGCCCCTGCTTCACATTCACAGTTCGATTCACACCTGGAAGCTGCCCAGTACAACAACAGTCTGACACTGTTGGCCACTGAGCAACTCCACTGGAGCAGTTGGGGGTTAAGTGACTTTCTGAAGGGCAGTTCAGCGGTTGGTATTGAGGGATGGGAGAGTTATTCATTCACTTCCCCGACCAGATCTTTCCTGCTGGTCTGGGGGATCAAACCGGTGACCTTTCGGTCACAAACCTGCTTCTCTAATAGAACAGGTCAGCTCAAGTGTTGAGTGACTTTACATAATCACTTCAGTGACCAACATAGGTCAACCTTTTCCACAGAAGTCTGGTACCGTGGCCCTACAGTATGTGTTAGTCATCAGACATCTGTCTGCAGTGTTGCTTGATGTGACACCTTCATCCCCTTGACCAGATTCTCTCTGAGTTTGGCAGCCAGGAGAGGAACATGCAGGCTCTCCAGGTGGCCATAGCTGAGAAGGAGATCCCTCTGAAGGTGAGCCAGGCCCGCATGTCTGCACGGAGCCAGAGACCTGCCACTGAGCGGTGCCACGACCAAGCACAGGCCTGCCTGCTGTCCGAGGTCCAGCAGCTCAGCACTCACATCAGCAAGTAAGGACAGGGTGTACTAAAGGGATCAATAATCAACTAGGCTGCAGTAAAAAACTTAAAACCAGATTTTCAAACATAAACATAAAGACAGAAAACACGCTCATCACAGACAAGCTGGATGTGGCCAATTACTTAAACATTTTCTCCACAAACATAGCCACAACATTGGTAAATAAACTACCCTCCCACTCAGGACATTTTGGGGTAGAACACATCCTACCCTACTACTATAACCTAGGGATCCCCAAAGACGATTTCAAACTCGAAATGGTAACAACAGCTGAGGTACACAAAAAACTGAGCGCCCTCCAACCTAACAAGGCCACTGGCCATGACAATATCCCCTCCAAATTCCTCAGAGACTCAGCAGCCGCCATCACCCCAGTCATCACACACATAATAAACCTCTCCATAAAACAGGGACACGTACCCAAAGACTTCAAATTTGTGAGGGTAACCCCCCTGCACAAAAAGGGCAGCAAATTGGACGCAGGCAACTACCGCCCTGTTTCTATTCTGACCTCCATCTCGAAAGTCATGGAAAAATTTTTATACGAACAGGTCGAAAAGTACCTTGCGGAAATCTAATTTACAAATTCCAATCCGGCTTCAGAACATCCCACTCCACTGACACATGCCTTCTATATTTGAACGACCACATCAAACGAGGTGGACGCAGGCAAATACTGTGGCATGGTCATGCTGGACCTCCAAAAGGCCTTCAACACTGTCAATCACTCCATTCTGATTGACAAGCTAAAAGCAATTGGCTTTGATAGCACATCAGTGAGCTGGATGCAATCCTACCTGGAGGGAAGAGAACAGATGGTGGAGGTAAACGGTACACTACCCCCCCCCCCTCCCAGTGAACTGCTGTGTTCCACAAGGAAGCATTTTAGGACCGTTACTGTTCCTAATTTATGCAAATGGCATGTCATCAGCCTGTGACTGCAACCTGTTCCTGTTCGCGGACGACTCAGCACTGCTGGTCTTGGACATGGACAAGTTGCAGGTTGAAAAAACATTCAGCTCTGAACTCGGCAGAATCTGCACCTGGCTCGCTGATAACAAACTATCATTACACCTGGGCAAAACAGAGTCCATTCTCTTCGGATCAAATAACAGACTCAGCAAGACCAACGGCTTCTCTGTTACAGTGGGTGACAATATTGTCACAAGGAAAGATCAAATTACATACCTGGGTTCCATCCTAGAGGCAAATCTTTCCTGTGACAAAATGGCAACCAATGTAATAAAAAAAGTCAACCAACGAACAAGATTCTTGTACCGGATCTCCTCCCTGGTAAACAATAATAACCTGAAGACTCTAACAGGAGCACTCATTCAAGGGTACTACGACTATGCCTGCACCTCATGGTACCAAAGCACCTCAAAGGCACTAAAAACAAGATTACAAACATCACAAAACAAACTGGTCAGACTACTGCTTAACCTCACTCCTAAAACACACCTCACCCCTGCCCACTTTGACAACCTAGGATGGCTTAGAGTAGAAGACAGAGTACAGCAACTTGCAATGGGCCTGGTCTACAAGATACACTACACCACTAAGGTACCCATGTACATGTCAAAATACTTCCCAAAGGTCAGTGACTACCACGATCACAACACCAGATGGAGCTCCACAAATCATGTTAAACCCAGATTCGGCTCAAACAAGGGACTAAACACGTTTCGCAGTTATGCCACATCAATGTGGAACGCCCTACCCACAGCTGTAAAGGAATGTGAATCACTACCCACCTTCAAAACCGTTCTTAAAGAGCACCTACGGGAGGCTGCAATTCAAAACTGGCCCTTGTAAATGTCTAAACCCAAACCCCTCCAATGTAGTTTCTTCCCCCTCAAATGTATATACTCTCAAATAATGTATATACTCTCTTCTTAGAAACTCTGTCTATTAATCAGATTTTCCAACGCCAGGGTCTATATGACAGGCATTGTACTCTTAAACAGTACTGTATATTTGTAGATCTGGTATGTCATACATGTTTGGATGTAACAGTACTGTCTATGTATACATCATGTATGTAATATGTTAGGATTAATTGAAAATGGGGGACCCTGATGTAAACAAGATGAAAGTCTTTCTCTGGTCTGCATCCCCTTAACAATTGTGTGTATTGAGCCGTACTCTATTGTACCTATTCTGCAATCTGTTAATACGATTTTCAATCAATCAATCCATTTCAACAGGACATTTGGAGGTTTGTTGAAAGAGTGACTTCTCTACCTCTCCTCGCAGGTATATAATATTTTCTCTCTCCCTCCCTCCCATCCTATCTAGAATGCGTGAAGCGATGGCCCAGTCAGAGATGAAGCAGAAGGGTCTGATTAGCTGTCAGCTGACTCTGCAGGAGAATATCAAGATCAAGTCAAACTCACTCTACATCGACGAGGTCATCTGCACCCAGCTCCGACAGCCCATTGTCATACACAACTTCTGATTGGTCAGAAGACTAGTGCGCAATAAAAAATAAATACATTTGTTAGTCTCACATGTTCCCATCTGAGTTTAATTGAGTGAAACCAATAGTAGGGTGATGTCTTTATTGTGACATTTTAGTATGATCTTCCACTTGCTATATCCCTTTTTATTAATCTGGTCAGTTTTTATGCTACTATTGTGGTTAGGAAACTGCTATCTGTCTGATAGTGATGCTAGTTTATAAATATGTTAGCCACTGGAAAACACAAAAAAACATCCGCCTGATCATCTATCACTGATCATAAGCTATTCTGGTAACATTTTACAAGTAGCTATGATTGCTATGAGATATTAACATTGGCTAACTGTGCTAGCAGGTGATACATACATTCTCACTGTTGCTGTGGATGTTTATGAACCAATAAAATGAACATAATTGTAGCAAACTAGTTTTCTTACTTGTTTGTGGGCTAGGGAATATTTCAAAGGAAGTAGATTGGATATCTTAAATGGCTTGATTGAAAAATGGCATCCCCGGCCGCGTCCTAAAAGTCTGTGCCGACCAACTGGCCCCGGTATTCACTGACATCTTCAACCTGTCCTTGGAACAGGCTGTCATCCCCACCTGTCTGAAGAAGTCCACCATCATCCCTGTACCCAAAAAATCTACGCCCGCTTGCCTCAACGACTACCGCCCTGTAGCCCTCACCTCCATAGCCATGAAGTGCTTTGAGAAGCTAGTGAAGGGCTACATCTGTTCCTCCCTCCCCATCAACCTGGACCCTCTGCAATTTGCATATCGCCCCAACAGGTCCACGGAGGACGCCATAGCCCATGTGCTGCACACAGCAGCATCACACCTGGACAAGAGGCAGGGGAACTATGTGAGAATGCTGTTCATCGACTACAGCTCAGCATTCAATACCATAGTCCCCTCCAAACTCATAGCCAAGCTCAGGGACCTGGGCTTGAACTATGACCTCTGCCAGTGTGTCTTGGACTTCCTGACGGGCAGACCCCAGGTGGTAAGAGCCGGCAACTGCACCTCCTCATCCATCACGCTCAACATAGGGGCCCCCCAGGGCTGTGTTCTGAGCCCCCTCCTCTACTCCCTGTACACACATGACTGCGTAGCACAGCGGAACAACAACACCATCATCAAATTTGCTGATGACACAGTAGTGGTGGGCCTGATCTCTGCCAACGACGAAAGGGCCTACCTGGAAGAGGTAGAGAACCTGTCACAGTGGTGTCAGGAGAACTGCCTCTCCCTGAACGTCAGCAAAACAAAAGAGATGATTGTGGACTTCAGGAGGTCGGGGGTCAAGGACTACAGCCCCCTCAGCATCGCCGGGGCACCGGTTGAGAGAGTGAACAGTTTCAAGTACCTCGGAGCCCACATATCCGAGGACTTGACATGGACCACACACATTGACAGTGTTGTGAAGAAGGCACGACAACGCCTCTACTTCCTCAGGCGCCTAAGGAAGTTCCAAGTCAGTCAGAAGATCCTTAGGAACTTCTACTCATGTACAATAGAGAGCATCCTGACCGGAAACATCACCTCCTGGTTTGGGAATAGCACTGCACAAGACCGTAGCAGACTACAAAGAGTGACACGTTCAGCCGAACGCACAATTGGAGGGGGGCTTCCCACCCTCCAGAACATTTACAACAAGCGGTGCAAGGGGAAGGCTAAGAGAATTATTAAGGACTCGAGCCACCCGAACAACTGCCTCTTTGAACTGCTGCGGTCAGGCAAGCGATACCGGAGTCTTAAGGCGAGCACAGAAAGACTCAGAAGAAGCTTCTATCCCCAGGCCATCAGGCTGCTAAACGAACAATAATCGCTAAACGAACAATAATCACTATGCAACAACCATCAAATGCACACAGCACACACACCCACACGCACTCAAACAAACAACACACTGCAGCACCCACTCTCCACACTTTAGATCACACAAACACACTTACACTTTATATTTATTGATAAAGGATTTGCACTACAACTCGTACACCTACTGTGAATTGTACCTAAATTGCACCTCGTCCCATTTCTCCATTTCTGCCTTGCACTATATAGTATTGTATATTAGTACACTGCACAGTATTGTATATTGTATGGTAACTACGTCTATTCTGCATCGAACATTGTACATATGTCTAAACTGAACACTGTGACCTCATTTTTTTACTTCTAATTTTACTATGTTATTTTATTTCATACTTATCTTGTCTTGCACAGTCTCTGGAGCGCAACAGTAAGACGCATTTTGTACAAAAGTATTCTGTACTTCTGTATGACAACTATTAAAGAAACTTGAAACTTGAAACTTGATTTTGTTCATATCCAGGGGGACCGACATCAAAGGGCTTTAGTCATAATTTTCACAACAACAACAACAACAACAACAACAACACAACAGTGCAATAAGATGCAATACGATTGGAAAACAAGATTTTCATTGTACTGAATCTTTAACTAATGCATTTATAAATGCTGTACATTTATTTATACAGGTGTGCTCATCACAAAGTCGTACTTCTGGAACCATTTACTAACATATTAACAAAGCATTCGCAGAACTGTACTGAGTTCCGAATAAGAAGGTGCAGCAGCAGAAAAGCAGGCTTGTGGAACAGCAGAAGATGGGAGGCTCAGGATCACAAGTAGTTTGAGGGGTCGATGGCAGAGCTTCGGCAGAGAACAATCATTAATAGCAACGATGTGTCTTTTTGTCCTATGAATGAATCATGTTCTGGAGTGAATGAATCATGTTCTGGAGTGAATGAATCATGTTCTGGAGTGAATGAATCATGTTCTGGAGTGAATGTTCTGGAGTGAATTAATCATGTTCTGGAGTGTGTACAGAGCAGATTGAGACCACTGGCACTTCAAAATGACACCCGCGGCGCCTTCACTACTCTAGCCTCAAATGTTGTCTCACCAGACCATTTGAGTCTAGAGCAGTGAAGGTGAGTGCTGTGTTGAAGTGTCGGCATGTCCAGGGTGCAGTGCCATCATTTGTAACTTGAACTATATGAGAAAACTACAATACACTGCCCCACCCAGGGGTGTAAAAAGTACCCAGAAATTATACTTAAGTGAAAGTATGGGTACTGTCTCAAAATCTGACTCAAGTAAAAGTCAAAGTATCTGGCTAAAAACACACTTGAGTAAAAGTAAAAAAGTCCTACTTTTAAATGTACTTAAGTACTAAAAAGTAAAAGTAAATCTTTTTTTGAAAGAGATAGACCAGGGTTCTCAAACTCATTCCATCGTGGGCCAAGTTTTCATTTGAACTACACATTGCACCAGGTGAGTTAGTTGAAGAGGTGAGCCAATTAGTGAAATCATCAGCTGGTGTTTAGGCAAGGCTGGAATGAAACCAAGCATACACTCGGCCCACAATGGAATGTGTTCTGCGATAGACAATTCTGAAATGAAAGAACAGAGGACACTTTTTTTGCATTAAAATTATGCACTTCTCCATTGAAGGTAAACTAACATGGACGGCATTCACATCACAGCATGAATAATATCACAATATTAAAGACCGAATACTGTAGTATCCTGAATAATATGACAATATTAAAAACAGAATGGTGTAACCTGAATAATATCACAATATTAACCACAGCATACTGGATTATCCTGAATAATATCACAATATTAAAGACAGAATATTGGAGTACACTGAATAATATCACAATATTAAAGACAGAATACTGGAGTACCCTGAATAATATCACAATATTAAAGACAGAATACTGGAGTACCCTGAATAATATCACAATATTAAAGACAGAATACTGGAGTACCCTGAATAATATCACAATATTAAAGACAGAATACTGGAGTACCCTGAATAATATCACAATAATAAAGACAGAATACTGGAGTACCCTGAATAATATCACAATATTAAAGACAGAATACTGGAGTACACTGAATAATATCACAATATTAACCACAGCATAATGTGGATTTTGTACTCCAAGTGAATGTCGTTTAAGGCACTGGCCAAAACATTTAAAGGATAACTCCAACATTTTGGGAAATTAGCTTATTTAACATCTTCCCTGGAGTTAGACAAGAAGATACATACCTTTTTTGTCTCTGTGCATGCATTAGGCTTAGGGAACAGACGCTCCGTTAGCATAGCTTAGCTTCATCACTGGAAGTGAGGCAGAACAGTACCCTGACGTTCCCTACAGGTTTGTTGATATTCTCATTCCTTCAAAGGATCTGAACTGATTGAAGTTTATGGATACCATGACTTAAAATCCTCTTACCTTGACGATTAAAAGCCTCCCCAATTTAGAAAACAGTAATCCAATGGCTGGTATTGATAATATACTACTAACTACTGGACGCTCGGAGCTAACCGGAGCTAACGCAGAACAGGATGTGTAAAGCAAATATAATGACTTCCTTTCTGGGGTTTTCAAAATAAAAGTGCAACGTTTATAGCAGCGGAAAACGTTTATTTTGTACATTATCTAACGTTAACACAAACCTAAACTAACGTTACAACTAACCTAAAGTTAGTTTAGGTTCGTGTTAACGTTAGATAATGTACAAAATAAACGTTTTCCGCTGCTATAGACGTCGCTCTTTTATTTTGAAACCCCCCAGAAAGGAAGTCATTGCTCTCGTTATCTGCTTGAGTGTCCGGTTAGCTCCGTTAGCGTGCAGTAGTTAGCAGTATATCAATACCAGCCATTGGATTACTGTTTTCTAAATTGGGGAGGCTTTAAATCGTCAAGGTAAGAGGATTTTAAGTCATGGTATCCATAAACTTCAATCGGTTCAGATCCTTTGAAGGAATGAGAATATCAACAAACCTGTAGGGAACGTCAGGGTACTGTCCTGCCTCACTTCCAGTGATGAAGCTAAGCTATGCTAACGGAGCGTCTGTTCCCAAAGCTAAATGCACGCACAGAGACAAAAAAGGTATGTATCTTCTTGTCTAACTCCAGGGAAGATGTTAAATAAGCTAATTTCCCAAAATGTTGGAGTTATCCTTTAAAGTATGGGAGCCCTTCAGTCTTCTGCAGGCAAGTGCAACAGAACGCCTTTCAAAGTTTTCAGTGTCGATCTAGTGAGTGGTTACCCCAATGAAACTTCTTCGTCGGGCTGTCCAGCAATCTGTTGTTGTCGCGATCCATTCAACTTCACTCATAGCAGCAGTGACTTTCTCTTTCATGGTTTGAGCAGCTTTGCTGATCTTCGAGCGGCCAGTGGGCCTCGTAATGACGTTAGTGCTTGGTCGCAAACCATTTATCAGGTTTTTGAATGATGACAACTCAACAACACTATAAGGTTGGAGTCCTTGAACTATGTATTTTTTATGTAGATAGGGCCATGGATGCTCATCTTGTCCGTCCACGCTGTCGCCGACCGTTTCGTCCTCTTCATCACTCATTGTGGCCATCTTCTATGGCTTGCCACTGACTGTCTATTCTTCAGGTGTTTAATCAAAGATCCCCGCTGTCTAGTCTTGCTCAAGGACCAATCAGCATTGGTATGGGCGGGTTCATTTTACATTGATGAGGATTTGATTGGCTGTTTACCTGCGGCCGCAGGATTAATAACGTTAACGTTAGTTTGGCGAGATAAACAATTCAAATATACTAATTAAAATGGTTGGACCTGCGATATTTGTACTTACTGTAGTTCTGATTGAACAATGATTGGCTGGGAGACATTCCACGTGTGCTGATATACAGTATAACGGCATCAATAGAGGTTTCAACATACCCAGTGCTCTCAGAATAGGACAGAGAAATTAGCACAAAGTATCTGGGTAACATCACAAAGACTTAACCCAAAGAAGACAATGGAGCACACAGATCATATTGCTTCTTGCACCTTATATTAAAAAAGCAATATGACCTGCCATACTGTATGTGTTCCAGTGTGTTCTTTGTGTCAGGTCTTTGTGAAGTTACCCAGAGACCTCTTGCTTCTATGTATCACTTCACTGTTTTCAGTCATATATTGCTACATACACTGTAAAACCCAATACGTTTCCAGAACTTAAAAAAATTTAGTCAACCCCCTGCCTCAAATTTTTTAAGTTGATAAACTCAAATGTTTTCAGTTGGCTAAGACTTACAATTCTCAGTTAAGGCAACTCAAATATGGTCTGTTACTGTGACTTAAGGTTCTCAGTTAAGTCAAATCAAATATGGTCAGTTACTGTGACTTACATGTGACGGTGCGGCTCCGTCACTGACTTTGCGGGCAGTGCGCATACTGTACATACACACACACTCATTGTCTGTCTTTCCATATACCATAACCGTATAATGTAATGTGGTGCGTTTCATGTGGACAGCGCACATGGGAACGCACACACGCCATATGCCGCGGAGCAACACACACACACACACACACACACACCAAACATTCCCTCTTGTCAGCTTTCGTAGGATGTCCGAATGCGCACAATCATTTCATTCCGTTTCCGTTGTTATAGCAGAATGACGTTCATACAGCAAGACATTCATTCATCACATCACATTTATTTACTCACAGTCATGATGCATTCGCTTCGCTCTGCACTCCTAGGTTGACGTGTTGGCCAAGCAGAAGCACACATATCCGCCAGGTTAAATGGGAGGGGTTGACGCAAGGTAATCGTCACGTGAGCGATATGATTGTATTGTACTGTTTACTTGGTTATCTGTAATTTAAAACAGTTGGAAGTTATGTGATATAGTGGAGGATATATATTTTGTGTGTAGGAATTGGTTTAATGTGTTAAAAAGAATAATAATATGTACATCCTGTTTAAAGCCTAGTGGGAGGGGCTATTGGATACAAGAGAGCTGCTTTGGCCCAGGGACGTCAGTCTTGAATGGACTGAGTTACAGTGAAGGTAACCAGGATCCCTAGTACAACGTGTTGGTATTGCTTGTAGTAGAAGTAGTAGTGTATATTGTGTATTTAGACTTTGTGTAGTGTTAAGTATTAAGTATATTTTGTTTTGTTTATTTGTTTTCTCTTTTTCCACTTTTGTTAGATATAGTAAGTATAGGGTATTTTGGTTTACGTTACTTTCACTTTTTCACATTTTTTGTAAAACTATATCACCTCTGCACTTTTGGGAGGCGGGAAATAAACACCCACCAACGAGATCTTTCGACTACGCCTGTTTATGAGAGAATCAAAGGAGTTCGGGAGAGGACCCCGTCACATATGGTGTCAGAAGTGGGATGGCTAGCCGAAAGAAGATAACCCGCCTGCCCAGGCAGCGCGCCGGACTGCGCTCCCAGAGACAAGAGCGAGATGAGGAGTTGGCAGCCAGTGATACCGACCGGGCTTGGGAGACAGACCCGGAGGACGAGAAGGGCGCTGCAGCCCCAGCGCCGACCGGTGGACCAGGGGGAGAACTGCTGGTAATAATGAGAGACTTCCTAGCAGGACAGCAAAGGAGAGAGGAGGGCCTGCTGGCAGAGATTCGAGGCCTGCGGACCTCTCTTCCACTGGTTCAACCAGCTCCCCAGCAACGTCAAAATATTTCACTGCCTGCCCCAAATTTGCATGACCCTATTGCAACTCCAGGGACAGCAAGCAACCCCAGACTTGACCCGCCAACATCTGCACCCCGGCGTGGGTACCAGGATGCACCATCAGTGGAACCCTCTCTGCAGTTTTCTGACTCAGTCAGTAGGCCGGAGCAGTCAAGGCCAGATTGGAGGCACTATAATGAGCCTAAAATTCCCCAATTTTTTATGGGTGAGGACATTGAGAACTACCTGTTACGTTTTGAGCGCATGTCTAGAACATGGAACTGGGCGGAAAGTGAGTGGGCATGCCGACTCGTGCCACTGCTGTCCGGGAAGGCATTGGAGGCCTACACGGCGATGGATGAGGAAAGAGCCCACTGCTATGCAGACCTGAAGACGGCACTGCTGATGAAGTTTGACATCTCTCCAGAGACGTACCGGCAGAAGTTCCGGTCCACTGCGGTACCACCGGGAGAGAACCCCACCGAGACCTATCACCGCCTGAAGGGGCTCTACCGTCGTTGGATTCGGCCCGAGCAGCACAGCAAGGAGGAGGTTGGAGAGGCGATCATCTTGGAGCAGTTACTCCTGCTACTTCCCTCCGAGGTGAGGACATGGGTGAAGGAGCATGAGCCAGGGGAGGGACTGGCAGCTGCTAAACTGGCTCTACAGTTCATCAACGCTCGAAGAGGAGGACCAGCTGTACGCTCCACCAGTGCAGAACCCCGGCAGTTGCTCCAGCCACCCTATCTAAAGCCTGCACCGCGAAGGTATAACCAGGAACCTCCAGGTAAC
This sequence comes from Notolepis coatsorum, assembly GCF_963971535.1. Classification (NCBI taxonomy): domain Eukaryota; kingdom Metazoa; phylum Chordata; class Actinopteri; order Aulopiformes; family Paralepididae; genus Notolepis; species Notolepis coatsorum. The sequence goes on from NC_140165.1 coordinate 198,900,898, forward strand.
CCCAGCTCTGCCCCAAACCAACGATCAGCCGGTAAGGACTTTGACTTTGTGTGTTACTATTGCCAGCAGTCAGGCCACAAAGCTTCTGAGTGTCCCATACGCAAGGCTAAGGCCACAGGCGCTTGCTATGCACCCCGGCCTGAGGTGGAGACTACCGGGGATAAGGAAGTGCAAGCTCAGCACTATAGGACTGTGACTGTTAATGGCCGCCAGGTTACTGCTCTGTTGGACACTGGTAGCTTTATGTCATTTGTGAAACGCAGTATAGTACCAGTAGGCAGTGTGGACTATAGCCGCCAAGCAGATGTGTTGTGTGTGCATGGGGATAAGCATCTGTACCCCAAAACAGAGATAACTGTTACCCTTGAGAACCAGCCTTACCTATTAACTGTTGGGGTGGTAGACAATTTGCCGGTAGATCTCATATTAGGGAGAGATTTACCGATACTGGTGGATTTACTGCAGGAGACAGAATTGCCAGTCCAAACTGTCTCGGGGAAGAGGGGAGATGTTGTGTGTCCTGTGATAACTCGAGCCCAGGCAAAGGCTGGAGTCCAACCACTCCCAGATTTTGACAGTAGTCTGTGTGAGGGTGGCACTAAGGGGCCAAAAAAATCTCGGCGCCAACGCCGCTTTGAGAAGCAGCTAAAATCTACCGAACCTGAACCAACAGACAAAATGTGGGAAGTGCCTGAAAATATTTCTGTGATACATAGGGAAGATGTAACTTTGAAACCGTTGTTTATGCAAGTGGTAGAAGTGACCAAAACAAATTGTGTGGGAAAGGAAATGTTCATTGTTGATAATAACGTGTTATACAAAGTTACAGATGACCACAGACGTCTTGTGGTGCCTGCTAGCTGTAGAGGACTGGTCATGCACCTAGCACACACCCTCCCATGGGCCGGCCATCTTGGCCGCCATAAAACATTTTTACGGGTTAGTGCGCGCTTTTATTGGCCCTGCATGTACACTGACATTGATCAATATTGCGCCACATGCCCCACATGTCAGAAAACATGCCCTGCCCGCAAATCTGACCGAGCTTTCCTCCAGCCACTCCCTGTCATCTCTACTCCATTCCACAGGATTGCTATGGACATCGTGGGCCCTCTGGTGAAAAGCAGCGGTGGACACCAGTACATCCTGGTTGTGAGTGACTACGCCACCCGTTTCCCAGAGGCCTTTCCCCTGCGCACCATCACCGCTCCCGTGGTTCTGCAGGCTTTGGTACAGCTGTTCTCCAGAGTGGGGATACCAGATGAGATCTTGACGGACCAGGGGACCAACTTCACCTCTAGGCTGATGCATCTCTTCCACAAACAATTGGGCATCTCAGCGATCAGGACCACCCCTTACCACCCGCAAACTGATGGTTTGGTCGAAAGGTTCAACCAGACGCTGAAGAGGATGTTGCGGAAGTTTGTGGATGACACTGGCAAGGACTGGGATCGCTGGCTCCCATTTCTGCTCTTCGCCTACCGAGAAGTTCCCCAGGCCTCAACAGGTTTCTCACCATTTGAACTGTTGTATGGCTGGGAGGTACAGGGACCGTTGGATCTGCTCCGAAAGGGCTGGGAGGGTCCTTCCACCCATTCGAGTGACAGAGGGGTGGTGCAGTTTGTGCTGGAGATGAGGGATCGGCTGGCCGGATACCAGGAGGAGGCAGAGGTCAACCTGCGTGAGGCCCAGAAAGGTCAGAAGGCCTGGTATGACCAACAGGCCAGGCACCGTGAGCTACAGGCTGGCCAAAAAGTCCTGTTGCTCCTCCCTTCGTCCAACAGCAAGCTCTTGGCGAAATGGCAAGGGCCATACCTCATCACCCGCAAGATGGGTCCTGTCACATATGAGGTCCATCACCCGGACAAGAAGAAACAGAAACAGACTTATCACGTGAACCTCCTAAAACAATGGAAGGAACGTCCAATCCAGGCGCCAGGAACAGCTCTGCTGGTGAGGGAGGTGGACGTGGAAGAGGAAGTGGAGACAGGACTGAGAGCTCTAACTACAACTGCTACCCCTGTCTTAGTACATCTAACTCTAGAGCAAGCTGCACAGCTCCTCCAGGTCTTCCAGGAGTCTCGATCCCTCTTTGCCGCCAGGCCAGGGAAAACCACCCTCATTGAGCATGTAGTTCGCCTAAAAGATGGACGGCCAATCCGCCAACGTCCCTACCGTGTCCCCCAACAGCTGGTGGAAAAGCTGCGACTGGAGATAGAGGAGATGTTGAAGCTCGGAGTGATTGAACCTTCTAACTCAGAATGGTGCAGTCCGGTAGTCATTGTCTTTAAAAAAGATGGTTCACTCAGGATATGCATTGACTTCAGGAAGCTCAATGCCATCTCTGAGTTTGATGCCTACCCCATGCCAAGGATCGACGACTTACTGGAGAAGATCGGAGCTGCCAGATACATCACAACCCTGGATCTCTGTAAAGGATACTGGCAGGTCCCGCTGGAGAAGTCGTGTCGGCCATATACAGCATTCCGAACACCAGCTGGCTTGTACCAGTTCACAGTGATGCCCTTTGGACTTCATGGAGCACCAGCCACCTTCCAAAGACTGATGGACAGAGTCCTCCAGGGGTGTGACCACTGCAGTGCAGCATACCTGGATGATGTGGTCATCTTCAGTGCGACTTGGGAGGAGCATGTCCAAGATGTGTCACTGGTGCTGGGAAGAATCCGAAAGGCGGGATTGACACTCAACCTTGCCAAGTGTGAGTGGGCACAGCAGGAGACATGGTACCTGGGCTACCTGCTAGGACGGGGTGAGGTGCGTCCGCAAGTGGATAAGGTGGAAGCTATCCAAAACTCCCCTCGACCTCGGACCAAGAAGGAAGTACGGTCCTTCCTGGGATTGGCTGGCTGGTACCGACGTTTTGTGCCCCAGTTTGCAACCATTGCAACCCCACTTACAGCACTGACCAATAAGGACCAGAAGAATCCAGTAAACTGGTCAGAGGAGTGTGAAACGGCTTTCAAAGCATTGAAATCCCACCTATGTTCTTCCCCTGTCCTCAAGAGCCCGGACTTCACCAGAAGATTTCTGGTACAGGTGGATGCATCCGAAGTTGGCCTTGGAGCGGTTTTGGCCCAAGGAGACCCTGGGGAAGAACATCCAATCCTATACCTGAGCCGCAAGCTGAAGCCACCGGAGACCAGGTATTCCACAGTGGAAAAGGAGGGCTTGGCCATTAAGTGGGCGCTGGAGAGTCTGCAGTACTACCTGCTTGGACGGGAATTTGACCTGGAAACGGACCACCGAGCTCTTACCTGGATCAACTCCATGAGGGACCACAACAGCCGCCTTACCCGATGGTACCTCTCACTCCAGCCATTTAAGTTTAACATCCGACACCGATCGGGCAAGACCAATGTGGTGGCAGATTACCTATCCAGGTTGCCGCACATCGCCAACCTCGAGGAGGAGAGGGATGATGTGACGGTGCGGCTCCGTCACTGACTTTGCGGGCAGTGCACATACTGTACATACACACACACTCATTGTCTGTCTTTCCATATACCATAACCGTATAATGTAATGTGGTGCGTTTCATGTGGACAGCGCACATGGGAACGCACACACGCCATATGCCGCGGAGCAACACACACACACACACACACCAAACATTCCCTCTTGTCAGCTTTCGTAGGATGTCCGAATGCGCACAATCATTTCATTCCGTTTCCGTTGTTATAGCAGAATGACGTTCATACAGCAAGACATTCATTCATCACATCACATTTATTTACTCACAGTCATGATGCATTCGCTTCGCTCTGCACTCCTAGGTTGACGTGTTGGCCAAGCAGAAGCACACATATCCGCCAGGTTAAATGGTAGGGGTTGACGCAAGGTAATCGTCACGTGAGCGATATGATTGTATTGTACTGTTTACTTGGTTATCTGTAATTTAAAACAGTTGGAAGTTATGTGATATAGTGGAGGATATATATTTTGTGTGTAGGAATTGGTTTAATGTGTTAAAAAGAATAATAATATGTACATCCTGTTTAAAGCCTAGTGGGAGGGGCTATTGGATACAAGAGAGCTGCTTTGGCCCAGGGACGTCAGTCTTGAATGGACTGAGTTACAGTGAAGGTAACCAGGATCCCTAGTACAACGTGTTGGTATTGCTTGTAGTAGAAGTAGTAGTGTATATTGTGTATTTAGACTTTGTGTAGTGTTAAGTATTAAGTATATTTTGTTTTGTTTATTTGTTTTCTCTTTTTCCACTTTTGTTAGATATAGTAAGTATAGGGTATTTTGGTTTACGTTACTTTCACTTTTTCACATTTTTTGTAAAACTATATCACCTCTGCACTTTTGGGAGGCGGGAAATAAACACCCACCAACGAGATCTTTCGACTACGCCTGTTTATGAGAGAATCAAAGGAGTTCGGGAGAGGACCCCGTCACATTACAGTTCTCAGTTAAGGCAATTAAAATATGTTCAGTTACTGTGACTTAAGGTTCTCAAGTGGAGGCAACTCAAATATATTCAGTTACTGTGACTTACAGTTCTCAGTTAAGGCAATTCAAATATGTTCAGTTACTGTGACTTAAGGTTCTCAAGTGGAGGCAACTCAAATATATTCAGTTACTGTGACTTAAGGTTCAACCTTAAATCCATGTGATTAAGTTAACAGAACTAAAAGAAATTGAGTCATTCTTATGCCTCATTTCTTTTAAGTTAATCAACTCAAATATTTGCAGTTACTATAACTTAAGGTTCAGTTTTAAAATCCATAATAAGTTAACAGAAAAATAACTACACAAGCACATTATATCAACTTCAAACTCTTATTTATTTCTATTCAGAGTATACATCTATACATCTATTAACTTACAAAAACATTGTGTTGCCCTCTCCAACATTATGGCAATGTTAAAATTGAAAATATATATAGAAAATATATATAGAAATACATGAATGTTATAACATGTACATAAAATGTAATGTATATTACACATTTAATCCCACTGGTCACAATAGTGTAATAATGTTTGTTATAAGGCTCTGAAAATGTTACTGAATGATGTATCAATGTATTTCCAGCAAATATTGAAATAATAAAGGGTCTCAATATGTGCAGTGCACATGACCAGAGCTGTTTACATCTTGGCTGAATTACTAACATTTGTATAGTGTGGTCATAGAATGAGCAAACATGTTGACGGCAACTATTGTGACCGTTGGGATAACACAGTGTATCTATGTACAGTACAGAATAAAATGTATAGATTATCTGAAAATATATATAGAAAATAAATACATGCATGTTATAACATGTACATAAAATGTAATGTATATTACACATTTAATCCCACTGGTCACAATAGTGTAATAATGTTTGTTATAAGGCTCTGAAAATGTTACTGAATGATGTATCAATGTATTTCCAGCCAATATTGAAATAATAAAGGGTCTCAATATGTGCAGTGCACATGACCAGAGCTGTTTACATCTTGGCTGAATTACTCAAATTTGTATAGTGTGGTCATAGAATGAGCAAACATGTTGACGGCAACTATTGTGACCGTTGGGATAACAGTGTATTGAAGATATAATGTTTGTTTGCAAGGTTTGCTGGAGCCGCTTCATCCAGGACGGCACACCCCGGTCAGAGAGCGGACGCAGACACAGAGAACAGTCCTTTCATATTTTATTAAGGATTCTGTTGTTGAGTAATATCTCAAGAGTGCTTTCCATCCAGGTCGTAGGGCTGGATGGAGCAATCAAAGATTGAGTGAGTGGTGTTCTGCAACAGATAAGCAGAACACACAATAATTAACAGAGGTACATACTTATTAATCATAACCTGAACACACAGTAAAAGATGCTATCTAGCATATTAGCATTGGCCGCATGGACCAAACATAATGCACACAACTGAAAAGATGCTATCTAGCATATTAGCATCGGCCGCATGGACCGAACATAACAAGTAATCGGCAGAATGCACACAACTGAAAAGATGCTATCTAGCATATTAGCATTGGCCGCATGGACCAAACATAATGCACACAACTGAAAAGATGCTATCTAGCATATTAGCATTGGCCGCATGGACCAAACATAATGCACACAACTGAAAAGATGCTATCTAGCATATTAGCATCGGCCGCATGGACCAAACATAACAAGTAAATGGCAGAATGCAATGGCATCCAGAACACACAACTGAAGAGATGCTATAGCATTATTGGCATTAGCATAGCTCAATTAGCAGCATGAATTAACACAACGTAGCAAACCAAATCATAGTCACACATGCATGTCACAGCATCTCAACACATAAGGCAGGCTACATATGACATGTATCTATCATTACCATAGGCACTATATTTGTAGGCTATTGGTGACTTACTTAGTTCATGAACGCACTCTCTCACTGGGAAAGCAGACAGCAATGGAACACATGGGCGGCAAGATGGCCGCTGTATTTAAACCCATTAGGACCCCTGGGCTGTCCAGAGAGATGCCAGACTATAAATAATAGGACCCCTGGGCCATCAAAGAAGTGCTTGACTGGAAATAACAATACACAGCATAACAAATAATGTGGAATTTACAACAGCCGCCCCAGGAATAGCATAGCTATTATGTAAACAGTCAAATTCCCTAAGTGGCTACCGAGGTCTCTGATTGTCGCCATCATTTGCCACAGTCGGGTCGGGAGCGTAGGACACTTGTGGCAGGGAGGCATCCCGCCGCCCCATCAGCAACCTGTTTGGTGTCACATAATGGTGGCTTAAGGGGCCGCAACCGGGCAGGAGGTAAGTCTGCCACCATTGGAGCCACCGGCTCCCACCTCCACTTCCTACATCCTGTGCAGGTCCTCTGATGATGCTTGATGGCCCGTCTTCCCCACAGGACCCAGTACTGGTGCCTGATCTCTGCGAAGACCCTATCGGGCCCTGGGTGGAGTAGGCGGGCATCTACATCCTTCATGAGTTTCGTCACTGCATGGCCAGGATCGAGAACTATGGGGTGGATGTCAGTAGAACAGGAGGTGTCCAGGTGACAAGAGCGTCCACCAATTTGGAGAAGACCCATTGTATGATCCATCTCTGGTGAGAGCGTACTGAGCTTACTGTACTACTGGGCAGTACTGGGTTTCCAGCTCTGAGACACTTAAATCCCTCTGGGAAGCAGTCCGCCTGGCTGGTCTTCAGCAGGAAGACTTCGGTGTCATGCAGGTTAGGTTGAGGTAAGGAGGAGTCGGCCGCCGCCCCGTGATGGGTGAACCATGACTCGTCAGACTTATTTACCGCTTCTTCACCCAGCTTGGCAACACATCCTCCATCAAGCTTTTTGATCTCTGCTCCAGTGATTCGAGCCTTAGCTGGATCTCCTAGCAGTCTTTGCTCTGTGTTACGGGGCATTGGCATGACTGCTTTGGCAGTGGCTTTCAGTGGTGGCGCGTCCTTTGCGCGGAGCAGAGGCGTGGTGTATCGGAGTGTGTCACCAACCTTCACCCTCTCAGTGCGTGCTTCCAGGATGCCCACAGTCTCGTGGTCCAGACGGGACCTTACTGCTAGCTTTTCACTTCTAAATGGAAGCACATCAAGCTGCCAGAGACGTTCAATGTGTTGATAGAGGTCGTCCGGTGCAGATTTGAGAGAGGTAAAGTAGCATGAAGTAGCCTGTGACGCAAGACCATCTGGGCCTTGGAGTGCCCAGCCGAGCGCTGTGTGGACTGCTGCGGGTCCACCTTTGGGGCCGAATCTGATGGGTTCTTGGGATGTGATCAGATGGGTGCAGTCTGCACCAATTAGCAGTAGTGGATGCACTTGACTGAAGTCCTGCAATGGGAGCCCCCTCAGGTGGCGATAGCGTTCCTGAAGCGCAGTCACAGGGTAAGACTGCTCTGACAGGACTAATCGACCTGCTGTGAAGGCGCCCTTCACCAGGTGCTGTTCAGAAGGATGAGTCAGGGAGGCCACATGGAAATCTACAGACTTGCCAGTGAGGCGAGCCACGTCCTGGCGAATCGTCCGCAGTGCGAGGGACTCCGCTTCGCCTTTAAGGTCCAGGTGTCGAGCTGCAGCTGGCAGTATTATCGTGCGTTCAGCTCCATCATCTAGGATCGCATAAGTGTGCAGTGACTTGCTCCCGTTAGTAATGATGATTGGTACCACCTTAAGGTACACCTTTCCTCCTTGTTTGGAGTTGGAGAGCGAGGCACCATCCTTTGGTGTGATGAGGTAGGCACGGGGACCCGGCTTGGCGATGGCGTGGAGAACTCTGAGGTGGACCTCCTGGCACTCACTGCATGGTTTCCTCAAGGTGCAGGCATCTTGCTCATGGTTGGTACGACCGCAATTACGACAACGTTTGCCATTTGCTATCCACTTCTCAACCTTTCCCGGCGAGCATTGGACAATGTCTGGACACTGCGATAGGTAGTGCTCGGCACTCCTACAGAAGAGACACATCCTCTTGAACTTCTGCTTCTTGGCTTCTGATTGAGATGTCTCAACAGGCTGGTGGCTGTCTTGTTTAGGCTTGGCGGAGCCATAATAAACCGAGAAAGGCTGGTTGCAAGGTCTGGGTGGGGGAACTTGCTCGTCTCTGTTAGAGAACTGTGTCCCTTCCATCCGATGGCGCTGTGCCATTCTCTCTGACAGTCTTTGAGCTTCAGCCTTTACCCTGAGCCAGTCGGCGAGGTCTCGAAGGTTGTACGGGTTTAGGCTAGTCGTGTTGAGGCGACCTTGAGCCAGTAGGTGCTCCACAAAGCCGTCCCTCACTTGCTTAGGGAGCTTACTAAGGAGCCGGTCCACATGGCCGGTCGACATGACTTCCATCCCGTTAGGTCCTTCCAGCGATGTCAGCATTCCCACTAGCAAGTCGATGCTAAGGGCGAAGCTCTGGAAGGCTTTGGTATCTCCTGCTTTGAGATCAGGAGCGTTTAGTATTGCGGCAATCTCGCTTTGTGCAAGCTGATGTGGCTGTCCATATTGCCGCTGCAAGGCCTGCATGGCGGCGGTGTAGGGTTGCGCATAATGCCTGCAGGACTGGGCTATCAGCTTAGCCTCATCTAGAACCAGCTGCTCCATAAGTACACGGTACTTGTAGTGCTCAGAAAGTTCAGTGTGGGCATCGAGTAGGTGGTCCAGCGCCATCTTAAGGTCCGTGAACTCTCTCTCGCTGTCATGGACCAGGTTAGGCAGTTTAGGTACAGGGACTGGCTGCCTGGGAGGCTGGAGAGCGTATGGATCCTGTAGTGCTGTGTACTGGGCCTGACGGACATACTGGACCGGTGGAACTGCTACATGATAATAGGGTGCTGGACCGGGTGTTGGATGCACGAGCTGATAGGCTGGCTGAGTCGATGCAGCAGGCTGAGGCTGATACACTGGTTGTGGATGGTGGCTCAGTTGGTGCAGCAATGGTTGATACATATGCTGAGCAGGGATGGCTTGTGGAGGCTGACATGCTGGTTGTTGATGGCTCTGCTGGTACGGCAGTGCTTGATGCAATTGCTGAGCAGTGTTGATTGGTGGAGGCAGATATGATGATCGTTGATGGTGGCTCAGCTGGTGCGGCAGCGTTTGATACGCTTGCTGAGCAGGGAATACTGGTGGAGGCTGATATGCCCTCGCTGCTGCGACAGCGGTTGTGAATGGTGAAGGCGGCGCTGTCCAGGAGGGTAGTTGATAGGTAGACTGCTAAGGTGCACCTGCTGTATGTTGGCCCACTGGCTGGAGAGCAGCTGCAGTGGGTAACCATCGTGCAGGGTAGAGTGCTGTTGCAGTCTGAGGTTGATAATTAGGCTGTGCAGGCGTAGCTGTAGTATATTGATGCACTTGATATGCAGATCTCATTGGCGTAAGCTCATACCGGGTCTGTGCGGCCGCTGGTGTGCTGCCATGCCTGCTCCTCACCATTGATGACACAGGCTGGTTTGACCGGTAGGTAGGCTGGTAACTTGGTACCGTTGGCATTTGCTGGCCCACGTGACCCACTGCTTGCATCACCTGGAAGTCAGACTGTGGCATGACCAGACTCATCGCGGTGGGGGCTGGGGGCCTCGGAGCAGCCCCGAACAGCGGTGCGGAGGTTACTGTCGGCGGTAGAGACTGAGTCGACATGTAGGCTTGCTGCCTCTGGCCCGGTGTACAGGTTGTGGCTTGAGACTGTAACGTTGCAGTTGTTGGGCACAGCAGCGGTATTAGTGGCAGCGAGCTCGACCATGGTGAGCGGTTGGGTGGGACGCTCAGACTATGATGTGACAATGGTGGTTGAAGGCATAGGGGCATGGTAGAGCAAGGTCCTCTTGCGTCAGAGGTGCCACCTGTTAGGCTCCGACTGTGGTGGCTCTGCTCTGATGGGGATGGCGATGTGAGCCCCACACACACTTCCCGCTGGTCAGGCCGGGTGTTAGCATACGGTGATAGGTCCCAGTGTCGCGTCTGATCGACTGCTCCCGGCAATGAGAGGCAGGGAGGGGGCCCGAGCGCAGTGTGGAGCTGGTCACCTGTAGCTGCAAACTCGGTCTGCAGGCTGAGTGACCGCAGCTGCTGTGCGGTGGCACCTTCGTTGTCATCTGGTAGAGACGGTGCAGTATTAGGCATGAGGGACTGTGGTAAGCTAACCAGATAGCCTTGCAGGTGTGCTGGAAGCTGTTGCAGCCTTTCTCCTCATCTTCCATTTCCGTCTGCTGCTGTTCTCTGTGTGTCCATGGCGCTGTCGTGGGTGAAGTTCTCCGGCTCGAAGGACCAATATTGAAGATATAATGTTTGTTTGCAAGGTTTGCTGGAGCCACTTCATCCAGGACGGCACACCCCGGTCAGAGAGCGGATGCAGACAGAGAACAGTCCTTTCGTATTTTATTAAGGATTCTGTTGCTGAGTAATATCTCAAGAGTGCTTTCCATCCAGGTCGTAGGGCTGGATGGAGCAATCAAAGATTGAGTGAGTGGTGTTCTGCAACAGATAAGCAGAACACACAATAATTAACAGAGGTACATACTTATTAATCATAACCTGAACACACAGTAAAAGATGCTATCTAGCATATTAGCATTGGCCGCATGGACCAAACATAATGCACACAACTGTAAAGATGCTATCTAGCATATTAGCATCGGCCGCATGGACCGAACATAACAAGTAATCGGCAGAATGCACACAACTGAAAAGATGCTATCTAGCATATTAGCATTGGCCGCATGGACCAAACATAATGCACACAACTGAAAAGATGCTATCTAGCATATTAGCATTGGCCGCATGGACCAAACATAATGCACACAACTGAAAAGATGCTATCTAGCATATTAGCATCGGCCGCATGGACCAAACATAACAAGTAAATGGCAGAATGCAATCGCATCCAGAACACACAACTGAAGAGATGCTATAGCATTATTGGCATTAGCATAGCTCAATTAGCAGCATGAATTAACACAACGTAGCAAACCAAATCATAGTCACACATGCATGTCACAGCATCTCAACACATAAGGCAGGCTACATATGACATGTATCTATCATTACCATAGGCACTATATTTGTAGGCTATTGGTGACTTACTTAGTTCATGAACGCACTCTCTCACTGGGAAAGCAGACAGCAATGGAACACATGGGCGGCAAGATGGCCGCTGTATTTAGACCCCTGGGCTGTCCAGAGAGATGCCAGACTATAAATAATAGGACCCCTGGGCCATCAAAGAAGTGCCTGACTGGAAATAACAATACACAGCATAACAAATAATGTGGAATTTACAACACAGTGTATCTATGTACAGTACAGAATAAAATGTATAGATTATCTGAAAATATATATAGAAAATATATATAGAAAATAAATACATGTATGTTATAACATGTACATAAAATGTAATGTATATTACACATTTAATCCCACTGGTCACAATAGTGTAATAATGTTTGTTATAAGGCTCTGAAAATGTTACTGAATGATGTATCAATGTATTTCCAGCAAATATTGAAATAATAAAGGGTCTCAATATGTGCAGTGCACATGACCAGAGCTGTTTACATCCTGGCTGAATTACTCAAATTTCTATAGTGTGGTCATAGAATGAGCAAACATGTTGACGGCAACTATTGTGACCGTTGGGATAACACAGTGTATCTATGTACAGTACAGAATAAAATGTATAGATTATCTGAAAATTGTCAATCCGCTTGGCACATGTAAAATTCAAAAACTTTGTGCTGTATATTGGGTCCTGCCAATGTGGAACCAAAATACCAATCCACATTACACGCTATACAGCTGGCAATACTGTTAATAGTGCACATACCTACATATAGGTATGGAAATGCAGCTGTACTTGCTCCATGATGTTCTATATCATGGAACAAGATGGTGTTTTCATTGAAAGAGTTAGTCAGAATGTCAGAGGCACCATCCGTCATTTAGAGCAGGCTATGTTTGCAGAATGATAACTATAGAACACTACAGTACTCTGTACTGAGAACACAGTACTCTGTACTGAGAACACTATACAGTACACTAACTATACTACTGCCTACAAGGTCTCAACGATACAGTCCCACTCTCAGCATACAAGATCGATGGTCTGCTGCTGCTGACTCCCAAGCGATTCATTAAAGTGAAACGGAACTGAGTCCAGCTAATGGTGAATAGTTATTTTATTAATCAATTATTGTGTCTTTATTCACTTGTTGTGTAATTGACCAGTTCATATTCTGTATAAGTTCATATTCTGTATATGTTAATAATGACGCGTTCTGTGTTGTGTTTATGGCTCCTGGTATATCGCCTTGTACTCTGTACTGAGAACACTAACTCTACCACTGCCTACAAGCAATGGAAGCAGTCAGAGCAGAGTGGCATTTATGCCCATTGCCTCCTATTGTTCCTCGAGAAACAAACGGTTGGGACTTGGATGTTGCCTTTGAGATTCTGATAAACTCTTTCAACTCTAAAACTTACTTCGATGAAATTACAATAATGCTATAGACCAGGGGTCAGCAACCTTTTTGACATGGGCCCCGTTCCCCGTACCTGGATAACTGAGTTAGCCGGATAATTTTCGGTCAAGCCTGACTTAAGCCGGACCTTCCCATTCCCCGAAGCTCGATTGTCTAAATCACCATGACAACAGATCAAAAAGTTTGAGCCTGGTCAGGAGCAGGGTTAACTTCAGTTAGCCGGATGAACCATGGCCACGCCCCCACAAAGAAATGACAGCTCGCTTCCTGAAATGATTCTCACAGTCTAGGATCTGCATTATACCATTCTGAATTACGTTTCTGTGCTTCGTTTTCCTAGAGGGGGCTTTTGAAATGTATAATAATAGAACTAAATGCTGATAATAAATCATATTGAGCCTATAGATTTACTTTGTCCTAAATAAAATAATGCACGTCATATACGGCGCTCGGAGTCGCGATACACGCTGCATGTGGTTATTTTAATAAGTGTCTATGCAGGGATTGTGGATTTTGTGTGATATTGTAACTGGGATTAAAATGTCTGATGAGATGCGCTGTTTGACGGATTTGAGAAATTGAATGAGCCGTTGACGTCACATTAATGCATTTGAGAATAAAGAGATAAAACTTCATTCAAAAGAAAAGATATTCTAAACATGGGTCTCTCCTCCATTAATGGATAAACAATGAATTTATCCAGTCTGGCACAGTGGCGCAGCGGTTGTGCTCAATCCTCGCAACCGGGCGACCGGTGTTCGAAACCCCGCGTTTCCAATATAATTTTTTGGAATATAATATTAATGATTATACGCAAAAGTAGCCTAGTTTTAAGTTAAAATATTATAAATCTACATGCATTGAGGATGTCATTCTTTATATAGCTCTCAACGTGCACCAAATTGAACTATTTCCTACATTGCAAAAAGAAGGAAAATACTAGGATTCGAACCCCGGTCGTCTGCGTGAAAGTCAAAAGAAGAAACCGTTACACCACAGTGCAGATAAGTAAAAGATCCACCATACATCAATCAATGGGTAAGAGAGCCGTATCCTTATTCTGTATAACAGTTTAACAAATTATTTTCGCTAGCAAGATCTCATTTGATTATCCATTCCATAAACCTACTGCCAGCAGGCAAGTTTAAAGAAATATAATCTGATTGATTGGGGTAATGAGGGACTTAAAATTAGCCTATAGATAACGCATTTAACTTGTCGGCGAGGCGATTGAGCCGTACTGCAATCTGTTAATAAAGTTTTAAATCAATTAATCAATCAATGCCGTTAGAGAATCAGGATCTCTGCTATCGATACGTGCTGGATTTTCAACTGAAGCGGCCGCGCGCACTTATCCTGGGTCTCAAGTCTGGTTCGAGTTAACGAGACTGAATCCACCTTCGAGGAACAGGAAAATCCCGGCTTCAAACATCGGGTTAACTGAATCTGGATAATGGGACTCTTGATCGACTTAGTTGAACCAGGTACGGGGAATAGGGCCATGGAGTGCCTGTTTGAAATATAGTTGTAACTAGTGTGCCTCAACAATATTCCATGCATCGAAATTTTTTTTCTCATAATCAGGTCTTTTTAATGATATTTTTTTACATTATTACATCATTATTGTTATTGTTATTGTTATTATTAACAATATTATTATGATGGTTGTATCAACCCTAAATCTGAGTTGGGGGGGGGGAATGCAATGCAGACAAACAGCTGCATACAGTGCGACCATTTCACTCACATTTGCCCATTCATTTTTGGACACATCACACACCATCGGTGTGTGTACTGTACGTGTGCTGTCATAGCTCCACCTACAGGCCTAATGGAGAACACCAGGAGAACACCAGGATGTGAATGGAGGGTGAATGTGAGGTATATCATGTAAGGATTAAGGTTTTCAGTTTTCAATCCATAATAAGTTAAAAAATAAGTACAAAACCACATTATTTCAACCTAATAAAACTATGTTTATTGTCATTGTTTTAAGAACACAAGTTGACTTGGTAATACTCACATTTTGAGTAAAAAAATTTGCTTTTAACATGTGCAATGTTCAATGAAATAGAAAAATAATTAATAAAATGTGTTGATTAATCCCACTGGTCACAATGGTGACCGTAATAATGTTTTTGTTATAAGGCTCTGCAAATGTTACTGAATGATGTAGCAATGTATTTCCAGCTAAATTGAAATAATAAACAAATAAAGGGTCTCAATTAGGGATGTCCGATATTATCGGCCTACCGATATTATCGGCCGATATCGGCATTAAAATGTGATATCGGAAAATATCGGTATCTGTAAATTTTTTTTTTTTTTTTTTTTACATTTCTATAGAAATGATGTCCGATATTATCGGCCGATATCGGCATTAAAATGTGATATCGGTTGATATCGGTATCGGAAATTAAGAGTTGGACAATATCGGTATATCGGTATCGGTAAAAAAGCCAATATCGAGCCTAGTCTCAATTGACCTTTCGCAAAGCCACGCCCCCCTTGGTTACTGTTGCTACGTCCGACAAGCTAAGAGCCAGAATGCGGCACAATACCGGATATGTTCAACAGGTGTTGACATCATGGAGGTTCTCCGTAACATATCAGTCGCCTTAACAGACTCATTTTGGAGCAATAACGCCGCAATATCCTCCAGGTCCCGACAAAAAGGGCTACAATATGCCATGGAGGGATATATCCACAGCATTAAGATGCAGAAAGAGGGAGGCACAACCATGATAGAAGCACTAGCTTACAGATCACAGTGCAAGAGTGAGAAACCACACAAGCTCTATGTTAAGTTCGACGAGCACAATATTGTGGACCAAGCTTGTTCATGTACTGCTGGGTACGTTCTGCTTTTTGTAATATCGAGTTGTTATTGCTATTGAAATCGTACATCTAGTTATTGTTTTTCATTTCAGATAATGATTGAAGAAGTGCGTCTTTAGTCGACGACAACAAATGGCTAACGTTAAGGACAACTTGGATGATGTTGAATGATCATCCTATCAAGCTGAATGAATGAATGAGATAGCTAGCTAATGTTTGTACAATAAATGAGTCGGGTTGTGTCTCAATGCCATTACAGAACACAAGTAAACATACCACACCTTTTCCATGACGTGCAACATTATACTTTTAATATAAAAGCTATTATACAGGCTCAGTAAGCCCACATGGTGGAGCTGTAGACCAGCCTGTAACAGCTAATGCTGTCCTTAACGTGTCGACTAAAGAGTAGACACACTTCTTCAATGATTATCTGAAATGAAAAAGGAATAACTAGATGTTGACTGGTAAACGATTTAATAAAAATAAAAAAAGAGCCTACACGCTGTCTTGTTGTACAAAACATGTAAGTTGCTTTGGATAAACATGCCACCAAGCTGATCTTTTAAAATAATAATTTTTTACAGTATGCCGGGGTACTGTTCACACACTGTTGGCTTGATGCACACACTGGACATTTGGCGTGCAAAAGGAGAAGAGATCTCCTCCACAAGCCAACCTCAACAATGGCACAAAGCCAGAGGGAAGAAAATAACTGGACAAGCTATTTTCAATGTGGTGGTAGCCAAGGCCAAGGTCAACCGTAAGCGGAAGCCTATAACATCTAACTATACCCACAACAAGTAAGTTATTCCATTCTGTGTACTGCATATTACCATACTTACCAGTCATGCTCTTGCTAATAATGCTATTTTTGTGTCTAGGCAAACACTAGGTACAAATACCTACAAGCTCATGGAAGAGATGACAGAAGCGCCTATAAGCTACCTTGCAGCAGAACACACACCCGAGGTCGAAGTCTGCGGCAGGACATATCCTGTGGGATGTGGCCTAAGCCACCAGGTGAGAAACGTGTATAATTATGGAATAAAATAAGACCCCCCCCTATATAATACAGCTCTGTACACATACATATTAATTTGTATATTTTGTACCCAGTTTAACCACCTGTACATTGTATATAAAATATGCGTTCATCCTCCCTCCAACCAGCACCAAACCAATGTAGAAACGGTAGCTCTTGTGAATAGTGTCAATTTGAAACGCCACTATGAAACAAAAGTTAGTTTTTCCTCAAAATGCAGTGCTAAGAACCACAAAAATAAATTGAATGAAAATCATATCAAGGTGCAAGCAGAATTATTGTTAAATCTATGTCACAACGAGAAAAATTCTTGGCTAAACACAAGAAGCCAGTCTCTGATGCATACATATTATATTTTATTTCATTGAAGTTTATTTCAAATATGCAACTTAACAAACAAACATCAAGTACATATATAGCCTTAAGCCGTTCTAATAATAAATGTATAAGCCGTTCTAATAATAAATGTATATAACAAATTTCAAATAACAAACCAACTAAGTTAAACAAAATCTTTTTTCTTTTGTCATTTACATATTTGAAAAGGAATGGGAAGAAGCACACTTATTTAATCCCACCCCTATGTACTCATCAGAACATACTATGTTATTTACTAATTCATACAATTTTTGTCCATTTCCATAACGCTGTGTATTTTGTCACCTATCTCAAAAGGTGAAAACATTTCTTACTGCAGGCTCATCTTTATCTCAATAAGTGTAACTAAAATGTGTAAATTATACTTCCAATTCAAATCGATGCCATCATGTCAATGTTAAGTTTTCCAATTTTCTCTCTGAATGTAACATCCATAACGCTGGGGCGGCAGCGCTCAACACAACTCTTTGTACAGGACTAGGAGGTACCTCCAACCGAGGTGGGCCCACGCGCTATACAAGGATTTATACAGTCCGGTGCCCTCACTGTTTGAGAATGTGTGGCTGGAAGTTTGAGAGCACGCTCACCACATACCAGATCTGACTTATATTCCCCAACCTAGTATTGGGAATTCGGTCTGACACCATTTTGAATTTCTTTATCTTAGCGATGGCCCTTTCAACATGAACGCGGTGCTTTGCGATGCGCTTAGTTGTGAGCACATCTCCAGATGGCATTTGCCTCTTAGACCTCGCAAAGGGTGGCAGGTTTAACTGCAGTCCGATAGACTTGATATCGTCGTCTATCAAAAATCCCTTATCGGCCATTAGGCCATCACCTCTTTGCAGATGGCCAATTTCTATCAGTTTCTCCAGTAGTGGGATGAGACCACTCTCTCTGACTATCTCCTTGTCAGACATAGAGCCTGTGAAAAGTGCAGAAGAGAAAATCACAGCACCACGGGGGTCACAGGCAACTAACGATTTAAGAGTGTTTGTGCTGGGGAGATCCAGTAGCTCACCGCATACCTCGAGCGCTATTTCGGCGCCGGGGACAACCGTGCTCGTCACGGATCTGGGGTTTAGCGAGTTCGAATCCCGGACTGCAGCCGTGCCTTTCCCAGAGTGTCTTCCCCCCCATCTGTACCCCCTTCAGCCTGTTTCTGTCGGTCATTCTTGACCAGAGTAAATGCGATAAACGCAAAAAAGAGCCAGCGGAATGGCCAAAGTTTAAAAAAAGAAAATAGTGTTTGTGCTTTTGTAACTGGAATAGCTCTGACTTTGCAACACCAGTGAGGTAGGCCGTTCCATTTTTAGTTCAGTGCAATCCAATATTGCAAATGTTGATGGATAATCCGTTTTGTAGGCGTCTGGCATATTTGCCATAATGACATCTCTGTGAGGCCAAATTGGTATTGCACCCAAAACGTCGAACATATAATGAATCCAGGAGTTGAAAAGATTACTTGCACTTTGCACGGTTATGTTGAATCTAAAGGCAAGGTTTTTCAAGTCTTTATTGTTGCGTAGTTTCATTAAAACAAATAACAGCTGGCTACGCAGGGGCATTTCAACAACTTGCCAATCATTCCGCTGGTATTTTAAGGGGACATTTATTTGAGTGGCACATGGATCACTTGGAATGCCAAATATTGTGCACAGGTGGTTGAAGCGTTCATATGTGAACCCAGTACTGTATGCTAACATTTGGCGGATGTCACTGTTTTGGAGAAGTTCCGGTGTGAGAGTTCCTTTTCTAAATGTGCCATTGTCTGCTTTCAGCCTTTCTACCTCTGTTTCCTTTAAAGCAAGCATCTCTTTCAGGTTACCATTTTCTAATTCTAATTTCTTCTCTCTTTCTGTAGAGTCTGTGGACTGCTGTTCTTCTGGTCCCCCTTCCAGTTGACCTTGTTCAGAAAGGAGGGGTGGCACCACCGTCTCTGAAAAAGTCACATATTTACATGTTAATAGCATTTTGATCCCATCTTTTCTTTTTTACAGCTTCCCCTATTAAACAAGGGAGCCCCTTCTGCTGAAGCGCCGCCTGTCAGTCAACCAGATGACTTCCCTGGGTTTCCTCTACCATCCCAGCCGACAACTTTGTGCACAGTCTTGGATGAAAATGGCACGCGTAGTTACAACAGAGTGGCCATTTCCCTACCCGAATCTATAGCCCTAGAATGTGACACCAGAGAACAAAACACAAACAACCTGTGGTTTACTGCACGATCTGATCGGTTAACATCAAGCACCTTTAAAAGAATCTGCTCCAGGAGAGCAGACCATGAAACACTTGCTGTAAGCCTCAAGTACAAAAGATCAGTACTACAAACCAAGGCCATGAAAAGGGGTACAGCACTAGAGCCCATAGCAGCAACACAATACACAAAGCTAACAGGAAACCAAGTGTATCCATGTGGTTTTGTTGTGAATCCGCAGGCACCACACCTCTGTACATCACCTGACCGTAAGGTCTTAGAAATAGGAGAGAGTCCAAGCTATGGGCTTTTAGAAATTAAGTGTCCATCCAAGGAAAGCTTCACTGAGTGTGCTTACCTCTTAAAGCAGGCAGATGGCAGCTACCAGCTAAAAGAGTGTCACGATTATCACTATCAGATAACAGGGCAGCTCGGGCTCACTGGTATGTCATGGTGTGATTTCTATGTGCACTGTGCAGCAGACTACCACCTACAAAGAATACACTTTAATGTAGCTAAATGGGAGCAGATGAAGAGCAAGCTTGATGCTTTTTACTTTGATTTTTACAATCCAGCATAAAATCAGAGGTATATAGTGAAGAATAAAATGTTTTGAATTGACCATTTATTTCCAATGGGTCCGTATAGATCTCTCCAGTGGCAGAGTTAATTTGCGTGATCAAGTTCTGAGCGGTGCAGTGTTTTTGCTGTAGTGCCAGCACTTTACTATAGGTTTGTCACCAAATTCAAAAAAGGACTGGCGTGATTTGAGTAGAAGCTGGTGGAAAGGAGGTTAAATTCTGTCTGTAGAGTCACTCTTTCATTATAAAGTGATGGTGTCGGAGAGACTGAATATAAATAATCCAATTTAATAATTTGGTCTGAAAGTTCAGCGCGTCTGCTGTTGCGCAGTTTATTACGTCGAGCACAGTTAGAAATAGTTTCTCCACGGAGAAAAGCTTTAAGAGCTTCCCAAATGGCATTGATGAAATGCGTGTCACCAAAATTGGGAGCATATACGTTGACTAGGACTACCTTTGTGGAATAGAGAGTTCCTGAAACTATAATGAATCTGCCATTAGGGTCAGAGATCACATCAGATGGAGTAAATGGTGTGTTTTTGTTAATCAGAATGGCTGTTATTCTGCACTAAACGAATTTGATATTTTATTATTTATGACTGAATGTAACTGTACTTGTGAGGCGCACTACCTTTGTTATTGCACTATTCTGCACATCTCATTTGTTTTAGTTTATTAGTTTATTTATTTTGTGGTGCACCACTGATAAGCTTTATTTTTATTTAGTTTTGAATTTTTATCCAATGCTGCAATAAGTGAAAAAAAGAAGCTATATCCATGTTGGATATAATGGATTGTTGGATACTGTTAAATAATAATAAAAACTTAAGGGTCAACTTGATTGAATTTTTACTCTTTTCTTTTTTCTTACTGCATTGCCAAAAGATCGGATCGGGAAAAATTATTGCACACTCGATGCAGGCATTGTGTTAATTTAGTTGTTTTCTCCCCACGTAGCTTTATGACACCTTTAATTTATTACTTGCTAAATTGCTGCTTAAGCAAACAGGGCATGAAAAACACACACACTTCTCATTCACTCTGTATTGTATATATGTATACAACAACTTGAAACTTGAAAATCATTACTCACCATTGAAAATCACACACAGAGTCTCTTCTGGGGTTTCCTCAATGGTCCTGGACGTGGATGCCTCTTGCAACGTTTTCATGAGTCTGTACAACCATAATTTGTGTTATTTTGGGATAAAACAATACAATCACAAGAGGCATTAAATGTTGTAGTTTGTCTAAAGTTAACTACCGTTTCCTTGGTGACTTTCTGCATCCACCTTGTTGTTCCTTTGTGGGGGTTGGGTTGCCCACTTGTGCAACAGGATTAGGGAAGTCGGCAGTAGGCTTTCCATGCACAAAATGCTACAAAGATGACAGCAAAATATAAATGAGTGATTGCCTGTTGGCTTTCTTGTTTGTACTTTGACCACAGGTAGACTAATACAGGGGCTCAGCTGTTCAGACATTATTATGCATCAAGTGATATACATGGTCAACACGACCTAGAAGCACACAGCTTACAGTTGTAGTCGTGTTAGTACCCAAGTTAGCCAGGTGAACACAACAACCTTACCTAGCTAACGTTAGTACCCAAGTTAGCCAGGTGAACACAACAACCTTACCTAGCTAACGTTAGTACCCAAGTTAGCCAGGTGAACACAAGGCCAACCTTACCTAACTAACGTTAGTACCCAAGTTAGCCAGGTGAACACAACAACCTTACCTAGCTAACGTTAGTACCCAAGTTAGCCAGGTGAACACAAGGCCAACCTTACCTAACTAACGTTAGTACCCAAGTTAGCCAGGTGAACACAACAACCTTACCTAACTAACGTTACTTAGCTACTAGTAGCTATTTACCATTTAGTAGCTCTCCTCATTGTGGATACTAGTAGTATATAGTATATATATAGTAAGCTAGCTACGTTAGCACGTATTTACCTTGGAACAAACGTATTTGTGTTTGTTGATATTCGCCATATTCAGCTGGCCATGGGGTCTGCCGCATTTCTTTATCCACTGTCGGCATCTCTCCTCTCGGGTTTTCGGTTTAGGAAACGGGTAAAATATCACCCCCCCCCCTCTAAGCTTATGGGATATCTGCTGTCGGATTTGCAAAGACCATAAGCACAACGCTTCACCATTTTTGCAATGGATTCCAACCCTGCACGCATGAACACAAAGAAAAGCTTGTCGGACCTCCACATTGAGCCGCACACGTGATCAAATATGATTGGACAACAGGCATTTAGGGGTGTGGCTTTGCGAAAGGTCAATTAAATATGTGGTAGTAAAAAGAACCTGTGGGAGGATTTCAACAAGATAAATTCGACAACAGTGCAAAATATTTCACTATAATAAATAAAAAAATAAAAAAAAACGTATACAAATTTTAAAATTTAAAAAAAAATGTTTAATGGTGCCCCCTGTGCATATGAAAATGCCCCGGTGTGCCTATGCAGGCACGCGTGCCTAGGGTTGCCTACCCCTGCTATAGACGGTTAAGAAAATTCTAACTGTAAAACTCTCAAATGTAAACATATTACATTAAAAAAAATAACAAGGTACATTGAGTAGTTTGGACCTATTGGCTGAACATCTGCAAAGTAGTACAGCAACTTTTGAAGGTATTATTTTGACATGACAAGACATTTCAGATGAGTTTCTATAGACACACTTTTGAGGTGTTGGTAAGTGCTTTGGGGTAGTGCATAGATTAGTCCAAACATTACAGGAAGGAATCACCAAATCTGGGGAGGCTGATCATGATATGACTTTCAATGACAATAGAGATTGTCACAGGCTGGTAGTGAACTGGACTTGTGTCATGGTCACTGATGACAGTAAGGAATAGAAACTCATCTGAAAGAAGGATGTGGGGTGAGGTATTAATTTCCTTGTCATGTCAAAATAATACCTTCAAAAGTTTAATGCAAGAGCGGTCAGGTGGCGTAGCGGAGATTGCGTTCCTCACCAACGCTGGAGACACTGGATTCGCGTGTTCGAATCCAGCTCCCGGCGTTGTCACCAGCTTGGCTGGCCGTTCACACTAATACAATTTGGCAGTATTAGGGGGTGGGGAAGCTGGCGGGTGGGAATCTGGCGTTGTGGACAGCGATGCCTACAGGTCAGGTCTCGGCGCTTGCTAAGCAGGGCAGGACTTGGTGGAGATAGCGTGCCCTCCCACGCATTACACTTCACCAATGAGAGCCCTCGCTGCCAAGTGAAAAGACGTCACTGGCTGTCGGTGCACGTCTCGGGGGAAGCGTGCGATCGACTCGGGACGCCCTTATACCGACTTGTAGGAGAACATGCATACAGCACCAGGTAGGGGAGGGGGGGGGGGGGGGGGGGGAATTGGCACAACGACTAATTGGGACGGGGAGAAAATCCATTGAAAAATCAGAAACAGAAAAAAATGAATGCATCATCAGTCATTCTTGAGAGTCTGCAACCTGGGCGACAGTTTACCAGCTTCTAGACCTAGTAAAATCTTCTGAATGAATTCAAACGTGTTGGTAAGTCCCTTGGGGTAGCTGAGGTGTAGTGTATAGATTAGTCCAAACATTACCAGGAAGGAATCACCAAATCTGGGGAGGCTGATCATGATGTGACTTTCAATGACAACAGAGATTGTCACAGGCTGGTAGTGAACTGGACTTGTGTCATGGTCACTGATGACAGTAAGGAGGGCCACTGCAACACCCTGAAGCTCTGGCTCATCAGGCGTGTCCTGAAGGAATGAAAGAGACATAATAATCACAAATAAATCCATGGTTTCTACAAGGTGCAGCACAAAGCTAAGTATAGGGAGTTGTGTTTGTAAGTTGTTCATATTTTAGTTAGAACTATTTTTTTGGTGAGAAGGTTATTTTTATTTAACCAGGTTAGTCCCGTCGAGATCAAATATCTCTTTCACAAGGGAGACCTGGAAGGAAGGAAGACTGATATATTTAGCATTTTGATTAACTGTTCACTTAATATACAGTTGTACTGTAAATTATTTTCACTCGGACTCACTGTGCAGGTTTTGAAAAATCCAGAGACTTCCTCATGCAGATACACAGGCAGGGCATGGAGAACAGTGGTACGCCTGGTGTGGACGTCATGGATTTCCGATTAAGATGTAAGATTAAGAAGAAAAAAAGAATTGTATTATATGGAAATGTTTACTGAACAAAGCGGATTTTAAACAGTCCAATCAGATATGTCCACAAATAACATGTTCACATCTTTAATGCAATCAGAAAAATGGCAAACACAATGGTGGACTAATTGTAAAATTCAAAAGCTCATTTGAGTCATTGAACCTGTTCAATGTTACAGAGGTTCGACCTATGACATGTATAATAATCTATTCACCTGTTCATCGTGGATTTTTAAAATGTGAGCCAAAGCATCTGCTGTGTTCCCAGTTTTGGACGCCTTCTGTCTGAATAACGTCATCAGTCGAGGAAGATGGCGGTCAAGCTCAGCGTAGATCCGTAGAATGTGTTGGGCAGGTTCTGGTTGGTAATCAGCTGGAACTCTGCATACACCTATATTTAAAAACAGCAGGACAACAGTATATCAAAATCAATTAGTCACTTCAACTTGGTCGATCTCTTACTTTGTTTGGTTTGGGCTTCAGAGCATGACGGCGGGATTTCTGGTCAACCATGTCATTACATGCTTTGCAGAATCGGTCGCTGATGACTAGCTCGCGGGGACGCACAGAACACAAACGCAGATGCGCCGCTAGAGTATATAAACCAGGCTTAAGAATCACAAGTTTCACTTTAAAACACACAGAATGTGCCAAATGTTAACACAAGAAAGAGAGAGCTGATCTATATTACCTCAGACTCCATTTTGAGAGCAGGCCAGAGGTCCATGAGCTTGTTCACTGGTGGGCTGGACTTCACTATGGTCTGTCGGCGCAGGGCAAATGTGGTCTGCATCAGCTTTCTAATGAGGGGCAGGTTCTTCTCAGTCTTCTTGACTTCTTCAGCAATTGTCTGCCTCAACTGCTCAAGCCTCAAGGAATCCTCTCCTTGGGGATAGTTGGGTAGGAAGTTTACTTCTGCTCGCTTGGGTCTTTTAATGTTGGAATGTGAAGGTTCGCCATCAGGATTGCTTCTACCTCTTTTTCCAGCATTTACAGTGACCTCCTCACATCCTGCCCGTCTCAGCTTGTTCCTGAAATTGGCCATCTTGAATTTGATGCTGTTCTTCCATCCATTGCAGCCGGTCTCAGATCCTGCTTCCTTCAAGCAGGGATGTTTGGCTACAAGAGCCGCAGAAGCCACTGCTATCTCTTTATCACTTGGATAAGCCTTGAAAGCATACATTGTAGATGCAAGCTTTTCTAAGATGTCGTGCTTTAGGTCTCTTGTCAACTTAAGGTGTCTCTTGTTCTTCTCAAATTCGTTGTTTCCGTCTCTAAGTTTCAGCTCAACATCGAATGCAAATGTAGGAACTGGAAAAGGACCTGGAGGCCATCTGCTTAGACGTTCTGAAGATGACATATCTGAAAGTAAATCAGTAGATGCGAGAGAGCTGGAGTTGAGCGAAAGTGAAATGTGCACAACAGCTTTTTGTGGCAATTCCGTAATGTCATCAAGGGAAGTAAGTTTCCCATCAAAGTCTGGATCTTCATACAGCAAACTGAAGTCAAGGTCTATTTCCAACTGTTCTTTTATAATCTTGATCAGTGCATCAACAGAGGCTGGTAGTGAACTGAGTTTAAATTTTCTAGCCCGGTCTGTCTCAACAACACGGAGGATCATGGGTTGTGGGGAGGCAGCTGCCATTGTGCTATGGAAACTTGAATGAATCGCTTGGGAGTCAGCAGCAGCAGCAGACCATCGATCTTGTATGCTGAGAGTGGGACTGTATCGTTGAGACCAGACTGCAGGTAGATGGACAGTGGACAGATGTGGTCCGGTCGACAGACAGACAGCTCAAGGACCTAAGGAGGAGTCATAAACACAACACAGAAAGCGTCATTATTAACATATACAGAATATGAACTTATACAGAATATGAACTGGTCAATTACACAACGAGTGAATAAAGACACAATAATTGATTAATAAAATAACTATTCACTTTCCGTTTCACTTTAATGAATCGCTTGGGAGTCAGCAGCAGCAGCAGACCATCGATCTTGTATGCTGAGAGTGGGACTGTATCGTTGAGACCAGACTGCAGGTAGATGGACAGTGGACAGATGTGGTCCGGTCGACAGACAGACAGCTCAAGGACCTAAGGAGGAGTCATAAACACAACACACAGGATTATTAACATATACAGAATATGAACTTATACAGAATATGAACTGGTCAATTACACAACGAGTGAATAAAGACACAATAATTGATTAATAAAATAACTATTCACCATTAGCTGGACTCAGTTCCGTTTCACTTGAAGGAATCGCTTGGGAGTCAGCAGCAGCAGACCATCGATCTTGTATGCTGAGAGTGGGACTGTATCGTTGAGACCAGACTGTAGGTAGATGGACAGATGTGGTTGTGTGGTTGACAGCTCATAGGACCTAAGATGTTCTATATACCAGGAGTCATAGTCTCGACACAGAAAAGAAACCTTGTTATTCACAAGGTAGATCTGTTCTATTTGGCTAAATTTAGACAGTCCACCACTGACTCTGACGGAGAGAAACATTCCACAGACATAGTCTGTGCCATCAATGGTTACCTTTGATGTCTGGTAGATTGTGTCACTAACTGTGTGTCCTCTAATGTGTACCTGAGCTACTGCTGGTAGAGATGAAACCAGAACAGAGTCAACCCTGGATGCCTGGGTTTTTGGCTTGAAATATGATGGTGAAGCAAGATGATATGCCATCATGTGTTGGTGTCTGATTGCCATCGTCTTCAAGATATTTTTGAAGTTTTGAGTGTCATGCACCACTCTTTCGAAAAAGCGGTGCTTGGCCTCAAATAGCATGGTCCAAACATGCAGCAGGGGTCCAAAGCACTTAACTAGAGCGGGATAATGCTCCACAAAGTGATGTTTAGGACAGAGTCTAACTGCAGGGAAAACCTCTAATAGTACCTGCCTATGATCACTGATTTTGCACTGAAAATAGTCTAAGGTTTCATCAGTATATGATGGGCACAATGCTAACTCTAGCACCTCTTTCAACTCCATCAAAACTGCCCATGCTGCATCACCCGCTGGTACTACACTGCCTACAAGTAATGGAAGCAGTCGGAGCAGAGTGGCATTTTCATGCCCATTGCCTCCTATTGTTCCTCGAGAAACAAATGTTTGGGGAATTGGGTGAGGTCTATCCACTTTATCAGCGTGCTGATACGGGAATGATGCAATCTTTTGGTTCAAATACTCTAAAGTGAAGTACTTTCGCCGAATCATCTCTATAACACAGAGAGAAAGCTCTACGGGAACCATACCTTCCAGAAGATCGTGAAGTATATCTGGAGGAAACCCTGTGATTGTATGAAAGTAATTCAGGGATTCACGTAAGACACAGCCACCTTTAACACCAAAATGGCTGCTCGAAGTGTCATGTGCAGTTTGTACATGCAGGTCATGGCTGACTTTGGTTCTCTGAGAAAACTCTCCCTCTCTGACTTCAGTTGTTTGAAACTGTTCACTTGTGGCCAGACAGAATCTGCAAACATAGCCTGCTCTAAATGACTCCACAAAGCCACCGAATCCATGAGCGCCCAGATTGTCGGCAGAAACACACCAGATTGTGCCTTTGACATTCTGACCAATGAAAACACCATCTTGTTTCAGAGTATGAACATCACGCAGCAATGGAGCAAGTACAGCTGCATATCCATACCTACGGAGGTCTGTCACTTTTACCAGCATTGCCAGCTGTATAGCGTGTAATGCTGATCGGTATTTTTGTGGCACATTGGCGAGGACCCAATATATAGCACAACGTTTGTGAATTTTACGTGATGTGCCAAGCGGATTGGCAATTTCCAGATCATCTATATATAGCTGAAGTGGTAGGATGAGATTCCCTGTTGACAGTAACTCATTTTCAAGGAAATGGGAGCCATCAGAGCATGACACATATTGACCAGATGTAGTATTTGGTTCTGTAATCTTGTCAAGGATGTCTGTGTTTTTAAACAACTCTTGAATCATTGAAAGGATGGGAACATACATGCTGGTATGTCCTGGTTGCTCCAACTGATACTCTACTGGCATTACACATGGATAGTTGCGCTCCATAAAGCTTTTTCTGCGCTTGGTTGAACACAACTCTGCACCTTCAGAGGTAGATGTAGACAGAACATTGCAGTTCATGACAGCGCCAACAACTTCATCCAGTGTAGGTTCTGCAATATTGTGACCATTTCTCTGCAATATGTCATTAACTGCCTCCTTGATCAATGGCTGAGATAAGGAGAAGACCTGATTCAAGTGGTCTACTATTTCTTGAATAGCTGTGTTTGAGACATGGAGGATAGCCTGCATCTTTAGGAACAAGGAAGATACGTTCATTTTAAGTTGATTTCTTAGATTGTCAGTGTCAATCCATCACTTCTATGCTCTGGCCTGGACATTCTTCATGCAAATCACTAGTGACCTCAGAAATCCTGTCTTGGGGATCCTCAACAACGACAGCTTTTAAGTCTGATGCAAGACTTAATTGGTGTTCTCTGCTTTTATGGGAATTTAATGAAGAGTAAACATTTGTGCTATAGCTACAATCCTTATATGGGCATGTCACTGTTTCATGATTTTTTAAATGCTTTCTGAGATGACTTAAGAAAATTGATTCATAAAAGGGTTCCCGAAATGCGCACAAAGGGTATTTTATTACCACAGAGCTCTGCAGCTGTTCTGGTCTACTGCTAAGCTGTGCAGTATGATATCTTGACAAATGAGTACTTAGTGCATTAAGCGTCTGAAATGTACACATACAATCAGTATAGAGGCACGGAAGAGGACAGACTCTGGAAAAGTGGCTGTGTTGCAGTCTGTAGTGTTTAAATAACTGTATTCTAGAAGTCAAAGAACCTGCACACAATTTACACTGCCAGACTACCATATTGGAACTATGAGAAAAAACTGAGCTCTGTGGAAACAGATTAATAAACTATGTTCTGGTCTCAACGATACAGTCCCACTCTCACAAATATGTTTTTATATTTACAAATAATCAGCTTACTGTTTGGCTCATTTGAATATTTCCCAGCAGCACTTGCTACCTGAAAGGCAAGGAAAAAATACAACGTTTAGACCTCCATGAAACATTTACCAGAATAACTTACAACTCAATATAACAAGTTCATTACTATTAGCTACAAAACATGATCATGTAATACATAATTATCATAGTTTGAATGTTTAACCATCAATCAGAAGGAGAGAGAGAGAGAGAGAGAGAGAGAGAGAGAGAGAGAGAGCGGGAGATAGCGGGAGGGAGGGAGAGAGAGAGTGGGAGGGAGAGAGAGAGAGAGAGAGAGAGAGAGAGAGAGAGAGAGAGAGAGAGAGAGAGAGAGAGAGAGAGAGCGGAGATGAATGAGCGTGAATTAATCTCCATCTCTCTCAAACCTCCTTTTGTCTGTACAAAAATATATATCTATTTACCAAACATCAATTTACCAAGCTCAAAGAAACCATGCCATGACGACGCAGCGCCATGACACTCAACCAATATACCGCTGCTGGCGGGACAAAACCTCATAACTCCAAAAACCCAACTCTTCAGCAGATGAAAAAAACGAACACAGATTTGAGGGCGAATAGAGTTAGGAGGTTTAGACAGATGATCGGTTTAATGCGTTCCCATTGTTTAAACTTTGTAAAACCCACACACACATATGGAGGATGATCTACGGAGTTGATTTATATAAAAAAAAAAAAAATACGTTATGAGGTTTTGTCCCGCCAGCAGCGATACTTAAATTCAACCAAAATTAATCTCCCTCAACCCCGTCTTTAACACAAACATATATCTATTTACCAAACATGAATTTAAACCAACCAACCGCCAAACAACATCAAACAGATGCAGATATGTGACAAACCTAAAATGGAGATATGGCTTACTTTAACAAGCCACGAGGGCCGGCGCCATCTTTACCAATTATTCAATTATTATTGTGTGTGTGTTTGTGTGTGTGTGTGTGTGGAGGATTGTTTTTTTTAAGAAAATTACAAATGTAATGTGTCTATATTTTAGTTTCATGGAGAATGCCCCATGGAAGAGTGTGTTTAGACAAATGTGTTCAGAAAATATATGTGTAAATAAAAGAAAATACAATTGGCTTCAATGTTCTTTTTTTTTATCCACTTTTTCTCCCATTTTCTATATTTTCTCCCATCCCAATTTTGTATCATCCAATTCAACCCTCCCCTGTCACGAACGCTGTTTCTTGCCTCCCACAAGCCGGCTGCAATGTGGACTAAGTCATACATAGCACAAGTCCCCTCCGGTACTTGAGGTAACAGCAGTCGCATCTGTTCACCTGCTCAGCTCGATCTCTCAGTGGCGAGGAGTAACGCGTGGGAGGCTCACGCTGCCCCCGACACTTCCTGATTCTACTGCGCAGGCGCACCAACCGACCTGTAGGAGTCGCTGTCCACAACACCCGATCCCCACCCATCAGTTTCCCACCCCCCAATACGGCCAATGTGTATTAGTATGAATGAAGCAATGTGGAGCGCTGGGCTCGAACAGGCAAGCCCAGCGTCTCCGTCATTCGTGGCGAGCGCCTTGCCCACTACGCCACATAGCCGCCAATTGAATTCAATGTTAAGCCTTAGGCACCAAGTGCTCACACTCCATAAAACAGATTAAAGTGATGCCCACGTCTGGGCTAGTATCAATACCAATACCCTTCCTTAAGGATTTACATATATTGTATTATTGTTCACATTAAATTATTTCAGTTAAAGATATGAGTATAAAAGTTATACGTGATAGTGTGCTGAAAATATAAAATTCAGAAAATATGTGTCTGTGAGGGTCTGTGTGTGTGTGTGGGGGGTGTGAATTCGGCCCCCTTTAGGCGTTAAAACACCCCATGGTGGCTAGAAGATTAACAATTTAAGGGATCTACAGAAGAGTAAAACTCTGTAGAACCATATACTCATAGCATATTTTCTAGTTCACACAATGGATGGGTTCACATGAACACAATTTAAACCAGGTACTAAAAATGTACGGATTAGATTCCAAGTACAGTGTAACCTCAGACCTATTCATAATGGCTAAGGATAATAAAACATTCTATTATTCTAACCTATAGGGGCTGATGTAACCCTAACTAACCTTACAGTCAAGCACTTGTCCTAATAAACTAACCTACACTATAACATGCAACACTTTGATGAATATTGTTACACAGCTGACAGAGTTGTATCCTCCCTGATCACCTATCGTACAGAACTTGTAAGTAGTTTTGGATAAAAGCGTCAGCTAAATGACTAAATGTAAATGTAAATGTTGTAATACCAACTATTTGACAGTTTGGGACACGGTCCAGACCGTACAATAGAGATAACTGTAGTTATTATTACTTATTTCTTATTTCGTAAAACGAATACAATGTATTAAGATATAAATGTACCCTATATTCGAGTCTTTTGACAAGGTTAAGAGAATACATACCATAGAAATACTTTTGTCTTGTTTACAACAGAGTCCCCCATTTTCAATTCATCAGGACATATATGACATACATGACTTACAGATAGACAGTACTGCTACATCCATACATTTAGGACATACCATATTTACAAATACACCACTGTTTGTGATACAAAACAAAAGAAAAAAAGAGTGATAACTTGTAAGTGTGTGTCTGTGTGTGTATGTATGTGTCTGTCCAAGCTGTTTTAACTGTTTCAATAGGGTATTTCATGTGTCTTAAATTAATAAATTAAGATTTATTTTTGGATATAGATCACTTCAGAACACTCTAGCTAAAGTTAACTAGCTATACATGAATGTCCATAGACTGTTTCAATGGTACACCTGTATTTATAAAGCATTTATAGGTCAACTACCCTTTTTACCACGGTTCAAACCACACCATCACATCAAACCCAATTTATATGTCACAGTATCCAGAAAATAGCACAGAGTTTGGGGAAAAGGCCTTCATGTTCTCTGCTAGCTAGGCCTGTAAAGGACTTTAAAAAAAAACTTTGAATATGCAGGCCCTCAATACCCTATCTGATTTTAAAGTTCCAAATTAAGGGCATTTAAAGAATGAGACCATTCAATATAGTTTGCATCACTGCATAAAGTGGTGTTATATTTTATATTTATGACCTGACCATCTCTCCCATACCATCCTCATGCAAATCATTACCTTCCATCCTCTTTTTACCACCCAAAACCCATTCAATATAGTTTGCTCCACCTCAAATGTAACCCCAGGGCCCACTTTGCCTTGTGTATGTCTCAGTATGCGTTCTGTGTATTTTAAGGTCTTTGTTGTTGCTGTCATTTGGAGCAAATGACTACTTGGTAAAAGTTGGTAAAAGGTATAGCAACTGTCATGCAGGAATTGCAACTCTAATGTGCTACACACATGTAAAACAGACATAATATTGCAAACACTATAGTTCTAAACAGTGTATTACAAAATCTTTGTATCTACTATAGACAATTTGCAGTTATATCAGTGTCACCTGAAAACATGTACATGGGTAAATGTACATTGGTACATGTAAAAAACATGAGTTTCAAGTTTCTTTAATAGTTGTCATACAGAAGTACAGAATACTTTTATACAAAATGCTTATTTTTGCTACGCTCCAGAGACTGTGCTAGGCAAGAGATAAGTATGAAATAAAATAGTATAGCATGTAAAATAGAAGTAAAACTAGAAGTCACGTAGACACAGTGTTCAGTATATACATATGTACAATGTTCGGTGCAGAATAGAAGTAACTGAGTTACCATACAATATACAATATACTATGCAATACTAATATACAATACTATATACTGCAAAGCAGAAATGGGGGTGAGGTACAATTTAGGCACAATTTACAGTAAGGTGTACACAGGTATGGGGTGTAGTGCAAATCCATTACCAATAAATATAAAGTGTGTTTAGGTGTTCTAAAGTGTGGAGAGTGGGTACTGCAATGTGTTGTTTGTTTAAAGTGAGTGTGTGCGTTTGGATGTGTGTGTTGTGAGTGCATTTGATGGTTGTTGCATAGTGTTATTGTTCGTTACGTGATAACACATAATCCTATTGAATTCTGAATTTTTTGTTTATTGGTTGAGTGTTTCATTACAGATGTATTTTAGAAGTTTAGTAAGATCAAGCCCCAAATATCTCTCTCATATGGCTGTTCTAAGATACAGTATACAACAAATACATTTCTGAAGTACTTCACAGAACAGAGTCTAGTTAAAATTGTTTTTCAGGTGCAATAAGAAAGCCCCTGCAACTTTAAGCTCTCAATATTTTGGACCTGTATTACAAACTACAGTTACACACAGCATGAAATATTCAATCAACACAAAAGTGACAGTCGAAGGAAACTCAAGATATTGTATGAGGTGTTTTTAAAAGGGCGAATTAACTATTTTTAGTAGATTGAATCAATAGTCAGAAGGATCTCTGTGTGTAGGAGGATAATGCTAATTTGTCAAGGGTTGACATATAACACCCCCCATGACACCTCACTCCTTTGTAAGACAAACAGCTTGATGTTGTAATTACAGTGATTAGACTTGTGTGCCTGTCTCCATTTTATCAGGATGTATGGGGATACAAAATCTATATAATAATAAGCTGTATATGTATAACATCTTTCATGCAAGAATTGCAACTCTAACGTGTTACACACAAGTAAAACAGACTATTTGCAAACACTATAGTTCTAAACAGAGTATTACAAAAATATTTTATCTACTATAGACTATTTGTATTTATATCGTTGTCATATGAAAAACATGGATGCATCAGATTTAGCAGAAACTAGTTTCCATCTGTACACAGAGAACATGATATCACATAATCCTATTGAATTCTGAATTTTTTGTTTATTGGTTGAGTGTTTCATTACAGATGTATTTTAGAAGTTTAGTATGATCAAGCCCCTAATGTCTCTCTCATATGGCTGTTCTAAGGTATATTATACAACAAATACATTTCTACACACTAAATAATAAGAAAACCCCCCTGAGTAGTACTTTATGCTCTCAATATTTCGATATGCATTAAATCCTACAGTTACACACGATAGGAAATATTCAAACAGCTCAAAGATGATAGTTCTAAGACAAATGCATTTTAACTCACTCACCATAGGTGAGTTAGTGTATAGTATGGTTAACATGTATGAAAATAACATAAAGCCGTTATTAGAGTTGTTGATACAATACTTCACTTACAAGAGAACATAGCAATAAAATATTTATTAATTTTGCAGAAAAAAGGTAAAATGCAGAGTATTACCAGCAATATACAGAGGTTGTTTGATCCTTGTCCCGATGATTGAAGGAAATTCACTGTAAGAACCATTTAGCATGAAACACCATAAAACAAAGATGAATTTTATTCATTATAACCATGAAAATAATACAATGTTAGGTGTTGTCGTGATTATAGTGTTCACAGATAGGAATGTATCCAGGAGGGGGTCCTTTATACATCAGTAACCCTGGACAGACTTGTGAAGTCAGAGACTATGATGTATCATACACATTCAATTATCCAAATGTACTCAGTTTGTGTGAAATTTAGTCTCCGAAATTTATTGTGTAGCAAAAACATTTCATATTGGTTCAGTGATGGCCTGGTTGATAGGTCTATTGTTGACTTGTCTTATTTGTACCTGAAAGTTTTGTTTTGTTCACACAATAAAGATGCTGTTTGTGTAAAAATAATGTATAATATCTGGACTGATTCACTGTGCCCCAGGTACCGATACACTGTACACCGTTAGTAGTAGATTGATTATATTTGTATGAAACACCTTAAAACATTTATAATATCAAAACATGGAACTCTTATGTAGAATGATGTAAAAAGAGTTCTACTAATATATTTCACTTAAAAAAACGTGTACAGAAAGATAAATATCCGACCCCGGAGCCCCGTCTGAGTGTAAACAGGTTTTGTACAGTATACCACATGAAATCCCATATGGTCTAGCGGTAAGGATTCCCTGGTTTCAACAGGGCGGCGCGCCGGCGCGGGTTCGACTCCTGCTATGGGAATTACACCTTTTCTATACATAACAAATGTGATGGTATGTTTTATTGTAACTGTTTGACTGTTTGGTTGTTTTAGTGCAACACTGCTGTCAGCATCATCTAAGAAGGGTGACCCCCTTGAAAGGGTCTTGGGTTATCTCCTCAACACTAGGTCTGAGGTACATTTTCTTCCTATTGATAGGTTTTTACATACCTTTGCAAGGATATGTATGACTGTGTTGCAGTCATTTATTTTAAATTGGTTGTACTTTATGGTATTTTTGTGTTATTCATGATTTATTGTGATACTTCTTCTTGAAGTGTTTAAAGAAGATGTGTTTGTCCCAAGGGTACATGTGACAGGGTTCTTTCTAGACTCCTCAAAAAACTCCCACAAACAATGGCGTAGTCGGAAAAATGGTCTTGGTGTTGTTTTATTTCCCAGCCTCCAAGGTGCAGAGGTGACATTTCATAACAAGTGACATAAACAAAATAAATAACTAAACTATACTACCTCTGCAGTCTATCTGATGCGTTCCACAATAACGGCATCTGATAGACAAAACACTTACTGGGTGGCGCTTCCCTATAGTTACCCATTTTGCAACCGTTATCTGGTGAAGCACCACCACAGAGACAAACAGACTAACAATACACATACGGCACTTCCCTCAGTCACCTACAGTGTAACTGGTGCAGGGCAAGAACCCAGAACCTTGGGCACGCAGCCCTCATGACACCTGCACTCCTCCCCCTCCACAGGTGCCACACATAATTAATTAACAAGACTAAACAGGTTCTACACATCAATTGAATTACCGTTTCCTATACACACATTATATAAAAACAACCTCCAACACCAAATACCCTCACAACCCAATACATAAATACATATACACAACACAATATATAAATATATGTATGAATGGATATATGAATGTATGTATAAATGCATGTATGCTTAGATTAATGGATATGTTTGCATGTTTGATTATGTATGAATGTATATGATGAGTGAATGTTGTGTGTATGTGTGCGTGCGTGCTGCCCCGGCGTCAGTGACAGACCCACTCTGTCACAGTACATCAATGTGTGTTGCAGGGTCTTACAAATAAAATATGATCTGATTTGATCATGATCCTAACAAATGTTAAAATGTTTGCATGCATTACATTTAACAGACAGTGGTGACATTTCGAAGTTTTAAAGGGATCCCATTCACAGAGCTGAAGATAGTTACACAACTGGATAATATTTTTATTATTACTAGGAGGAACTTAAAATCATTCAAAACAATTATTACACCCTTGAGGTAGAAAAAACACAGTTGGGTATATTATAAAAATGTATTAAAGAATATTGCAGATCAAGTTGTAACCTTTTTTATCAATAATACAAGCGTGCATAACATCAATAATGTGGTTAATATCTAAAGTTTCTAAACACTTATGATTGTTCAGTTTAAAAGCCGTAACATCCACTATTACCCATCGATGTACAATTGTCCTGATAACTCCGCGGCGGTCACTAAGGTTCTAAGAGTAGCTACTTCGATTGGGAAGTGGAGGGTTTTTCTTCTAGTAGGATACAGTCTCTTAACCATACCCCGGGCGGGGGGTGTCTGTGATGATGATTTGTTGGTTACAACAACGATAGGTATTTCTTCTGGGTCAGGGTGGAATACATCAGATTCTGATGTAAGAGGGGTGTACCAGGGGCTATTAGGAGGGGCATCCATACACCTGACGGGATTTGGCGGTGATGAATCCGGCGATGAAGTCTCCCAAATCGTTGAAAGAGGGCTGTAACTAGTCCTAGGGATGTCTAGGAGGCTTAGCAATGAAGGAGTTTTAGTTGAACCATACATGGCTACGGGTAATGTCTCAACTTCCTCATCTGGAGCGTATAGTGGAGACAGGCGAGCTAGTGTATCCGATGCATACTTAGAAGGATCTTCCCCGTGTCTCACATACAAAGCAAATTTTGGTTGTGGTGAAGGAGGGTCAATGAAACTATACCCGCCAAGGGGTAATGTCTCAACTTCGTCCGGCTTATATAATGGGGACAGGCTTGTTTGTGTATCCAATGCAGAGTTAGAAGGATCAGCCTCATGTCTCACATACAAAGCCATGATTGCTATCTGTAACTGAGGGGTTACAAAACCCTGACTGTATTAAAGATTGTGATAGATTAAACCACTACTACATATTATTATTACTTGCCAGACAGTACAGTTAATTATGGCAGACACTCAATAGACGGCACGGTGACAAAGAGATAACGTTTACAGTATTTTATTATCAATAGCAAATATACAACTGAGAATTACTTGGTCGCTCTTTTATGGCGAATGATATTAGAATGTCAGAGTATCAAAGTCAGTGGGAATGAATAATTCCTAGGCTAAGGATACTAGACCGGAACGCTGCATGGCGTGAGATGGCGATATAGGGGGGGGCAAACGAGGGTATAGCTGGAGACTGGTGATTTCCTCCGACAGAGTAGTAAGCTCCAGAGGATTGAAGAATAGACGGATACTCCGGCTGGTCACTTGAAGAAAGGGGGTCTCATACGGATCCGGTCCTTGTAATCCAAGTGCTCGTTAGCAGGGTAATTGTAAGGTTTGGTTCTTTCCCCACCACGGGCTTCTTGAAGTACTGTGATGATTGGTCCGCTGCTCACCCACTCGCTCTGTTCCTTTAAGCCTACTCGCTCTGTTTCCAATTGTTTTCTGTTAATCATTGCATTCCCCTATTCACACGCTTCTTCCCAGAGACGTCGTTGATTGGTTCTCCCCCGTCCCCACGCTTATCAATCACATCCCTCAGCTGTCACTGCTTGTCAATTAAGCATTCCCTTATTATTTATACCCCGTTTCCCCATTCAAGTTTTGTTGGATCGTTTTGATATTTCTGTTGCATTCGCCGTTCCTGCTGCCTGCTGTTGTTTCCCTGTGCTTTGCCTCCAGGATATTCAAGAAGCATTCCTCTTGGACACCCTTTCCCCGAGGCGACGCGCTCGCTCCATTCTGTTCCAACGCTCTTTACGCACAACGCCTGGGTGAGTTTTTTATGACTGTCTTTGATCCAATTCCGTTTTTCGTGTGTTTATATAACACTGAAGATTTCCAGCTTTTTATCAGACAGTCACTCACCCAGCGTTTAGCCTTTTTTGGATTGTCTCATTGGGATAATATTTTGGCCTAACATCTCCCACTGTGTGTTTACACACCGAAGATATTATCACATTGGATTTGTATTTTGGGACTTCGCTCACAGTGTTTATTTTGCACAGAAGATATCTATCACTTGGGATTGTGTTTGGAACGTTACTCACAGTGTGTATTTACACCGAAGATTCAGTCACTTGGATTACTCTGTTTTCGGGTACAAGTCACCTCTCCTGTTCACCTGCTCTGTTCCACCTGCACTCTGAGTTAACTCGCTCCCTCTCTCTCTCTCGGTCCCGCAACCACCTCGGAGATTCTGCCGAGAGAAGTCTGCAGAGCGGCTCTGACGTCAGCGTCTGCTTCCCCTGACTACCATCCCGGGAGAAGCTGCAGAGCAGCAACATTCATCCTTGCTTGTATTCCAGTCTTTGTTTGAACTCTTCCCAGTCTGTGCTGTTTATTTAGTCTTAATAAACAAGCCCTTGTTTTTGGCAGCTCTGAATCCTACTCTCTTGTGTCGTTGCGTTTGGGGTCGGTGTCAAACCATAACATTACGATCCAACCAATATGACGACCCCAGCCGACACAGAGAGAGTCGTCACCTTGGGCATCGAGGGGGTGGTAAGGCGTGCCCTACGCTTCCATCGCGCTCCAGGCAATGTACCGGTTCATCGTCTCTTTGTCCCCAACTCAGTCCGGTCCCGGGTCCTCCAGTGGGGCCATACCAGCCGGTTCGCCTGCCACCCGGGCGTTCATCGCACGTTCTCCTTCCTGGCTCGTCGATTCTGGTGGCCCACCATGAGGAACGACGTCAAGGAGTTCGTACTGGCCTGCGCGGTCTGCGCCCGCAAGAGAGTCAGCACAGCAGCGGCAGTCCAGTTAGAGTCAGCCAGGGAACACAGCCTACAGCTAGATGCGGCTGCGGCTGCTGTACTGGAACTCAGGGAGCAGGTCCAGCTTATTCAAGGGTCCCTGGCCGCCCTGGCAGGACAACAGTCAAGCATACTCCTTCATCTTCACACGCTGAACGACACCGCTAACTCCTTGTTTATAACCCCACTTCCTTCAGGAGCCTCGGCCGGAGCATCACCCGCAGCCCTGGCAGGCCCCGCGCTTCCCGATCCCGCAACTCGGGAACCCCGTCTCTCCGAACCACGGCTGTTCGACGGCAACCCCGAGGATTGTGCCACATTCATCATGCAATGTGAGTTGGTTTTCCGTCATCAACCCAGTCGATTCACTTCAAGAGGAGCCCAAGTGGCCTATATGACAAGCTTGCTCTCAGGCCGGGCAGCCCAGTGGGTCACTTCCTCCTGGGCAATGGATGCAGATTTTTGTTTCTCCTATCCAGACTTCATGGCTGAGCTCCGCAGGGTGTTCCACCATCCAGCCCGTGGTCTGGATCCTGGAGCCCGGTTAGGTACCTTCCGACAGGGGAGCGGCGGGGTAACAGACTACGTCCTGGAGTTTCGACTGGCGGCGGTGGAGAGTGGTTGGAACGACCCAGCTCTTCGTCTAGCCTTCATGAGGGGGCTCAGTGACGCAGTCAGGGACCAGCTCGCGACCCGGGAGGAACCTGATTCCCTCGAGGACCTGTTTAGCCTCGTCATCCGCATCGACGGACGCCTCCAGGAGAGAAGACGTGAGAGAACCCGACGGGGAACCCCAGACGTACCCCCCGAGGACCACGACCTCGAGGAGGATTTCAGTACCCCAGACGTACCCCCCGAGGACCACGACCTCGAGGAGGTTTTCTGTACCCCAGACGTACCCCCCGAGTACCACGACCTCGAGGGGGTTTTCAGGGAGTCCAGGGCTCAGGTCTTTCCGCCTCGCCGGCCTTACGACTGTGCCATCGACCTCCGCTCAGGGGCCCCCTTTCCCGGCGGCCGCCTCTACAGTGCTGACCGCCCTGCCCCCTCCGTGACTGGTGGGTTTGTTCCCTCCCGAGCCGTGACCGAGGAGGAACCCATGCAGCTGGGACGCAACCGCCTTAGCCCGGCCGAACGGGAGTCCAGGCTCTTCTCCGGCCGTTGCCTCTACTGTGGCCGGGGTGGACACCGTGTCTCCAATTGCCGTGCCCGGCCAAGAGGACCAGGCTCGCCGAGACCCCGGGAGATCCTGGTGAGCCGTCTTTCCTGTTCCCCCACCCGTGCACCACCCAACCGTCTGGCGGACGTCACCCTAGCCTGGGCGGACCAGCGGGCGACGGTGGGTGCACTCATGGACTCTGGTGCTGATGGGAGTTTCATGGACGTTGGGTTTGCCACCCGGGCCAACATTCCACTTGAGGACCTCGAGAGGCCCTTGGAGTTCTTCGCAATGGATCATCGCCGCCTGGCTGACGTCACTCAACGCACCTGTCCAGTCCTTCTCACCGTTGCTGGTGACCACGTTGAGAGGCTCCAGTTTTTCGTCACCAGCTCTCCTCTTGTCCCTGTGGTCCTGGGCAGGCCCTGGCTCGCGCTGCACGAGCCCCACATCGCCTGGTCCTCCGGTGCCATCAAGGGGTGGAGCTCCTCCTGTCGTGCCTGGTGTCTTCAGGTGCCGTCCAGCCCCCTCACCGGGTCCCAGTCCCCGTCTCCGGCCTCCCTCGCCGGTCCTCTGTCCCCGTGCCCGGCCTCCGCTGTCGGGCCCCAGTCCCCGTCTCCGACCTCCCTCGCCGGTTCTCTGTCCCTGTGCCCGGCCTCCGCTGTCGGGCCCCGGTCCCCGTGCCCGGCCTCCGCTGTCGGGTCCCAGTCCCCGTCTCCGGCCTCCCTCGCCGGTCCTCTGTCCACGTCTCCGGTCCCCCTCTCCGGGCCTCTGTCTTTGTCCCCCTCTCCGGTGCCCCTGATCGCCGGCTTCCTTGGGTCCCGTCCGGGCAGGCCGGGGCCGAGTGGGTCGCCGGGTGGCTCCCGTGGAGGGGGGGGTACTGTAAGGTTTGGTTCTTTCCCCACCACGGGCTTCTTGAAGTACTGTGATGATTGGTCCGCTGCTCACCCACTCGCTCTGTTCCTTTAAGCCTACTCGCTCTGTTTCCAATTGTTTTCTGTTAATCATTGCATTCCCCTATTCACACGCTTCTTCCCAGAGACGTCGTTGATTGGTTCTCCCCCGTCCCCACGCTTATCAATCACTTCCCTCAGCTGTCACTGCTTGTCAATTAAGCATTCCCTTATTATTTATACCCCGTTTCCCCATTCAAGTTTTGTTGGATCGTTTTGATATTT
Organism: Notolepis coatsorum; assembly: GCF_963971535.1. Taxonomy (NCBI): domain Eukaryota; kingdom Metazoa; phylum Chordata; class Actinopteri; order Aulopiformes; family Paralepididae; genus Notolepis; species Notolepis coatsorum. The sequence continues at coordinate 198,942,428 of NC_140165.1, forward strand.
CTGTTGCATTCGCCGTTCCTGCTGCCTGCTGTTGTTTCCCTGTGCTTTGCCTCCAGGATATTCAAGAAGCATTCCTCTTGGACACCCTTTCCCCAAGGCGACGCGCTCGCTCCATTCTGTTCCAACGCTCTTTACGCACAACGCCTGGGTGAGTTTTTTATGACTGTCTTTGATCCAATTCCGTTTTTCGTGTGTTTATATAACACTGAAGATTTCCAGCTTTTTATCAGACAGTCACTCACCCAGCGTTTAGCCTTTTTTGGATTGTCTCATTGGGATAATATTTTGGCCTAACATCTCCCACTGTGTGTTTACACACCGAAGATATTATCACATTGGATTTGTATTTTGGGACTTCGCTCACAGTGTTTATTTTGCACCGAAGATATCTATCACTTGGGATTGTGTTTGGAACGTTACTCACAGTGTGTATTTACACCGAAGATTCAGTCACTTGGATTACTCTGTTTTCGGGTACAAGTCACCTCTCCTGTTCACCTGCTCTGTTCCACCTGCACTCTGAGTTAACTCGCTCCCTCTCTCTCTCTCGGTCCCGCAACCACCTCGGAGATTCTGCCGAGAGAAGTCTGCAGAGCGGCTCTGACGTCAGCGTCTGCTTCCCCTGACTACCATCCCGGGAGAAGCTGCAGAGCAGCAACATTCATCCTTGCTTGTATTCCAGTCTTTGTTTGAACTCTTCCCAGTCTGTGCTGTTTATTTAGTCTTAATAAACAAGCCCTTGTTTTTGGCAGCTCTGAATCCTACTCTCTTGTGTCGTTGCGTTTGGGGTCGGTGTCAAACCATAACAGTAATAGCTCTTAATCCAAAGCCCGATGGCAGTGATGATAGCTAGCCAGCTTCGTCCTCGAAGCTAGCCCGATGCAGATCTTCAGGGTAGTTAAATCCAAACGACAATGGTATTAACGATGCTCTTCTCCACGGTACTACGTTTCCACAAGTCACTATAATCCAGCAACAATGGTTCTACAATATCAAGGTAGTATCTAAGGAGCTACTAGTTATCCGTAACGATACACCGCGGTAGGTTCCAATGCTCACATGTCCAATAGTTCTGCTGCTAGGTTCACCTTGTGTTCTGATACTAATTACGTTAAGTCCACACACGCTTGCTAAGGTTCACACTAGTTACTAGGTTCACGCTTCACTCTGCTACTAGACGAACAAACTGCTTGTTACTGCTGCACACCGAACGAACTGGGTTAACACGTTAGGTTCTCACTGTAATGACGAACTGCTGCTGTTTGCGCCTTCCACAATATATATACTTAGAGTGCTTTCTAGGGCGCAACCGAATCTCTTGTCCGGAATCAATGCGCTGGCCAAGGGCATGTCTCAACTTGTCCAGACTCGTCTTTGAACTTGTCTGGGGGGGGCGCGATTCTTGGCGCCGCCAGTGTCAAGGGCGTTATCCAATGAGGAAAGCGAATAATGCTATGATTCAAACGGAGGCTTAAAGGGATATAGCTTATATATATAAATAATATACAAGTTATATAAAACAATAAAACGTAGATTCTCAGTGTTAATCTGGCCCTTCAGAACACTATCTAAAAGTACAAATGCATTGTAAGTCTTTTAAAAGGAGGATTTAGGGTTGACACGCCCCATCCGCCGCCCCCTCGCTGGGTCACTCCCACTCCATCTCCTCTGGTTCGTCGGCTGGAAGGAGCCTTCTTCTAAGATCTGCCAGGTCTGTCTTCACCTTAACCCCTTCGTTAGTAACCATTCCACATGTCCATAGACATTCTAGCCAGGCCGGTACTGGAACTGAGAAGAGGAAATACTCGTGACTTGTATTAAGGAACCTTGAGAAGATGGTTAGATTAGTCTCTACACCAAGTGCCGGAGTAATTTTTATAGATATCCGCCCGTAATACACATACCCGTAGTCTATCGAGCTTATTACCAGGGTGAATATCTGCCCATCCTTAAGCGTTCTACCCACTAATCCATCCATAGTCTCATACGAAGCTTTTTTTAGCTGCCAAAATGCACTCTCCGATAGGTCTATCTCAGATCTTCTTCCAGCACCCTGGAAATTCTCCATGGGGGTCTTGTAGAAGACAACTCTCTCAAATTTAACATCATAACAGAATCCAAGGACCCCATCCCCGAGGGACCATATCTCTGTGTAAAACTCGCTACCAAATTTGGATGGTGCAAGTAACTCTGCCTTAAAATGCGCTACTCGGACTGACGTGCGTATAGTAGATGTAGCTAGACTGCTCGCCATTTTCTTTTTTCTAGGGTCTCTCTAAGAGGGAACTCTCTAAATATATAGGTTTTTATTCAAACCCTGACTGCCTATATAGCGTCATACAGACCCGTCCGCAGCTTCGCCCCCACCCCCATACAGAAATACATCCATCTAGACACACACACCCACATAATCTTAACCATACCCTGTCGTCATGCGAATGGTGCTACCACATTTCTTCAGACATTTATATCAGTCTTTGACAGATACTTTGAAAACAACTCACTCAGTTTAAAAAGTGTTTAAAGTATCAGGATCGTAGCATATATAATAGGAAATGGGGAATTTCTTCAGCATGACTACCAGCTATATTATGAGTTTTATAACCTATGATATCGCATTGCTTTTAAAACATGCTATAGCTAATAAAGTCAACGATGCCCAGTTGTACACTGTAAACGTGAATGTCAATAGCGTGCGCTTAAGGCTTTTTGAAAATATGTTGAAGCTTGTGAGAGAGAAAGGCTTGCTATATAATTGGCAATATATGATAGAGACACTCTCAAAGGATGAAAGTCTTCTATCTGAAAATGGCTTAGTTACTATTTTAGATCATATGAATGGTAATTTTAACAGAGCACACCTGGTATGCTTATACACTGTAATAGTGGATGTTACGGATTTTAAACTGAACAATCATAAGTGTTTAGAAACTTTAGATATTAACCACATTATTGATGTTATGCATGCTTATATTATTGATAAAAAAGGTTACAACTTGATCTGCAATATTCTTTAATACATTTTTATAATATACCCAACTGCGTTTTTTCTACCTCAAGGGTGTAATAATTGTTTTGAATGATTTTAAGTTCCTCCTAGTAATAATAAAAATATTATCCAGTTGTGTAACTATCTTCAGCTCTGTGAATGGGATCCCTTTAAAACTTCGAAATGTCACCACTGTCTGTTAAATGTAATGCATGCAAACATTTTAACATTTGTTAGGATCATGATCAAATCAGATCATATTTTATTTGTAAGACCCTGCAACACACATTGATGTACCCTTGGGACAAACACATCTTCTTTAAACACTTCAAGAAGAAGTATCACAATAAATCATGAATAACACAAAAATACCATAAAGTACAACTAATTTAAAATAAATTACTGCAACACAGTCATACATATCCTTGCAAAGGTATGTAAAAACCTATCAATAGGAAGAAAATGTACCTCAGACCTAGTGTTGAGGAGATAACCCAAGATCCTTTCAAGGGGGTCACCCTTCTTAGATGATGCTGACAGCAGTGTTGCACTAAAACAACCAACCAGTCAAACAGTTACAATAAAACATACCATCACATTTGTTATGTATAGAAAAGGTGTAATTCCCATAGCAGGAGTCGAACCTGCGCCGCCCTGTTGAAACCAGGGAATTCTTACCGCTAGACCATATGGGATTTCATGTGGTATACTGTACAAAACCTGTTTACACTCAGACGGGGCTCCGGTCGGATATTTATCTTTCTGTACACGTTTTTTTAAGTGAAATATATTAGTAGAACTCTTTTTACATCATTCTACATAAGAGTTCCATGTTTTGATATTATAAATGAAATGCCTCATTGTTTTAAGGTGTTTCATACAAATATAATCGATCCACTATACCCCCTGTAACGGGGTACAGTGTATCGGTACCTGGGGCACAGTGAATCAGTCCAGATATTATACATTATTTTTACACAAACAGCATCTTTATTGTGTGAACGAAACAAAACTTTCAGGTACAAATAAGACAAGTCAACAATAGACCTATCAACCAGGCCATCACTGAAACAATATGAAATGTTTTTGCTACACAATAAATTTCGCAGACAAAATTTCTCACAAACTGAGTACATTTGGATAATTGAATGTGAATGATGCATCATGGTCTCTGACTTCACAAGTCTGTCCAGGGTTACTGATGTATAAAGGACCCCCTCCTGGATGCATTCCTATCTGTGAACACTATAATCACGACAACACCTAACATTGTATTATTTTCATGGTTATAATGAATAAAATTCATCTTTGTTTTATGGTGTTTCATGCTAAATGGTTCTTAAAGTGAATTTCCTTCAATCATCGGGACAAGGATCAAACAACCTCTGTATATTGCTGGTAATACTCTGCATTTTACTTTTTTTCTGCAAAATTAATAAATATTTTATTGCTATGTTCTCTTGTATGTGAAGTATTGTATCAACAACTCTAATAACAGCTTTATGTTACTTTCATACATGTTAACTGTTCTGAAGGTCCAGATTAACACTGAAAGTCTGCGTTTATTATTTTGTATAACTTATATATTGTTTATATATATAAGATATATATCTTAACGTCATCTGTTTGCCTAAACAGTATTCTTCGTTCGCCTTATTGTGTCCCATTCTTGACGCTGTAGGCGCCAGGGCGCGCGCCCCCTAGACATGTTTTCTAGACATGTTCAGACATGCCCGGACAAGCCCAGAGCGAGCGCATTGATTCTGTACAGGTGAACAGGCTGGGTCCAACAGGGAACCAGATAGAGTATATGGGGTAGACGACGTGCAGCAGCAGCAGCAGCATAACAGGAAAACTAGCAGAGCGAGAGTGAAGACGTCTGGTGCAGTTGTACACAGACCGATAGCGGTGTATCGTTATAGAGAGCTAATGGCTACTTAGATACATGTCATGTACAGAGGTCTATCGACCATATAAGATAGTAACTGGGCAGGTGGTACATGAGCAGAAACAACCCCCTCAGTAGAAAAATGCTTTTCAAAAACAGTCCCGGGTAGGCAGATAGTAAACAAAGACGTTTTCAAATGGTAAATTGGGTTTTATTGTAATGTGGGGGTTTCAACCCACGGCCTTTTCCCAAAGGGAAAAGGGATGTTATCAGTGGGGATTTCAACCCACAACACACATAAAGGAAAAGGGTAAGGGGAGAACAAACAAAGTGAAGAACAATAATAAGCAAGGCAAACCCGAACCACACAACCACATGCCACGTGGTTGGCAATCTGGAACAGAAGGAACACCACTCTAACCATGCAGTTCACCGTGTAGGACGAATCTAATATGGCCAACAATATACCTACCCCCCACAGGGTTTGGTCCACGCAGGCAGCACATAATCAAAAGTCCACATACCGTGGCAATTGGCATAACCAGTAAAGTAATAATTACTACACAAACAGTGGCAACCAAAGGCCACCTCACTCCACTTGATCACTGGCAAAATTACACCATGACGCGCCGAGACGTGTGTGTGCTGTCAGGTATTTGGCTACCCATCCCTCTTGATGTGACTGCCATCAGCTGTTATTCATTAGGCAATCAGGACTCTTCAGTAGGGATGGGCAGCACCTGACAGGGAGAGAAGAGACAGCATTAACTCCCATGTTCAACACACACACATCATATACAAAACATGACACATTAAGGCGAGACACTGCAGGTGAATAGTCAAATATACTTTTTTTGTTGATTTTGAGATTTTGTTATATTTTGCTTCCTAAACATGTCTTCTATGAAACTAGTGACAATAAAACGTCAATAACACACATTTAGTTGTTTATTTTACATCATTTTGCCTTATTGCATCCATAAATGTGCACATATTTAATGGGGAAGTGCCTCATTTGCATATATAAACATAAATTTCAGAAAACTTGCAATTTATTTTTTCTTAGTTTATATGTACATAACAAATTGGGAAAGTTTCATAGTGATATCTATTCAAATATTTTTTGCCTATTAGGGGGTACTACACTGTACTACACTGTTTGTAGCCTGTGTGTAGTTCTGTTCAGTTCAATAACATCATTATTATTATTATTATTATTATTATTCAGTTATCAGGCATGTGTTTAGGTTGTCTATTACTAATGGTTTGATTAGGTATTGCGTTTGTAAATATCTGTTTAAAAAAAAAAGAGTATGGCATTTTACAATACAGAACTTTGAAGGCGTTTTCCCAAAAATGAGTTTTAAGAGTTTTTCCTCATACTCTGAGCCAGAAATCTCCACTTCAGTAGCACTCACATACACCAAACCTTCCAGTTCTATTCATATCTATGTTCTGAAGGTATTTACAGAAGGGTTTGTTGATATCGCATTCATACCCTGATTTATATCACATTTTATTCCTAAAAACATGGCGAAATATGGAATTTTACCATAAAAATGGACTGAATGGAATATTTTTTGATTTATGGAGTGATACAAAGAGATATCCAAAATCCCCTCTGTAATAACCTTTGGCTCTAATATGTCAACAAAATGAAACTATAATTTTGAAAATGGCTTTATCCAATGTTCAGATTTCTGTCCTGGAATGATATGCAAATTAGTGCATATTTAAGTAGATCATGCCTCATTTGCATATTTAAACATACAATTTCAGAAAACTTGTAATACAAAAAAGTCTTGTCTTAATATAAGTAATCAACTGGGGAAGTTTCATTGTGATATCTATTAGTTAATTTTTTTACCCTATTCACCTGCAGTGTCTCCCCTTAAATATACTAACCTGATGTTCAGAAGGTGTCATAAATACAGTAATAATGGTAATGACCACCCCACGTACCCAGGTACGTCACACCTCCCCCCATAAGAGCGAACCTGTAGGGTTAGTAAAACATTATTACTTATTACCCAACATCCGATTAGTACCACACACCAGGGAAAACAGAAACAACAAAAAAAATAAAAAATTCTCCTCCCACAAACACCCACCAATGGGCACACCAGCACCACACAGGCCTAGAAAACCCAGCCTCCACCGCTTTAGAGCGAGCAATTGCTCGGGCGTCACTGCTTCACGAATGTAAAAATGAGGTGGATACGATCCAGGTGATATGTCTTTCATCATCATCTCTCCAATAGATGGTTCGGGAATTACCAGCTGCCCCTGAACGCTACATACAGCAACCTCTTCCATCTCGCCAACAGATGGCCCCTTGTCCTCGGCGAGAGCCTCGCCCCCGACAGATTCACTCAACGTCAAAACTTGAGTTCGCCCTGTGCCTTGGTGACAACACAAGCAGAAAACACATTGGGGTGATTATCAAGCAATTCATCACAACACAAGTCAGTCAATGGAGCCTTTTCAACCTCCACTACAGGAATCACACTCTCCCCAGCGAACTTGTTCCCCATGACAAAATCAACACTCACACCTTTTGGTTTCTGGGCTGACTTCGTGATTTTGTCCTGTCGCTTCCTCAGCGTACGACATCCTTTTACCACATGGCCTGTCTCTTTACAATAATTGCACACCACCAGTCTCCTAGACGGCGGCGAGCGTGGCCGGATTGCTGACCCAATCAACGCATCGCACAGAACTTTCCCCCCAGCTATATCATTTCCCATGATAAAATCAATTCCGGCTACCGGAAAAGAGGAACGAACCGCCACGGGAAAACAACCTGTGACTAGTTTTGACCTCACATGTATCATATGTAACGGAGCGGGCGTGTAGCCCATCTCTATCCCGCACACAATAGCACTTGTATTACAAGACGACTCCACACTTAACGGCAATACATCCGCCAGCATAAAGGACTGTGAACCACCTGTATCACGAAGGATCCTCACCTCGCGCTGGTCACAGACCTTACCCGACAGTGACACAAAACCAGAAGATATAAAAGGATCAAAACAACTGTCCGGTTTCCCCCGCCCAGGGCGTGAGACAGTGCTAACCAACTCCACCACCTTTGGTTCCTGAGCTGGCCTGTCAGTATTTTGCCGATCGCGCACAAATGCATAACAGTCCGCCGCCAAATGACCTGGCTTGCTACAATAATTACAATGTTTCTTTTCAGACAGAGGCGAGCGTGGTCGAAATGATCGCTCGTCGCCTCCTACATACACATCATTTCGCACAGAACCATGTGATGCAGAAACATTTTTGTGGATCATTGCCAACTCGTCACACAAAACTGCAGCTTCCTGGAGGGTAGAAACCTTTCGCTCCTCCAACTGTATTATCATGTGTTCGGGCACAAATTTTTTAAATTGTTCCATGAGGATTAACTCGCTCAAAGCCTCGACCCCATCCACCTTACACGCTTCACACCAACGAGTGAAAACCATCCGTTGTTCATGGGAAAATGCCACATGTGTTTGCGAGGGAGCTTTACTTAGTCCCCTAAACCGCTGCCTATACGCCTCCGGCACCAGTTTATATACGCGCAAGACAGCACCCTTCACTTTCTCATATACCATGCTGTCCTCCTTTGATAAAAACTGTCATGCGTCCTGAGCCCTACCCGTGAGCTTATATTGCACTAATAGTGCCCACTGATCCTCCGGCCAATTCGCAGCCCCCGCTACCCGCTCAAAATTAACAAAAAATGCCTCCACCTCAGATTCTCGAAAAACAGGAACCATAGCAATATGTTGCCCAACATTAAAACTGCCCTGGCCACCTTCAGATGAGGGCGAAGAAGAGCCAACACTCTCCAGCTCCATCCTCTTCAGTGTAATCTGGAGCTCTCTATCTCTCTCCTTCTCCCTTCCTCGCTCTTCCCTGTCTCTCTCAGCTGCTCTGTCCTCTCTGTCTCGTACAGCTTCTTTGTCCTCTCTGTCTCGTACAGCTGCTCTGTCCTCTCTGTCTCGTACAGCTTCTTTGTCCTCTCTGTCTCGTACAGCTGCTCTGTCCTCTCTGTCTCGTACAGCCGCTTTGTCCTCTCTGTCTCGCTTTGTCCTCTCTGCTTTGTCCTCTCTGTCTCGTACAGCTTTGTCCTCTCTGTCTCGTACAGCTGCTTTGTCCTCTCTGTCCTCTCTGCGCAACAGAGCTCTCTCCTCCATCTGGACACGGGCAAAACGCAGACTAGAGCGCGCATGGCCAGAAGACGTGGAGTCTTTATCCGAATCGCCCGCGCCCTCACTTTCAGCTCCGGCCGTACTACCATTCCTCCTAATAGCACCACCTTCCGGGTTAAGATCACGTAAGGGAGAGTCAACTCATTCGCCAGTGTGTGCAACCTCCTGATCACTATGACTCACTACTCCCTGAGCCGTGCTAAACACCTGTTGCTCCACCAACCCCGCTATAACAGCTGCCTTCATATCCGCCTTGTATTGGGAATTTTTCACAGCAATATCATAATGCCTAGCAATAAGGCCTAATTCCGCCTTAGTGCAACCTTCCACTTGATCCTCTGTCGGATCCGCCACGAAGGCTTCAAAAACAAACGCTGACGCAGCCATATTATGTTTTTATGCGTGCGTAAAAAAAAAATATATACATATATATCACGTCCTCACTTAACTAACCACGACCGTGCACAATAATAATAGACATATTCTGCTTTCATACCTCTTAACCAAAACAATCCAACTGACCACATCTACTAAATGAAAATAATAACAAATGGTCCTAACCACTCAACTAGGAGTCACCTGTGTCACTCTAGCCTATCCCAGATAAACTACTCCACTACCTGGATGAAAGGCTACACATATCTTCAATCGCTTACCGATTTCATTGCGCGCTCCACCGGAATCACGCCTCGTGCCCCCCACCCTCTAGCCAAGCAGGTGACCCCCCCCCCTGTTACCTATGTGGCAGAAAAATAGAATGGTTAAGAGCATCACAACAATAATGGTTTACATCAATCAACTGTGCACGGACAATGGAACCCACTAACTTACCAATTTAGAAAACGCTATCTTATTACACCTGATATGCTTCAATCGACAAGTCACCCCGTTATTTTACCAACAAGGAACCATACAATTGCGCAAACTTAACGAGCCCCCATGTCATTATACAGAGGTCTATCGACCATATAAGATAGTAACTGGGCAGGTGGTACATGAGCAGAAACAACCCCCTCAGTAGAAAAATGCTTTTCAAAAACAGTCCCGGGTAGGCAGATAGTAAACAAAGACGTTTTCAAATGGTAAATTGGGTTTTATTGTAATGTGGGGGTTTCAACCCACGGCCTTTTCCCAAAGGGAAAAGGGATGTTATCAGTGGGGATTTCAACCCACAACACACATAAAGGAAAAGGGTAAGGGGAGAACAAACAAAGTGAAGAACAATAATAAGCAAGGCAAACCCGAACCACACAACCACATGCCACGTGGTTGGCAATCTGGAACAGAAGGAACACCACTCTAACCATGCAGTTCACCGTGTAGGACGAATCTAATATGGCCAACAATATACCTACCCCCCACAGGGTTTGGTCCACGCAGGCAGCACATAATCAAAAGTCCACATACCGTGGCAATTGGCATAACCAGTAAAGTAATAATTACTACACAAACAGTGGCAACCAAAGGCCACCTCACTCCACTTGATCACTGGCAAAATGACACCATGACGCGCCGAGACGTGTGTGTGCTGTCAGGTATTTGGCTACCCATCCCTCTTGATGTGACTGCCATCAGCTGTTATTCATTAGGCAATCAGGACTCTTCAGTAGGGATGGGCAGCACCTGACAGGGAGAGAAGAGACAGCATTAACTCCCATGTTCAACACACACACATCATATACAAAACATGACACATTAAATATACTAACCTGATGTTCAGAGGGTGTCATAAATACAGTAATAATGGTAATGACCAACCCACGTACCCAGGTACGTCACAATACAACTATAATATTGTCGAGCCATTATTGGCACAGTATAGTGACTTGTGTAAGCGAAGTAACGTGGAGAGACTTATAGTTAAACCCAGCGACGTTTGGATATAACTACTCATTGGAGACCATCTGCGGGTTAGCTTCACGTACAAACGAAGCTAACTAGCTACCATCTATGCCAACAGGCTTTTGGATTAATATCTATTAACCCTGCCATCGGGCACTAGGAATACAAGGACCGGTTCCGTACGAGACCCCTTCTCCCAGCGACGACATGATTATCCGACCAGTCTACAGTTTCTCTTGAGCAGGAGCTCTAGAGAGAAACCATCGTCTCCAGCCACCATCTTGCTTTTCCCTGTATCGCCTCGTTTCGTCTCACTCCCTTCAGAGCTCCACCGGTCGAGTATCCGTAGTCTAGGAACCATTCGTTACCGTTGACTTTGTTGCACTGACATTCTAGTATTAAAGGAGAACCGTAATAAATAATATGTATGTTTGCTATTAACATTAAAAATGATGCTTGTTCAACTTGTATCCCTGTCCCTGCGCAGTCAATGGAGTGTCCGCCATTTTGTCTAACTGTACTGTCTGGCTATTAATATTCTTTAGTAGTGGTTTAATCTAACATATCTCAATACAGTCAGGGTTGTGTAGCCCCTTAGCTACATTAACCATACTATACACTAACTCACCTATGGTGAGTGAGTTCAAATGTATTTGTCTTAGAACTATCATCTTTGAGCTGTTTGAATATTTCCTATTGTGTGTAACTGTAGTATTTAATGCATATCGAAATATTGAGAGCATAAAGTACTACTCAGGGGGGGCTTTCTTATTATTTAGTGTGGCTAAAAAACTATTTTAACTAGATGCTGTTCTGTAAAGTACTTCAGAAATGTATTTGTTGTATAATATACCTTAGAACAGCCATATGGGAGAGACCTTAGGGGCTTGATCGTACTAAACTTCTAAAATACATCTGTAATGAAACACTCAACCAATAAACAAAAAATTCAGAATTCAATAGGATTATGTGATATCATGTTCTCTGTGTACAGATGGAAACTAGTTTCTGCTAAATCTGATGCATCCATGTTTTTCATATGACAACGATATAAATACAAATTGTCTATAGTAGATACAAGATTTTTGTAATACTCTGTTTAGAACTATAGTGTTTGCAAATAGTCTGTTTTACTCGTGTGTAACACGTTAGAGTTGCAATTCTTGCATGAAAGATGTTATACATATACAGCTTATTATTATATAGATTTTGTATCCCCATACATCCTGATAAAATGGAGACAGGCACACGAGTCTAATCACTGTAATTACAACATCAAGCTGTTTGTCTTACAAAGGAGTGAGGTGTCATGGGGGGCGTTATATGTCAACCCTTGACAAATTAGCATTATCCTCCTACACACAGAGATCCTTCTGACTATTGATTCAATCTACTAAAAATAGTTAATTCGCCCTTTTAAAAACACCTCATACAATATCTTGAGTTTCCTTCGACTGTCACTTTTGTGTTGATTGAATATTTCATGCTGTGTGTAACTGTAGTTTGTAATACAGGTCCAAAATATTGAGAGCTTAAATTGCAGGGGCTTTCTTATTGCACCTGAAAAAACTATTTTAACTAGACTTCTGTGAAGTACTTCAGAAATGTATTTGTTGTATACTGTATCTTAGAACAGCCATATGAGAGAGATCTTTGGGGTTTGATCTTACTAAACTTCTAAAATACATCTGTAATGAAACACTCAACCAATACACAAAAAATTCAGAATTCAATAGGATTATGTGTTATCACGTAACGAACAATAATACTATGCAACAACCATCAAATGCACTCACAACACACACATCCAAACGCACACACTCACTTTAAACAAACAACACATTGCAGTACCCACTCTCCACACTTTAGAACACCTAAACACACTTTATATTTATTGGTAATGGATTTGCACTACACCCCATACCTGTGTACACCTTACTGTAAATTGTGCCTAAATTTTACCTCACCCCCATTTCTGCTTTGCAGTATATAGTATTGTATATTAGTATTGCATAGTATATTGTATATTGTATGGTAACTCAGTTACTTCTATTCTGCACCGACCATTGTACATATGTATATACTGAACACTGTGTCTACGTGACTTCTAGTTTTACTTCTATTTAACATGCTATACTATTTTATTTCATACTTATCTCTTGCCTAGCACAGTCTCTGGAGCGTAGCAGAAAGAAGCATTTTGTATAAAAGTATTCTGTACTTCTGTATGACAACTATTAAAGAAACTTGAAACTCATGTTTTTTACATGTACCAATGTACATTTACCCATGTACATGTTTTCAAGTGACACTGATATAACTGCAAATTGTCTATAGTAGATACAAATATTTTGTAATACACTGTTTAGAACTATAGTGTTTGCAATATTATGTCTGTTTTACATGTGTGTAGCACATTATAGTTGCAATTCCTGCATGACAGTTGCTATACCTTTTACCAAGTAGTCATTTGAGATCATTGACCCCTTTTTTTCCGAGCTAGACCTGGCTCCAAATGACAGCAACAACAAAGACCTTAAAATACACAGAACGCATACTGAGACATACACAAGGCAAAGTGGGCCCTGGGGTTACATTTGAGGTGGAGCAAACTATATTGAATGGGTTTTGGGGGGTAAAAAGAGGATGGAAGGTAATGATTTGCATGAGGTTGGTATGGGAGAGATGGTCAGGTCATAAATATAAAATATAACACCACTTTATGCAGTGATGCAAACTATATTGAATGGTCTCATTCTTTAAATGCCCTTAATTTGGAACTTTAAAATCAGATAGGGTATTGAGGGCCTGCATATTAAACTTTTTTTTTAAAGTCCTTTACAGGCCTAGCTAGCAGAGAACATGAAGGCCTTTTCCCCAAACTCTGTGCTATTTTCTGGATACTGTGACATATAAATTGGGTTTGATGTGATGGTGTGGTTTGAACCGTGGTAAAAAGGGTAGTTGACCTATAAATGCTTTATAAATACAGGTGTACCATTGAAACAGTCTATGGACATTCATGTATAGCTAGTTACCTTTAGCTAGAGTGTTTTGAAGTGATATATATCCAAAAATAAATCTTAATTTATTAATTTAAGACACATGAAATACCCTATTGAAACAGTTAAAACAGCTTGGACAGACACATACATACACACACAGACACACACTTACAAGGTATCACTCTTTTTTTCTTTTGTTTTGTATCACAGACAGTGGTGTATTTGTAAATATGGTATGTCCTAAATGTATGGATGTAGCAGTACTGTCTATCTGTAAGTCATGTATGTCATATATGTCCTGATGAATTGAAAATGGGGGACTCTGTTGTAAACAAGACAAAAGTATTTCTATGGTATGTATTCTCTTAACCTTGTCAAAAGACTCGAATATAGGGTACATTTATATCTTAATACATTGTATTCGTTTTACGAAATAAGAAATAAGTAATAATAGCTACAGTTATATCTATTGTACGGTCTGGACCGTGTCCCAAACTGTCAAATAGTTGGTATTACAACATTTACATTTAGTCATTTAGCTGACGCTTTTATCCAAAACTACTTACAAGTTCTGTACGATAGGTGATCAGGGAGGATACAACTCTGTCAGCTGTGTAACAATATTCATCAAAGTGTTGCATGTTATAGTGTAGGTTCGTTTATTAGGACAAGTGCTTGACTGTAAGGTTAGTTAGGGTTACATCAGCCCCTATAGGTTAGAATAATAGAATGTTTTATTATCCTTAGCCATTATGAATAGGTCTGAGGTTACACTGGACTTGGAATCTAATCCGTACATTTTTAGTACCTGGTTTAAATTGTGTTCATGTGAACCCATCCATTGTGTGAACTAGAAAATATGCTATGAGTATATGGTTCTACAGAGTTTTACTCTAACTCTGTAGATCTTTTAAACTGTTAATCTTCTAGCCACCATGGGGTGTTTTAACGCCTAAAGGGGGCCGAATTCACACCCCCCACACACACACACAGACCCTCACAGACACATATTTTCTGAATTTTATATTTTCAGCACACTATCACGTATAACTTTTATACTCATATCATTAACTGAAATAATTTAATGTGAACAATAATACAATATATGTAAACCCTTAAGGAACGGTATTGGTATTGATATTCATTCTCGGCTGCGCCTCGGGCCTAACGACCACCCCTAGGCATGGTTTATTGTTCACAAACCACTCCTGCGCGTGATGTAATGCTTAATTATTTACACATATATTTTCTGAACACATTTGTCTAAACACACTCTTCCATGGGGCATTCTCCATGAAACTAAAATATAGACACATTACATTTGTTACACAAAAAACAATCCTCCACACACACACACACACACACACACAAACATTACATATTACATACATACATACATACATACATACATACATACATACATACATACATACATACATACATACATACATACATACATACATACATACATACATACATACATACATACATACATACATACATACATACATACATACATACTTAGTGTGGTTACTTAGACCCCCTGTTTACAAGTTATCACTCTTTTTCAAACAGCCTATTATTCACTTACATTGTATTTTCTTTTATTTACACATATATTTTCTGAACACAAGTGACATTCTCCAAGAATCAAAATTATAGACACATTACATTTTTCTTTAAAAATAAATGTTAAGGAGAAGTGTCTAAACACTCTCTTGGATTTGGCTTTATCCAAGAAACTAAAATATAGACCATTTGTATTTTTCTTAAAAAATAATCACACACATACACACACACACACACACACACACACAGACACACACACACACACACACACACACACACACACACACACACACACACACACACACACACACACACACACACACAGCTTAGGGGCCATAAATGACATAAAAAGGGACAATGACAGTAGTTTTCCCCAGAAAAGAGGAAGTCAGACTTACAAGGTCATAAATCTATTGGCATTGACAGAAGCTTTCAGGTTTCCTCAGAAAGGGGAAGTCAGACAATGTCGTAAATCAATACATACCCCAGCTTGACAGAAGTTTTAGACTTGCTGATTCGCTGACCTTTTTCGTTTCTCCCGCCTCCTAAATCCACCCCTCAAGTCATAAATCAATACTTACCAGGGTTCTGACAGAAGTTTCAGGCTTCCTGATTCGCTGAACTCTTTTTTCAGGTTTGCCCCTCAAGTCGTAAATCAATACTCACCAGGGTTCTGACAGAAGTTTTAGACTTCCTGATTCGCTGAGCTCATCCTCCTCCTTCTGTGACGGTCATAGCGAAGGGGGACTGTCAGTTTCAGAAACAGCAAACTGACAGCCTTCAGAGGGGAGATGCAGGCCACATGGGCATGGAGAAATGCAAACTGAGAGCACTAGACAGATTTGCTTAAACAAACTCTTCCATGGGGCATTCTCCATGAAACCATTTTCTGAACACAATTGACTTTATCCCAGAAACCACTTTATAGACACATTGTATTTTTTTGAACACATTTGCTTAAAGATTGTGACATTCTACACTTTATAGACACATTGTAATTTTCTTAAAAATAATCACACACACACACACACACACAATTTCAAACGGTTGATTTATTTTGAAAAAATTCTAAAACCGGATGTCCCTCCCCCTATAACTCCTCCCCTTCCTGAACCGGAAGTCTCTCCCCTCCAAAACCGGAAGTCCCGCCTCATTGAACCCATGGGCCAATCAGAAAAGGGGGCGTGGCTTATGGTCATACATCATCTCAAAAGGGGGCGTGACTTCAATCAATCAAACTTGCCATATATGGTCTGACAGGAGTAGGATCCCCATTCTCTCTCTTAGGCTATATAACGTGCGAGAGGCTCTCGCCGACCGGAGACTCACATTCAGCATGGCGGAAGGATTCCGCAAACCAGGTCCACTCGTGTTTGACAGCCACATCGCGGAGAACTGGAGAATATTCGAGGAAGAGTATGATATATTCATTGCTGCCGCACACTATGACAAGCCGCCTCGCTCTCAAGCCTTCATCTTGCTAAACCTGGCTGGCTCGGAAGCCATAGAGCGGGAACGGGCATTCGTATATGCAGCAGCCGTGCGCGATGGAGAAGAGGGGCAGGGACAAGAAATAGTCCCAACACAATCAAGAGAAGACCCGGAGTGCCTGAAAAGGAAATTCCGTGAGTTATGTAATCCACAAACAAACGTCACAATGGAAAGGCACAAGTTTAATACAAGGAGCCAGAAACAAGATGAGACAATTGAAGCCTATGTCAGCGATTTAAAAATCAAAGCAAAGAGCTGTCAATTCAGAGATTTGCGCGAAGAGCTAATCAAAGATAGACTTGTGTGTGGCATAATGAATGATGGCATGAGAAAGCTACTACTCTGTGACAGCAAACTAACTTTAACCAAAGCAGTTGAGATATGTCAGATCCACGAAATGACAGAACAACACACTAGGACACTGGCTGCACCAAAGCAAAGCACAACCAACTTAGATAGCCTATGACACAGAATGAAAGAACGTGTTTACAAGAAAAAGCCAAATACAGAGCATTTAACTCGGTCCATAGCCAGCTGCAGCAACTGTGGAGGCAGCCACGAGGCCAGACGAGAAAGGTGCCCTGCATTCGGCAAACAGTGTCACGGATGTGAGAAAATGAATCATTTCAAGCAGTACTGCAAATCCACTCCAGGAAGTCACAGAGACAATCAACAGCACCAATACAGAAAAAAGCACGCTGTGAACCAGATTGACAGAACAGTATCGTCAGGCGACAGCGACGATTTGTTCAACTGTGATGGGGTCACAGTAGCGACGAACACAGTTAATACTGTGGGATCACCAGCGACACAAAAGAGTGAAATATTCTGCAGAGTCCAGGTCCACGGAATCCCCGTCGAGCTCAAGGTGGACACCGACGCCAAGTGCAACGTGATATCTCGCAAATTGTTCAACCAAGTGAAATACAAAGAGAGAGTGGATCGCTCCAGAACAGCGAGGCTGATTGCTTACGGAGGAAATGAAATATACACCTTGGGGACAGCAACCCTAGCATGCTACATAACAGACAAGTCCCACTCCCTACAGTTCCACGTGGTGCAACAAGACATTCAGACGCTGCTGGGTTTACAAGACAGCCTTAGCATGGGACTGGTCACACTCAGTAAGGAGATACACCAGCTACAGCTGACAGACGAGGAAAGTTTTTCACACAAGATGTTTTCGGAGTATTCAGACCTCTTCAAAGACGAGGTGGGTAAGCTCCCCTACACCTACTCCATAAAAATCGACGAGAGGCCACGCCTGTCGTCAGGCCAGCACGCCGGATCCCAGTCGCTATGCGAGAGAAGGTCAAGATGGAACTGGACAGAATGGCAAGCACAGGCATCATAACCCCAGTCTCAGAGGTATCTTCTATGGTAGCAACCCACAAGAAGAACTCAGACGACATACGCCTCTGCATTGATCCACGAGACCTAAACAAGGCGCTCAAACGCCCACATCACCCAATGCGCACTGTGGAGGAAGTAGCAGTGCATATGCCAAACTCAACCGTATTCTCAACACTGGATGCCAAGAGCTCCTTTTGGCAAATACCACTGGATCACAAATCATCGCTACTGACCACATTCAGCTCGCCATTCGGACGATTCCGTTTCCTCAGAATGCCCTTTGGCATAAGCAGCGCCAGTGAAGTCTTCCAACACACAATGGAGCAAATCTTCGCACGATACCCCTGTGCAGTGATAGTCGATGACATCATCGTTGGAGGAAGCAGCGAGAAAGAGCATGACGAAAATCTCAAGAAAGTCCTCGACAGAGCATGTGAAGTCAATTTACGGCTCAACTCCAAGAAATGCAAGTTCAGACTGAAGGAAGTCGGCTACGTTGGACACCTGTTCACAAGTCAGGGTCTAAAGCCAGACCCATCAAAGACGCAAGCGATCAGCAATCTGCACCAGAAGATGTAACAGCTCTGCAGCGGTTCCTCGGCATGGTAAACTACTTGGCCAGGTTTGTCCCAAACTTCAGTGAAATCTCAGCCCCCTTGCGACACCTAACGCACCATGACACGGAATGGTGATGGTACAAGCAGCACCGAGATGCATTTGACGCGCTGAAACAGTGTCTCTCAAACCCACCCACGCTGATGTACTACGACGTCCGCAAGCCTGTCATACTCACGTGCGACGCTTCCCAGTATGGCCTAGGCGCGGCATGTCTACAGGACGGTGTCCCAGTCGCTTATGCATCCCGCACCTTGACGGAGACGGAAAGGCGATACGCGCATATTGAGAAGGAGCTTCTCGCAGTGGTGTTCGCATGCTCTAAATTCAACGACTACATATACGGAAAGCACATCCAAATCGAAACGGATCATCAACCGATGGTCACCATCCTGTCAAAGCCCCTACACACGGCTCCAGCCAGACTGCAGCGTATGATGCTTAGACTCCAAAGGTACGATTTCGAGCTGAGGTACAAGAAGGGAAAGGACATGTATCTTGCGGACACGTTGTCACGTGCTCCCAGACAAACCACAGACCGGCTTAGTGGTGAAAAGACAGACTTTGATGTCATGGCAGTGATACACATTTCCTCATCACGCCTGAACGAGCACAAGGAACACACAGAAAGGGACCCAACCCTGCAGAAAATATGCAACATCATCAACCACGGATGGCCTGCGAGGGAGTCGACGCTGCCGGCAGGGGCTCGCCAATACTTTGCATTCAGAGATGAGCTCACAATCGACGATGGCGTCATCATGAAGGGCTCAAGAGCCGTCATTCCCAAATCGCTGCAAATGGACTACATAACGATCCTGCATAGAGGCCACCCTGGCACAGAGTCAACCAAGCGCAGGGCGAGGGACATTGTGTTTTGGCCTGCCATGGCAAAGGATATCGAGGAGAAAACGGCATCATGCCACCCTACCCATCTGCAATACACTACTGGTTCCTAAGGCGAAGGACAACAAGATGATCAAAGCACAGCTCGAGAAAAAGCACAGCGTTCAGAAGTCGTGCTATGACAGATCAAGCAGGCCCCTCCAGCCACTGGCCCAGGGACATGTAGTGAGGTTACAGACTCCACATGGATTCGACCGGATGGGCACAATCAAGAGCATCTGTAAGGAACCAAGGTCCTACATCGTGGAGTCAGAAGGAGGAGAGTACAGAAGGAACCGGAGACACCTTCTTCCCGTCTCAGAACCGGAACCGCCACAGGGTGACCTCAGCGACCCCAACATCACTCTCCAACTTCCGACTGGCCAACCCGAAGGCAACAGTCACCCCGTCACCGAGCAGGCAGACGCTCAACAACACGCCCGAATACAAGAGACTGTTCAAAAGACTCACCCACACACTCAGTCTCCGCACATCTCACGGGCAGGCCACGTCTGCAGGCCAAACAGTAGATATATGTAGTGTTTGTCACAAGGACTGTTAAAAAAAGAAGAAAAAAAAAGAAGGAGTAATGATGTTCATACTGTTATACCTGTTGTGTATTACCACTTGAAGTACAGTTAACCTATGGTTTGTTCAAATAGCCACATGCTAGATATTAGTAGTAATCACTTTCTTGGCTTAATTTGTTTTAGCCTACTAGCCTGTAGTGTATTGTTAGTATTCGCATTAGAGCACAACTTAAGAGGAAGGATGTAGAGCATTGTGTTAGTCCGATACACAAGCTTGATACGTGACGGCCTCCGTACTACTCTGATGTCACTCAGAAAGTAAACACCGGTCAGGATAGCAGCAATAAGACTAGGCTGTATCATGTCATCCCCTGTAAGCTATCTATATTAAATCACCATCTATGCTCACCTGCCTACCTCTCGTCTTTTCTACAGACCATATTAAAAAAGTCTGTAAATTGTGTATTCTACGTCCTTATGGAATGAATAAGAAAAAAAATAAGTATAAAAAAAAGAAAAGTTAATTGGTTAATATTGTGAAAACTAAAAAAGATATCAACAATCCTTATACTAACTTTAAAAAGCTCCATCCAATACGTTTTTTTGTGTGTGTTAATTTTCATAACGCGATAATTTGCTGTGTAATTAATTCATCTAATTAACGCAATAAACTGACAGCCCTCGTCTATATGAGTCTTATTTTACATTAAACATTATGAATACGTTTCCTTGAGAAAAGACATACCTTTATCTGCCCAACAAGTCTATAAAGAACTTCATCCATGTCCAGGGACCATATTCAGAAGGTCTTTCAATGTGGGAATACTAATCCAGAGTCAGCTTCAGTTAGATAGTTTGTTTAAATAAGGTCTTAATAATAATAATAATAATAAACGTTATTTGTATAGCACCTTTCATAAAATAATTGCATCTCAAATAAAAATCACATCGTTTTTCACATTAGGATCCAACATCCTAACAGTCTGTGGTCCCTGCCTGTTTCAAGGTGTCTACTATAATACCGGTACCAAAGAAATCCTCCCCAACAGGTCTTAATGACTACAGACCGGTGGCACTCACCTCTGTGGTCATGAAGTGTTTTGAGAGGCTGGTTAAGGATTACATTTGTGCCTCCCTCCCCAGTGATATGGACCCTATGCAATTTGCATACAGGCCAAACAGGTCCACTGACGATGCGGTCTTCCAAGTACTACACAGCACCCTCTCTCACCTAGGGGGGCTACACTGTAAAAATGTACCAGCATTTCACAACATTTAACAGTATTATCTTACAGTAACATATTGTAATCAAGGCCCCCTATCCCAAAAAATACATGTAAAAAAGCCAGTATCTTTTGATTTCACATTATATTATTCTTATTTCACAATAAAGTACCGCAATAAAAATCCGATGTTGTAATCTCACAATAGCATATGAACATTTCACATAATTTAATTAGTATTTCACAATAAAATATTGCAATCAAAATCCTCTGTAATATCACATCACATTTTGTAATCTCACAGTAGCATATGAATATTTCACATAATTTATTTATTATTTCACAATAAAATATTGCAATCAAAAACCTCTGTAATATCACAATCAATGTACAGTCCCCCCCACCCCACCCCACCCAACCCCCCACCCACCTCCGCCAATGTACAGTTTCTTCGTCAAATGTATATACTCTTTTTTTTTTTTTTTTTTGTAAATACAGTACTGTATTTGTAAATCTGCTATGTCATAAATGTATATAGATGTAGCAGTACTGTCTATCTGCATGTCATGTATGCCATATGTGACCCAGTCTGGTGATGTAGCCTACAAGTCGCCAGGGTGAAATGACAGATAGACACAATAAAAAAAGATTTTTTTTTTTTATATATAACTACAGTTCGAGAGTTGAAGAACATATTTAGTACAACAGCGAACAGATATAATAACTCTAATTGTAAGAATTCTGTGTTTAAAAAAGGCCATTTTGAAACACAGTTTGTGCTCTCCACAGAGGAGAGGTGGGGGCTGGGTTTATTTTTGCATCTGAATAGAGCTGCGTGTTGGGATTCAGATTCACTGAGCCAGATAAAGGCATTCACACAGAGAGAGTCATTAACGTTAACGATGGACGCATTCAGGTGAGGGTAGTTGTCCACGCCCCCCCCCCCCCAAACTAGCTGAAGTCTGAACATCTTTGAGAGGCGTTTTCTCCCCTTGAGTGTTTTAGACAACAGACTGAGTTACAAGATTTAAATGAATATATGATATTCAAAACATTCTCATATTTCAAAGTATGACACATCATTTGAAAGCTTACATTCTGTACTTTCACAATCTGGAAAAATCTGGAAAATGAAAATGGAGACATGTGGGCTAAAGCACTGGTCGTGGTCACATATATGTTATGATGAATTGAAAATGGGGGACCCTGATGTAAACAAGACGAAAGTCTTTCTCTGGTCTGCATCCCCTTAACAATTGTATGTATTGAGCTGTACGTTACTGTACCCATTCTGCAATCTGTTAATAAAGTTTTCAATCAATCAATCAATCAGTACCCGTTCTGCACCTGCGTATTGGGGTCACTATATAATGCAGATGAGGTCAGACTTGTTCAGACTTGTCCAGACTGCACACGTGCAGCGTACCAGCTTCCTGGGCGCCTCCCAGATTGCACTACACCTGTGCCCCGCCTCCCAGAATGCACCTGGCTGTGCGGCAGCTTCCTGGCACCTATCCTCGTGTTTCTCTGCATCGTTAAGACCAATAATACGTGAGTAGTGCATGCATGGCAATAAAGTCGATGGTGGATATTATTTTGTCTGTTGCTTTCGATTGCAAACACAGTGTTCGTTTTTACATGGTAGAGAATGTTATATTAACCGTTATGCGTGCCTGCTAGCTGAAGCTAATTTAGCTAGTAACGTTAGCTGTTAGCTGAATGTTTCTTGATCTTGGTGTTTAGTGATATCCACCTGTTGCATATACTGTTATACATTTCATGTAGGCTAACGTCAGTAACGTTTCAAAATGTGGCTTATGCAGGCTGTATTCTTTAACAGGATACACTCGCACAATCAGTTAGCTTAGCATTGCTATACCATACTTGCTTGCTAAAAGGTGCTTGGGGGGGGTATAATCGTCTAATCTAAATTAGTATCAAAGTTGGCCAAGTAACGTTAGTTGCTCTTACAATGTTCTAATAAATTCGTCAGATTTTCGTGAAATATCCACCCACAGACGGCGCAAAGTTTGCGCTTATTAAACGATCATTTTAAAACGGGAATATAAGGGGTTCTAATAAGAAATGCATCTTTGATAGATAGTGGTATTTATGCAGGGGGTGGGGAGAAATTGGAACAACATTGTGGTAAACCGACAACATGGCAGGGTGCAGGCATGCAGGGGAGCATGTCTATGTTCCCCGGGTCCTATGTTCCCCGGGTCCTATGTTCCCCGGTAGCGATAGATAGTCAGACCACCATAGGGATGACCCTGCATGCAGGGCCTGTCTCTCTCCCTCCCTCCCTTATGTGTTCACGCTTAAAACAGTGAATGATGAGCGCATGTTCTCAGAGCATTTTCAGAGCACTGTTAAAAGGCGGCACGGTGGTGTAGTGGTTAACACTGTCGCCTCACAGCAAGAAGGTCCAGGGTTCGATTCCCGCTTGGGGACCAGGTTTCCATGATGCCAGGTACCCAGGTGGGGTATCTCCCAGGCCTTTCTGTGTGGAGTTTGCATGTTCTCCCCGTGCTCGCAAGGGTTTCCCCCCGATAAGATAAACCCAATGGAAAAACATGCACAACAACATATCGCTAACGCTGTGGCGTCCTTGACGAAGACGGACAGGAGCACTTGGATTGGTCCCCTGGCGCAGCTCACGTTGACGCCTGTCTGCTCCCGGCTGCCCTTGGGGGGGAAGGACGACGGGATGGGTTAATCGCAGAGACGAATCGCATCGGCGATTCTAAAGAGACAATGCATGCGTGTGTGTTCCGGTGTGTGTGCTAAAAAAACTAACCACTGTGTGTACCGCTAAAACATTGAGTGTCGTTGCATGCCGAATAAAGACCTCCGCAACAGGTCCTGCATTATATTAACTGTTAAATGGTCATTTTAAAACTAATATAAGAAATGAATGTATATAGTGGTATATCTATGAGAGAAAAAAAATATTTGCAACAACTTTTAACCTTTATACAGGTAGATTATTGATAACTAATTCTGTTATGAGTGTCATATTACAGTGACATTCATACAGTATCCTTTGATTTCACATAATTTCATTATTATTTCACAATAAAATACTGTAATCAAAATCCTCTGTAATATCACATCAGATTTTGTAATCTCACAATAACATAGCTATATTTCACATCATTTAATGATTATTTCACAATAACATACTGCAATCAAAATCCTCTGTAATATCACATCAGCTTTTGTAATCTCACAATAACATAGCAATATTTCACATAACAACCTGTTGAATGCAACTAAACTCCCTTGCCTCTCCCTCCCTTGTCCTATAGGGCCTACTGATTGCCTGCCTGAATTTTCCGGCCGACGAGGGGTACATGACAGTAATCTGCACTGACAGGTTCAACCTCTCCCTGTATAGGTAGGCCTATATGCAACACAGATCGTAGATGAGATTAATCAACTCATCCAGTACTGTTTGACATGAATTTATGCGTTGTTCCCTGTGTTTTTTTTCTTACTGCCTTGCCTCTAATCCACATTTGACATCCTCTTGGCATGTGCCAGCCATCAAGAAATCTATAGCGACTGTTCGAGTTTGAGTATCACCTAAGGTAGTTAACGAATATAAGAAATTAATGCATCTTTTGTAGTGAGGTGATATTTGGAACAACTTTTAACCTTTATTTATACAGGTTATTGATAACTAATTCTCTTTTGCAATAACGACCTGTTGAATGCAACTATACAGTTCAATAGATAAAATTAGTTTAAGAGAATCTCGAATACATTCTTTTATTTAAGTGTATATTTAATTTTGAATTGCAGTCCTCGGAACACTGTGGTGGGTGACTATAGCACAATGGATGATACTCTTTATATATGGATTACCAAACTCCCTTGCCTCTCCCTCCCTTGTCCTCTAGGGCCTACTGATTGCCTGCCTGAATTTCCCGTTTCCAGCCGGCGCGACGCAGACGAGGCGTACAGGACAGTAATCTGCACTGACGGATTCAACCTCTCCCCAGATCCATGCACGGATTGCTTCCTGGTTGTATAGGTAGGCCTATATGCAAAACAGATTATAGTTTATAGACTATATTTGTTTCCTGTGCAGTACACCTGAGATTAGCCTATAGTATATGTTCATAATCTGCATGCAAACTGTAATCTCTCCTTTATCTGGTTTCCTTTTTTCTAGGTAATCAGAGAGGTCTTTAACATACAGTATCCTGTCCAGTGGCAGCCAATAACCATCTTGTTCAGTGTGAGGCAGCCAGGCTAACCATCTTGTTCAGTGTGAGGCAGATGTAATGATTGGGTAGGTAACTAATTAGCATGCACAACAATGTTCCACTGTAAATATATTCAATGTCAGCATGTGTCTGAGAGTGTGCATACATTTGTCCAGCACACACAGCTCCACAGTAAAGGCCCCAATTATCACTATCAGTGCAGGGTACCTGACTGCTCACAGAGGTTCAGAAAACACAAAGCACTGAGATCTCATATATATAGGCTGCATAGGTGCTACCTGCAAGCTGGTCAGCCGCCTAGACCTACATCAGCTCTACCACCTGACACATCCTTGAAATGTGTGCTTGAGGCTTGTGCATTTAAGTGTGACACTTTAGCCTCTCTTATCAAGCATTTGAAGACACACATAAAGGTAGGAATGGAATCACCATGTCCATTTAGAGGTTGTGATTGCAGGTTCACAAACGTAATGACTTTTGCTTCACATATTTCCAGGAAACACAAGGATTCAGTTTTAGATGACTTGGTACTAGACAAGTCTACAGAGTCATTGCCAGAACCCAGTCAGTCATATTCAGAAGCTGCTGGTGAACATGATGATGAACCAGAAGTGCCATTAGCTGTGGACGAAACCCTTTTTTTACAGAACCTTACACTTTTCTATTTGAAATTGCAATCTAAGCTACTCTTACCGGCAAGCACCATACAAACCATTATTGAGGACTTTCAAATTGCTCATGAACTTGGCCTGTCTCATTCACTTAACGTTCTGAGTGAGAAATTGAAGAAACTTGGAATCCCTCAGGCCACTATAAGCAGCATGGTTGATGAACTGAACAGAGAGGATCTACTCACACTCTATAACAGGGGAAGACTCAGTACAGATGCAAAGAGGAAGGCTGCTTTTAAAGAGTGTTTCAACCATGTTCATCCCGTGCCTTTGCTCTTGGGCAATGATGAAACTGACAAAGAATGCTTTGCTCAGTATGTACCTATACATGAGACATTGGTGACACTGTTCAAAAATGAGTCTCTACGAGAACAGTATAACATGACACGTTTGCAGCAATCTACTGATGCTGTCTATCAGGATGTCAAGGATGGAGAAGGATTTCAAAGTAATCCAATGTTGAAAGCTGACCCTTCCTCACTTGGTTTGATACTGTACCAAGATGCCTTCGATGTTGTTAATCCACTGGGCTCAGGGGGGGAAAAAGCACAAGGTCTTAGCTGTTTACCTAACCCTGACTGACATCTTGCCTCACAATAGATCTTCTATAGATCAGATGCAACTTGTTCTTGTTCTTGTTATGTAGGGAGCAGGACTTTAAGTATTTTGGACTAAAAAAGGTTTTTGCACATCTAATTGAGGACTTCAAAATCCTGGAGGAGAGAGGTGTAGTCATATCTGATGGCACTGTACTAAAGGGCTCTTTGGTTGCCATTGCTGGAGACAACTTAGGATCCCATTTTTAGAAAACTTCGTCGGTCTAATTATTTTTGTCGCTACTGTCAGGTACAGAGAGAGGATTTTGTGAAGAATCCAGTGTTGTGTGGTGCCACAAGAACGGTCCAATCATACACAAGTAATTTGCAAGACCTGGAAACTAGTGCCACAGACTCTGTATGCGGTATCAAGTTTGACTCTCCTTTCAACCAGCTTTCTCATTTCCATGTTTGCCAGCCTGGCCTCCCACCATGTCTAGGCCATGATTTATTTGAGGGAGTCATGGCTTAGGACCTTCCTTTATATATTAACCATTTAGTCCAGGAGAATCATTTTACTTACCTGCAGTTAAATCAGTGCAAACACAAGTTCCGATATGAAGGGAACAATGGTAGGGACAAACCAGCAGACCTCTCTCCCAGCAGTGACAAACTAAGTGGGCATGCAGTTCAAAACTGGTGTTTCTTAGATTACTCCCTCTCTTGGTGGGCGGCAGGATTAAAGATCCCTGTGACAATGAGGTGTGGCAGCTCATTTTGCAGCTGAGAGAGATGGTTGAGCTTATCTGTGCACCAGTCATTACAGAAGGCCAGGTAGCATATCTGAAAGTCATCACAGAGGAATACATATGCAACAGGAAAAGGCTATTCCCCAATGCCCCCCTGAGGCCAAAGCATCACTATCTTGGCCATTATCCAGATCTAATCATCCACTTTGGCCCACTTATTTGCCTGTGGACTCTGCGGTTTGAAAGCAAACATACTTTTTTCAAACAGTGTGCCAGAAAATTGCACAATTTCAAAAATCTGTGCAAAACACTAGCAGAGAGACCCCAACTCCTCCAGGCCTACCTGAGTGCGGGAAACTGGTTTCCTCCTGTTATACAGGTAGAGAAGGGGACTGCCTTTTATTTGGATTATTACAACAACAAGATCAGGGCATCTGTAGCCAGTTGTCAATTTGAGTCTCAATGTGACAATGTTACAGTCAAAGGCACAGACTACAGAAAGGGGATGTTCATCTTGCTTGGGAACAGTGATGAAGGACTTCACATGGGGAAGATTATGCTGGTCATTGTTGCCCATAACTCTGTCCACTTTGTCTCGGAGAAACACATTTGTATGAAGTTGATTGACATGGGTGTGTACTGTGACTTAGGAGTGGCCCAAGAGGATTACGTGTGCATTAAGCACGAAGATGTACTGGACTACTATCCTCTTCCAGCATACAACGT
Organism: Notolepis coatsorum; assembly: GCF_963971535.1. Taxonomy (NCBI): domain Eukaryota; kingdom Metazoa; phylum Chordata; class Actinopteri; order Aulopiformes; family Paralepididae; genus Notolepis; species Notolepis coatsorum. Next base: position 198,970,940 of record NC_140165.1, read on the forward strand.
GCACGATCAGATGCTTATTGCGCTCCACCATTCTTTTCCAGGAGCAGTTTAAACAGGAAAGGGAGGATATGACAGACGTGAGGACAGACGTAAGTGGAGCAGGATATTAAGTAACCTTAAGATAGTTGATTTTGTATTTAAATTTGTATTGTTGATTGTATAGCGAGCACATGTTGGCAGTTAACCGCATATAGTGCACTGCAAACAGACAAGTAGGGAATATGCACAAACTGATTCATGATTGACCTTAATCAATGAGACTAGGTAATGTAAGCTATAAAGGAAGCAGTTTGGTCATATTTACCGGGCCTCCCTGATGACTTACTGACAACCCTACTTGAGGATCTTGGAGTGGAGAGTGTCGAAGATCTGGCCTTAATGGAGAGGGTGGATCTGGTCCGACACCTCAAACCAATCCAGTGTCGGAAGCTGATGGATGGTATTAATAAAGGTAAATTCATATTTAGACTCACACAACACTTAGAACTATGCCCTTGGAACATTGGCATACCTGTTTTTGTCCCTTCTAGGATTAGTAACCCTTAATATGGAGGTGCTCCCTCCCCATCCAATTGCTTCAAGTTCCCCAACACCGAGCTCTGTGAACACTCTGTCCTCTCCGAACACCTCTATGCAATCATTCCCGCACTCTCTGTTGTGCAGCCCCCCAAGTATCCTATGCACTTCAAACTCTTCACAGTCTTCACAGCCTGGCATGGCATGGCATGTAGACTTTTGTGTCAACTGAAACCGGATGTCAACAGCTATTCAACGTGCAGTGGAAAAAGGAAGAGACCAAAGCCAGATGAGAGAAGGGCCTTTGTGAACTCTTTGGTGGATCAGATGATGGAGCACGAGCACAACCCAACCAGAACCACGTGCCTCAGCATCGTCCTAACAATAGACCTTTCCGCGCTGTCAATCACGCAGAGAATAATAACCAATAAGATTGCCCGATTTCTTAAGGCCGCGCCCCTTGAAATAGAGCCACCATTAGGTCTCACACAGACAGCCAATCCCGCATTGTTGAAAAATGGTTCTTAGATGTGCTTGGGGAACGTGCAATAATGACCAGAGATATCCAGAAAGACTAAAGGGAGCACGTTTTATAAATTTTCTGAAGCCTAAAACACAGTTGGACATTTTTTTAAAGTGGATTAAGGCTTGTGGACGGCCCCATACACAGCTGAATGTGGACAAGATCAACAAGAACAAGGCTGTATGCTCGACGGTAAGCCCAAAAAATATGTGTCAGTAATATATGCTTTAACATTTGAGTTAAACAGAAGTCATCACTTGTTATCTTATATATACTGTATATAGATAGATAGATGGCTAGCCGATAGTTAGGTAGCCAGCTAATCATGTCTCCTCACCAGACCTCAATCAATGTTGCTAATGCTAAGCTAGCTAACGCTAACGCATGGTTTAACGTCGCCAAAAAGAGTCTCCTAAAACATTCCGATCAGTTCATGAGCTGAAGGAAAACTACATATAGCTACAGCTACTTAGTCAACACCCTTGGAAATTATGAATTGGAAGTTGTCCAGTTGATTCTACCAACCGAGCTAACGTTAGCTAAATGTTAGTGTAAATGTCCAAACCCCCCCTCCTAATGTACAGTTTCCTCCCCCTCGTATGTATATATTTTCTGTTAGGATATCTTTTTAACAGTACTGTATATTTGCATATCTTGTATGTCACAAATGTAACAGTACTGTATCTGTATGTCATAAATGTCATGCTATATATCTGTTGTGTATGTCATAACTCATAAATGTCATTATGAATTGAAAATGGGGGACCCTGATGTAAACAAGACGAAAGTCTTTCTCTGGTCTGCATCCCCTTAACTATTGTGTGTATTGAGCTGTACTGTATTGTACCCATTCTGCAATCTGTTAATATAGTTTTCAATCAGCTAGCATGAGTAACCTGAATGCCTTACAATATCTGTGATCCACTTTCTCTTCGCTGTCATGCCTATCTCACCTTATAGCATTTTGTTGGCGGGATGGACCTACTGTGCAATATCCAGACCCCATAAAAGCTGATGGGACCACATGTAAGTCGGTGCGTCCATTGCCAAGGAAAATACACCTGCTTGATCCTGACAACCACCTTGCTACTCCCCCATCTAAAAAATAACTACTGCAGGAAAATACTAACTTGTAAGTCCTGAGACTGGGTATTGTCAAAGTCCTTATAGGCGGTATTGTCTGAATATTGTGATGTGTTAGTGAAGATGTGAATCACTAACTAAAAACACCATTTGCATGTGTGAATCAGATGTAATTTAATCATTTGTTATAAATGCTCATATCTAGTATTAATTTGTGAACCAAAGATACTGCAAGTTCTTGTTACAATCAAACTACAATACATAAATAATACTGCGACCAAATGTTATGATTAATGAACAACATGGATTTATTAATTAAAGTGCATTTATTTGATTATGATTTTGATACTTCACAGGAACATCAATCCCTCTCTGGATGTCATCAACCACCAATCAGAGCTCAGTTCTACAGCCAGTGGCGGCCGGCACATTCTTCTCCATGGGGGGCGCTATACCAAACATTTTGCAAACATGTACCACGCATTGGCGAATATTTAATTAGGTACAACTATCACCATTGCCATCAATCAATATATGATCACAGTCAGTCAAATGCAGCCAATATGCCCTACACAATCAGAGAGAGAGAGAGAGAGAGAGAGAGAGAGAGAGAGAGAGAGAGAGAGAGAGAGAGAGAGAGAGAGAGAGAGAGAGAGAGAGAGAGAGAGAAAGAGAGAGAAAGAGAGAGAAAGAGAGAGAAAGAGAGAGAAAGAGAGAGAGAGAGAGAGAGAGAGAGAGAGAGAGAGAGAGAGAGAGAGAGATAACGCAACTCTACCTTGTTAAGTTGAACTTGAAACGCACAGTGGTCCAGCAGGCAGAAGGGCTTGATAAAGTATATCCACTCCACTGTCCAGACTGTGTTGATGTCCATGATCCATGTCCACACTGCATCCATATATAGCTTCTTGTTGTTAGCCAACAAGTACTGTGTGAGTGACGAGCTGTGTCTTTGCCCATTTCCGCGTCGAACAGCCTGCAAACTACCTGGCGTTCGCCATGCTCTAAGACAAACTCTAACCTTAACCAACTTTGAAAGAGTGCCTAAGCTTAACCGTCGAAAGAACTTGCCGTCACGCTCTAAGACAAATAGCTGCATCAAAACAACACAACAGCTAGCATAGAGTAACTATCTACAGTACTAACCAGAAACTGGCATCGGCCAATCAGAGAGCGTCTCCGCGAAATGCGGCTACGGAAAAAACTGACGTCGGCCAATCAGAGAGCGTCTCAGAGAAATGCGGCTACGGAAATTATAGACGCTGCTTGCTTAGACCGCTTCAAATCGCGCCCGGCTTCCATCATAATACATCATATTTCAACGCACAGCGCGTTACGCACTGATTGGCTGCGACGGATACAGCGATGAAACCAGTGCACGGCGTGCACGCCCACTGTAAGCGCTATTGCGTCTAGCCCGAGAGAATTACGGCTAGGAGAAATGCGCTATGGTAACGGAACGTATTCTTTATCAGACAGTGAGTCACTTCCTGTTCAGGAAAACGATTATTTAGATTTGATATATTAACGTTATATTGTGCATTGGAAACACAAACATACTTAAAATGAGTAAATATTATTCATTTTAAACATGTTTATATTATTTATAGGGCTATATAAAAAAAATATAAAACATTTCTTCTTCTTCTCTCTTTTAACCAGGGTTAACCAGGGTGGGCGAGCCGCCACTGTCTACAGCTACACAGACGTGCACAGCTACTCAGACTGAAGGAGAATGTAAGGGTCTACCTTTCTTTTAGGAACTGAGAAGCATGATCTTTAAAAAATGCAGCAAGTCTGTGCAGTAATCTTTCCATAAATTGTATGTCTGGGAATATTCTTTCCACAAAGATATCTTTCTGCGTAAAAACTATGAATTCACAGAATTGGCAGCCTGTCACCATAAGTTGTCCTTGTCTTTGCACATAATAGTCGTGCGTCTTCTTCAATGAAATACTGCCCCCCTCATCTTCGTGTAAACAGAAATCTGGGAATTTGTCGCAAGCCTCCAATATCAAACAGTTTCTTGCCTTATAAGGACATTTCACTTCGACTATCCCACTCTCGCCATTGTCACACAACTTCCCGTCAGGTGTGGCTCCTAAAAAATCAAACTCTGAATTGACAACAAGACCACACTCGTGAAAATGTCTGGCAGGATAAACCTCCAGATATTTGGCCTTCGCCTTTGCCTCATTCCTTTTCCCATACTCCAAAGCCGGGGCACAAATGGATGTTAACCGGAAAACACTCTCCAGAAATGTTGTTGTTGGGGCAGATTTTCTGTTTACCGCTTTCGCAAAGTTTGAAGCAGTCAGTCGTGACCTCCGCTCTTCAAACCAGTCATTTGACAGAGCCTGGGCCTGAGTGCGTTCTTCCAGTGCTACCAGGTTTGTGTCTGCAGTATTCAGATCTTTGTAGATCGCTGGAAGCTTCACTGGAGATGGCTGGTGCACAGATACATTTCCACACCTCTGGTGTGGAATCGGGTCTGTTTTCTTGTCTGTAGAATAAAAGCAAAATGTTATTATTGTGATGTCATGTATATGTGGAAACTCCCTAACAATAATTTTAACATTTCAGTTTCCAGGGGTTTGCCCTTTAGAAGTATTGGGCACTGCTGGAAGGTGCAAGATTGAAGTCAGAGCTGGAGAAGAAGGAGAGGATGATAACCTTGTTGAGAGGGAAGCTTCTTGAAAAGGAACAGATAATACAGTCTCTCAAACAGGATGCTCAGAAAAAGACATTCTGTACTGTGGAAAGTGTTGTCCAAAAAGAAACAAAGATCAAAGGGCTTTTTAAGTACTACACTGGGATCACATATGTTAGATTCATGTTATTGTTAGATTTTCTGCTGGCTGTGATGCACCTTATGCAAAGGGCCGTAAAGACATGAAGTCACTAGGAAAACAAAATGGCCTATTTTGGACTTCAAGATTTGTCTCAGAGATTTGGAGTATTCATGCAGTCTGCAGGACTTGTTTTTAATACATGCATAGAACTTATGTATTGTAAATTTGGACAAATTAGCATATGGCCTCATAGAGACATTATTATTGAAAACATGCCTGAAAACTTTAGAAAATAATTTCCTTCTACTTTAGTCATTATTGATGGTACTGAATTTAAGACCCAGGTGCCATCTGCACTTGTGAGGGCTGGCCCAGTACCGCACGCTTCCAGGTACCAATTACCTTCAAGCACCTGAAGGGAGTTTCAAATCAGCTCGATGGGAGCCCTTATATACTCAGGGTTTCTGAACGTTCAGTGTCGGGTTGTTTTGCTTACCACCACCTGCTGCTTGTTCCTCCTGTGTTGTTTCTCCGTTGTTTTCTCCAGTACGTTCCTGGAGATCGCCGCTGTTACCCCTCTCTGCCTCCCTGGACCCGTGCCTCGTTTTTCTCCCTTTGCCCTCGTGAGTTTTTGGAAGTATATTTTTGATGCTCTGTTTTCCTCATTCTTTCCTGGACTCAAGACCTGCATTCTGTTTTTTGTGTGTTCCGTTAACACTGAAGAGGTGTCGCTTGTCTTTGTTACTGGACTCTACTTATTACTGGACTGCCTCGTAATCCCTACGCTCGTTTATTGACACTCTTTTTCTCTGTTCCTCCCGAGTGGATATACAATAAGCTGCAGAGCCGCAGAGCCAGGGCCGCTGCGCCACAGAGCCAACTCTGGTCTGGGCCGAGCTGCAGAGCCGCAGAGCCTACTCTGCTCAAGGACATTCCCCCTGAATGCTTTATGTTTTTTTTGCTCTTTCTGTTTGTAAATAAATACGCCCATTGTTTTTGGCTCTGAACTACCTGTCTGTGTCATGCTGTTGGGGTTGTTTACAAACCATAACATTACGACCCGACCATGTCGACCCCAGCCGACGCAGACAGTGTTAGAGCAGCCTTGGCAGGTCATATCCAGCTGACCAATGACTACACCCTGTTGGCTAGGTGCGGCTGCGGCTGCTGTGCAGGACCTCCGGGCCCAGGTTCAGCCTATCCGGATTTCTCTTGACACTCTGACCACCCAGCAGACTGCCCAGGGTAATCAGCAGGCTGATATTCTGCACCAGCTGCAGACTCTCAGTGCAGCATTTAACACCCTGCTTTTAACCCCACCTGTGGCAGGAGTTCCAGCCGGACCACCACCCGCCGCCGCGACTAACCCTGCGCCTCCCGACTAACCCTGCGCCTCCCGACCCCGCTCCTCGGGAGCCCCATCTCTCCAACCCACGATTGTTCGACGGTAACTTCGAGGACTGTGCCACGTTCATCATGCAATGTGAGTTAGTTTTCATTCATCAACCCAGCAGATTTACGACAGAGGGAGCCCGGGTGGCTTACATGAATAACCTGCTCACAGGCCGAGCAGCACAGTGGGTTACTGCTTCCTGGTCAATGAGGGCTGACTTCTGTTTTTCATACACACATTTTGTGGCAGAACTCCAAAGGGTTTTCCACCACCCAGCTCGTGGCCAGGACCCTGGAGCCCGGTTGGGCACCTTCCGGCAGGGCAGTGGCAGTGTCACCGACTACACGCTGGAGTTCAGACTGGCCGCGACCGAGAGTGGTTGGAATGATCGGGCGCTTCATCTCACTTTTCTGAAGGGGCTCAACGACGCTGTGAGGGACCAGCTCGCCACCCGGGAGGAGCCCGATTCGCTCGAGGCCCTAATCAGCCTCGCCATCCGCATCGACGGACGCCTCCGGGAGAGAAGGCGCGAGCGAGCCCGACTGGGACCCCCAGCCGTTCCCCAGACCTCCCGCACTCGTGACTGGACTGCTGATCGTCCTGTCTCCTCCGCGACTGGTGGCCTTTTTCCCTCCCGACCTGTGACCAAGGAGGAACCCATGCAGCTGGGACGCACACACCTTAGCCCGGCCAAACGGGAGTCCCCGCTCAGGTCCGGCCTTTGTCTCTACTGCGGCCTGGATGGACACCGTATCAACAATTGTCCTACCCGGCCAAAAGACTAGGCTTGCTGGGACCCCGGGAGATCCTGATGAGCTGTTTTTCCTGTTCCCACACCCATGCACCACCTAGCCATCTGACGAGCATCACCCTGGCCTGGGCGGACCAGATGGGCGACGGTGGGTGCACTCGTTGACTCGGGGGCTGATGAGAGCTTCCTGGATTTTGAGTTTGCCACCCAGGCCAACATTCCACTTGAGAACCTCGAGAGGCCCTTGGAGGTTTTCGCGTTGGATCAGTACCGCCTGGCTGACATCACTCAACGCACCTGTCCTGTCCTCCTTACCATTGCTGGTAATCACGTTGAGAGACTCCAGTTCTTTATTACCAGATCCCCTCTAGTCCCAGTAGTTGTGGGTCGTCCCTGGCTCGCGCTGCATGAGCCCCACATCGCCTGGTCCTCAGGCACCATCATGGGGTGGAGCTCCTCCTGTCATGCCCAGTGTCTTCAGGCGGCGTCCAGTCCGTCGCCCCGGAGTTCCCCTAGTGTGCCGGCCCCGGACCTCTCAACTACCCCCCCTGAGTACCACGACCTCGGGGAGGTGTTCAGCAAGTCCCGGGCTCAGGCCCTTCCTCCTCATCGGCCTTACGACTGTGCAATCGACCTCCGCTCTGGGGCTCCCCTTCCCGGCAGCCGCCTTTACAGTCTGACCGTCCCTGAGAAGGCAGCGATGGAGGAGTACATCTCTGAGTCCTTGGCAGCAGGCCTCATTCGGCCCTCGTCCTCCCCGGTGGCGGCCGGCTTCTTTTTTGTTGGGAAGAAGGACGGAGATCTCCGGTCCTGCATTGTCTATCGCCAACTCAACGAGATCACCATCAAGAACAAGTATCCTCTTCCCCTCATGAACTCCACCTTCGAGCCGCTCACCCAGGCTACCGTCTTCACTAAACTGGACTTCCGGAGTGCCTACCATCTGATCCGTATCCGAGAGGGCGACGAGTGGAAGACCGCCTTCAAGACTCCCAGGGGTCATTATGAGTATCTGGTGATGCTGTTCGGCCTCACCAACTCTCCGGCGGTATTCCAGGCGCTCATGAACGACGTCCTCTGTGACATGCTCGAGGAGTTTGTGGTGGTCTACCTTGACGATATCCTCATCTTCTCCAAGACTCTCGAGGAACATGTCCGGCATGTCCGCCGAGTACTTGAGCGCCTTCTCCACAACCGGCTCTTCGTTAAGGCAGAGAAGTGCCGTTTCCACTCCAACTCCGTCAATTACCTTGGCTTCATCGTGGAGAGTGGCCAGACCCGAGCCGAGCCCCGCAAGATCCAGGCTGTGGAGGAGTGGCCGGAGCCCTCCTCTCGGAAGGAGCTACAAAGCTTCCTCGGTTTCGCAAACTTTTACCGGAGGTTCATCCGGAACTACAGCCAAGTGGCGGAACCGCTTACCAGGCTGACCTCTCCCTCCCTGCCGTTTGACTGGTCTCCAGCGGCCTGCGCTGTGTTCTGTTCCCTCAAGAAGAGATTCACCACCGCCCCGGTCTTGCTCCACCCAGACCCCAAGAAGCAGTTCATTGTGGAGGTGGACGCCTCGGATACTGGACTAGGGGCTATCCTGTCTCAGCGGTCGGCGACGGACCATAAGGTCCATCTGTGCGCCTTCTACTCTCGTCGTTTCCTTCCTGCTGAGAGGAAGTATGACATTGGAAATCGGGAGCTGCTGGCGGTAGTGGCTGCCTTGGAGGAGTGGCGTCATTGGCTGGAAGGGGCAGAGGAACCGTTCACCATTTGGACAGACCATAAGAACTTGACGTACATCCGTGCATCCAAGCGCCTCAACGGCCGGCAAGCAAGGTGGGCCAGCTTCCTCAGTCGGTTCGACTTCTCTTTGACCTTTCGCCCTGGGTCCCGCAACACGAAGGCCGACTCTCTGTCCCGGTTATACTCCAAGGGGGCTCCAACCACTGAGGATCCGACTCCCATCCTCCCTGAAGTCAGGGTGGTGGGAGTGGTCACCTTGGGCATCGAGACCGTGGTCAGGTGTGCCTTACGTTTCCATCCCGCTCCAAGCAACGTACCTTATCGTCGCCTCTTCATCCCTGACTCAGTCCGTTCCCAGGTTCTCCAATGGGGCCATACCAGCCGGTTTGCCTGCCACCCCGGCGTCCACCGCACCTTCTCCTTCCTGGCTCGTCGGTTCTGGTGGCCCACCATGAGGAACGACGTCAGGGAGTTCGTACTGGCCTGCACGGTCTGCGCCCGCAGCAAGGCCTCTCACCAGGTACCCTCCGGTCTACTACAGCCACTTCCCATTCCGAGCCGCCCTTGGTCCCATGTGGCGTTGGACTTCGTCACTGGCCTTCCACCTTCCCAGGGAAACACAGTCCTTCTGACAGTGGTGGATCGTTTCAGCAAGGGGGTTCACCTCGTGGCCCTTCCCAAACTTCCATCAGCTTCCGAGACAGCGGACCTCCTGATGAGCCACGTGTTCCGCCTCCATGGTTTCCCCCAGGACGTCGTCTCGGACCGGGGGCCCCAGTTCACTTCCCAGGTATGGCGGGCCTTTTGCAAGGGATTGGGGGCCACTGTTAGTCTTTCGTCTGGGTACAATCCACAGACTAACGGACAGACTGAGAGAATGAACCAGAGCGTGGAGTCTTCTCTCCGGTGTGTTGCCGCCAAGAGAACTGCTTCCTGGAGCCGGTTCCTCCCCTGGGTCGAGTACGCCATCAACTCGCTGGTCAGCTCTGCCACCGGCCTCACACCGTTGGAGGTATCTCTGGGCTACCAACCGCCTCTTTTCTCTGCACAGGAGTCGGAAGTGGCAGTTCCCTCCGTGCAGGATCATCTCGACCGGTGTCGTCGTGTCTGGGAGATCTGAGTCTTAAGCTTACAGCGTCCATGCGCATTCATCCTGTGTTTCATGTGTTCCGAGTGAAGCCTGTCTCTCTCAGTCCCCTGATGCCGCCTGCCCCAGATCCGCCTCCTCCCGAGATGGTGGACGGACACCCCCAGTGGCAGGTCCGCCAGCTCATGCACATCCGACGCCGAGGACGGGGGTTCCAGTATCTGGTGGACTGGGAGGGATACGGTCCTGAGGAACGGAGCTGGGTCTCCCGCCAGCTCATCATGGATCCCGCCCTGATCACCGACTTCCATCATTCCCATCCGGAGAAGCCGAGGCCGGGCAGGTCGCCGGGTGGCTCCCGTGGGGGGGGGTACTGTGAGGGCTGGCCCAGTACCGCACGCTTCCAGGTACCAATTACCTTCACGCACCTGAAGGCAGTTTCAAATCAGCTCGATGGGAGCCCTTATATACTCGGGGTTTCTGAACGTTCAGTGTCGGGTCGTTTTGCTTACCACCACCCGCTGCTTGTTCCTCCCGTGTTGTTTCTTTGTTGTTTTCTCCAGTACGTTCCTGGAGATCGCTGCTGTTACCCCTCTCTGCCTCCCTAGACCCATGCCTCGTTTTTCTCCCTTTGCCCTCTGTGAGTTTTTGGAAGTATATTTTTGATGCTCTGTTTTCCTCATTCTTTCCTGGACTCAAGACCTGCATTCTGTTTTTTGTGTGTTCCGTTAACACTGAAGAGGTGTCGCTTGTCTTTGTTACTGGACTCTACTTATTACTGGACTGCCTCGTAATCCCTACGCTCGTTTATTGACACTCTTTTTCTCTGTTCCTACCGAGTGGATATACAATAAGCTGCAGAGCCGCAGAGCCAGGGCCGCTGCGCCACAGAGCCAACTCTGCTCTGGGCCGAGCTGCAGAGCCGCAGAGCCTACTCTGCTCAAGGACATTCCCCCTGAATGCTTTATGTTTTTTTTGCTCTTTCTGTTTGTAAATAAATACGCCCATTGTTTTTGGCTAACTCTGAACTACCTGTCTGTGTCGTGCTGTTGGGGTTGTTTACAAACCATAACAGCACTGGCTTTACAAAGTCAGCTTTATAGTGACTATAAGTCAAGCACAACCCTCAAAGCATTGATTGGATGTGATCCAAGTGGGTCTGTCATTTTTGTGTCCGAGTTATTTACAGGTGCTGTATCCGATAAGGCTATTACTGAAAGCAGTGGTTTTTATGATTTACTTAAAACACTGAACGTTCATGGTTACATCAAGGATGGTGATGCTGTTATGGCTGACAAGGGTTTTACAATACAATAGTTGAAAGAGCTTGGATTACATCTGAATATTCCTCCTTTTGCTGCTGGTCATTCTCAGATGTCGCAGTCAAATGTGGCGTTGACTAACAAAATTGCTCGTCACAGGGTTCATATTGAGCGTCTTATATGTAAAGTTAAGATGTACAAAATCCTTTCAGATCGCATACCAACAACCCTTTTCAAAACGATAAACCAGATATGGTCAGTTTGTTGTTTTATGACCCTACAACAGGATGTGTTTGTAACAGATAAATGAAATTGTAGACCTGCATTACCTGATAAGAAAGTACAGAACCAATCTGGACTTCTCCAAAAGGGGTTGTGATCTTTGGCACACTGGTAGACAGGATAGTTGCCAAAGGTGTTCCAGTCATCCGTTGTAGATGGGCAATATCTTCCTCTGTTACAGCTGGAAGTCTGTAAATATTTAAAATATTGTATTAAATGTATTGCATATATTAATAATAACTTGGTCGTACTTTTGCTATATTTCTGAGATGGAAGAATGATCTTTTGGTCACTTTGTTAATATGAAAATTGAAGTTCAGTTCTGAATCTATGATAACCCAGATACTTGTGACCTCAGATTTGATCCAAGGGGTTCTGTGTCGTATGGTTCTCGCTCGGCGTCACTACTGCACTATACTTCACTCTTGCACGCGCACTGAATAAAAAATTCCACAATGTACCTTTACATCCCAACATTCATCTGGCCACACCCCCATCCGCTTACCTACATAAGCAGGGGTGTGGTCACCTACTCACCTCCTTCTTCGCTTTCACCACAAGGAAGTGCCTTCGGTAGATCTCCACTTGACGAGGTTGTTAGTAGAAGAAAGTTGGAAAACAAGAGATACGTTGACATCATATCTTTATTTTCTCTCTCACTATTTTCGAGAAAATACGGCGATATTGTCTTCGTTACTGGAGTGTCTGGAAGATGATGATCATTCTACACCTCCACCGGGTTTTTTCGTATTACGAGCTCACGCCGCTGACATGCTTCCCAACTACAATCCTCCTTGCTGCGGCTGGATGGGGTAAGACCCTCCAGCAACACAGCTGGACTGTAGGACGCACCGACTGTTGTGAGAAGCGGTGGGTTCTAGGTTGGGTGAGTAATGTTTGCTTGCGAGCACCACTTGTCTGTTAGTGCTATGGGGGCTAGCTGACAAAAAACCGGCCCCAGATTAGGGTCCTCTGTTCAGCCTCTTAGGCGACGGCGGAGGATCTTAGTTTGAAGCCCATTATAGTCAACTAGTGGGCCACGACCAGTAACTGGTGATCCCAGGATTCTCTGGACGAGTGGATGCTTCTCTGTCACCGTGTAGGCCCCATCTTTCATATACAAATGAGAGTATACCCTAACGAGGAAATGTGGGCATGGATGTTCGTTATCGGAAGATCCATGTTCAAGTCGGCTGCAACCCAGATGGGACTGGTGCTGGCTCCGCCGGATGTCTGGTAAAATCACCGTTGTAAACTGTGTTGACATCTCTTTTTCTCTTCTCTCTTAAAGGTGAGGAGGGTTTTCAGACGGCGGCCTGTCGGAAGTGTGGCTTGTTATATCGTTTGTGTACAAGTTCAGGTGATAGCTGCTTAGCTTGCGTGCTAGTTGTGGCCTACCTGTTAGCCGCGCAGCTGTTAGCTGCGGCGTTAGCTTGCTGTGTTTACCAGGCTGGTATACGTTAGCTTGTGGCTATCAGCCGATCGGCTGTTAGCTTAATGCTACACTGTTGAACGTTCTGAGACTATAACATGCTTTAAACACTCTGACTACGACGTCATCTTTGACAGAGGATGTTAGTCAAACCTACCGGGAGCCCGGCCGGCGAGGACTGCGTCAACAAGGAGAACCGTAGCGGCGGGGTGGAGCAGCGACACTGCCCGTGTCGTCAAACACAGGATGCTGTGTTTACTATCGGTGCCCTGTTAGAGACTGCAGTTCGCGTGGTCTGCGCTCACGGTGAGGAAGGTCCTGACCAGACCTTAAAATGCGTCTTCTTCCTTCCCTTCTAATGTTTTGTAATAACCATGTTTTCCAAAACGAGTGTTGCTGCAATACATTTAGGATACGACGCGAGTTGTGTGTGAATTGTCTTGTCACTGGTATTAGCTTCTCCATGCAAATCGGGTTGTTTGGTACAGATGTAAAAATGATATGGTTTGTTGTGTTGAGAAACATCATGTGTGTTCATGTACCGTGTACTCACAACTAAGGGGGTTAATTTTACCTATAAAGCTATGCTCAGTGACATATGAGTGAAGAATGAATTCTTTTCTCAGCCTGTAATGACAATGAACAGTGTGTTCACATATTAACGGGTTTACCTGTTCAACTGGCCGTATTAAGGGTAAGGTAGGAGGAGTGATCCCCCCGGTTCCCTGGGGACTTCCCCACCCTCCTCTCAGACATGTTGTTACAATATATTGTGTCACTGTGTGGTGGGATACGATGTAACCCTTAGCTTGGTTGCTGGGGTTGTGCTAAAACCGCTTGAGAAACTATATTTTCCTAAAGAAAAGATTGTTTGGTCACTTTTCGTGTGTGCTTAGCAAGGCCTGTGGCCGATACTAATCGAGAATTGTGTATTCTCTCATTATGAAAAACGGCGTTCCTCTGTAGAGTGTATTGCCATTTTTTGTGGTGATAAAGGGTTGTGTGTGTCGTGTGATCTACAACTGGGTTAGGTTGGCCACAGAAGCACATGTGTAAGTCTGGTACCGGGGCTCTTAAGGGGGCCCTCTCTATTCTGTGTTTTCTCCTTAGTAAAAATCAGATAGCAGGTTAGCACATGAGCTGTGTGAAGCTGTTAGACACTTCATGTAGCTGACTGTGACTGTGTCATGCTCTTTTTTGTCATTACATCGTATCATGGGTGTGGGGTCGTAAAGGGGTGAACTGGTAATCCTTTCCTCCCCTTTTGACGGGCAGGGGTTCCAACCTCCTGTCCTTCAAGGTTCCTGTCACGTTGCTGTTCGGCACGTTACAGGGTAAGAGGGGGGGGGGGGAGTTTCCTGGTCCCACGCCCTGGAATATTGGGCGTGTGCACCGCAGAAATCCCCCCGCCATAGAGTACGTCACTGTGCGCGTCTCTGTTGGTAAGACTTCCGTGAGCTGTTCAGGTCCATATGATGGATCTGTTTCAGGGAGTGGTCAGGGCTCCTCCTCACGAAGCTCCTACTCTGGCCTTCTGTGAGTTAGGACTCTCCTTCCATGTGAGGGAGCCTCCTCAGAGTGCAGAGCCTCCTCCTCAGATTGTCAAGGTGAGTAGAACTTCAAAAGGAGTCCTGCTCTATTGTGTGTGTATTCGATTCAATTCGATTATTGAGTGTGTATTGGTTCAGTGCCTCCTCCTCGGAGAGCCCTAAACCACCAATTTACATGGCTCAATGTTGCAATATATTCTTTTCAATCTATACAGCTCGCGTGGGAAGTCTCTCTGGGGATTTCCGTCTCCTCCCTATGGGAGGGTGGTGGGATGTAAAAATGTAAACTATTTTTACCCTAAGCTGCGTCACGAGGGATTCATGTCGGTCTGTGTTCTTTCTTTTTTTGAATAAAAAGAGGAAGGTACATGAAGCACGACGGCTCCGTGTCATTCTCCCAGGCGACTTGGAGGAACAATGTTTGGTGTCTTGCTAGACTATCCATTGATGTGTTTGGGTCTCGACACATACATAGTGCTGGCTCAGGTGTGTTTCTGTGACAGAATCACACAGGGGCTAAGTGCGCCTTGCTTGCTTGTTAAAACAGCGTTTTTATAGGGCAACTGGGATGGAGTTTTGTCTTTTCCGAGCGCCAGTTTACTAGGTTGTCTCGATGAATTCTCGTTCATATCTGGGGGATGTTAACGGAATAGATCTGAACATAGGTAGAGGGGTCTCACGCCCTTGGGGTGGGCCACTGACCACGGTCTAAATGAGGACCGTCTGGGTGGCGCCCTCTTTTCATGTTTTAGATCGACACGCATACCTACCCCCTCTCCTGGAGTGGGCATGTCGGCGTGGTTAGGACATGGGACTGGTCTGGTCACGCTGGTCCAGGTCAGTTAACCCGTTGTCCGCCGGGGATGCAGATCTGCCGTTCTGGTACCCTGAGGGACTTGTGCTTTTTTCGGGGGGAAAAATGCCAGGTCGGTCCGGGTGTCACAGGGTTAGGCGCTATGGAGACCCTTGTTGGGTACATATTGTACTCTGCACTATCGTAATGGCTTACGACCATGCCAACCTGTACACGCCCGATCTCGTCCGATCTCGGCCGCTACGCAGGTTCGGTCCTGGTTAGTACTTGGTTGGGAGACCGCCTGGGAATACCAAGTGCGGTGTGCTTAGGGCTGGTTCTCCATTCTTTTCGCTCCTCTCTCACGCGTGGCGAAGAGGGGGCTGTTGGGGTGGTCTTGGACCTCCTCTGGTAACCCTGTGCTTCCCGTGCTGCCGGGCCCGGTCCGAAGTAATGTTTCGTCGACCCGTAGGCCTGGAATAACCCTTTTTTGAAAACTGAAACACTTGTACTGCGGTATAGCCAGTTATGCCCGCAGGTGTGTTTTGGAGTTTTTTCTTGAGGGGTTATAGGAACAACCACTGCATAGGGTAACGACAGGGTGGTTGATAATGGTGTGTTGGAGCAGTGTCAACTCCCGGGTTACCCGGTTGAGTGTGCCCCTGCACGTTCATGACGTCTGCCAGTCATGTCAGCCTTCTCTGCCTCAACCCCTCTGGGTGGGTTTTTTTAATGGAGGCTGTGTCATGCAACAACGCCAGCATACGCCCCTTCCGCCAGGGGGGCTGTTTTCAGCTGACTCCTTTGGCGCCTGTCTCGTCCGCAGTGCTCCAGGCTCAGGTTACAGCCTGTTGCCTGGTTTCCCCGGTGCACTGCCTGCTTCCGTTGGTTAACCTTTTTTGTGTGCTTACGGCCATGCTGACTGCCTGTTCTGCAGGGTCAGTGTGCCAGGCGGTGTGCTATTGGGGGGAAAGGGCCCGCTCTTGGAGGGGCCTTATCCGAATACGCTGGCGATGTGGAGGGCGGTGTCACTAAGTGACCGCCTGGTGGGGTCTTGATGCCTGGCGTCATTGACCTCTCCGGGCCCCCATTTTCCAGGGGATCCAGTCCCTTCAGTGGGTCTGGGTCTTCCTTCGCGCTCCGCTGCTACGGCCTTGCCACAGGGTTGGGTTTGCTCTTGACCCCGTGATTCTGGGGGCAGTAACGAGGTTGTTCCTTCCGTTCGTTCCCAGGTGGCATGCGGGTTGTGCGTGTGTGTAGTCGTTGGGTCAAGCCACGGTCTGCTCACGCTGTGCGTTGAGTTGCTTGAGTGCCTCTTCGCACGGTCGGATCCGTCGCCCTCCCGTGAACCTCCAATAGGGGGGGTACCCTCCATTAGGGAGGGTCGGGGGGCTCGGTCCTCCCCGATCTGATGGTTGTGGGGGGCCTCAGCGGGGTACATTTGTCGGGCGATGGCTCTCGCTCGGCCTCCCTTGTGCAGTAGTGACGCCGAGCGAGAACCATATGACACAGAACGATAGGTTATAACTATAACCAAGTTCTGTGAGTAATGGTGACGCTCGGCGTCAGACGCCGCTGCGGCCCTTGATCTCACCTTGTGGTGAAAGCTTGGGAAGGAGGTGAGTAGGTGACCACACCCCTGCTTATGTAGGTAAGCGGATGGGGGTGTGGCCAGACGAATGTTGGGATGTAAAGGTACATTGTGGAATTTTTTATTCAGTGCGCGTGCACGAGTGAAGTATAGTGCAGTAGTGACGCCGAGCGTCACCATTACGTCACCATTACTCACAGAACTTGGTTATAGTTATAACCTATCGTTAGTCCTCCCAGGTTCTTTATTAACGTTTATTTTTTTGTTTTGGGGCCAATAATTAGAATTATAGATAGAAAACCTACATTATGTCCTGTTATGATATCACCCAGCGGTAACATGTAAAGGACCTAAGCAATTCCCTTGTGCAACTCCATAGTTGTTGTATATCACAGACATGTGGCATCCTAGTTTAACATAGAATTTCCCCCCTCTGATGTATGTTTTTCTTTTTGTGACCAAATCTTTTTTATTTTCATTTTTCAAACAAGAAACAACACAGCACAATAATGACAATAATACATAACAGACATCCAATAACACAAACTAACACAACAATGACTAGACAATAAATTAGACCTATATATATTGGATACACAACCAGTCAAAACAAGTTGTCACAGAGAAAAAGGATAACAAAATAAAATCTTTACTATAAAAAAGTGCTCACCGATCCCCCTCCACCTCCAGGTCCGGCAACCGCAAGCCACAGTCCCGGAGGACCCACAGTCCGGCCCCCCCGCGAGCCAAAGCACCATGCCTCTTTAGTGCCTCGACCCGCAGAGACTCCGGTATCGCTTGCCTGACCGCAGCAGTTCAAAGAGGCAGTTGTTCGGGTGGCTGGAGTCTTTAATGATTATTTTAGCCTTACCCCTGCACCGCTTGTTGTAAATGTTCTGGAGGGTGGGGAGCCCCCCTCCAATTGTGCGTTCGGCTGAACGTGTCACTCTTTGTAGTCTGCTTCGGTCTTGTGCAGTGCTATTCCCAAACCAGGAGGTGATGTTGCCAGTCAGGATGCTCTCTATTGTACATGAGTAGAAGTTCTTAAGGATCTTCTGACTGACTTGGAACTTCCTTAGGCGCCTGAGGAAGTAGAGGCGTTGTCGTGCCTTCTTCACAACACTGTCAATGTGTGTGGTCCATGTCAAGTCCTCGGATATGTGGGCTCCGAGGTACTTAAAGCTGTTCACTCTCTCAACCGGTGCCCCGTCGATGCTGAGGGGGCTGTAGTCCTTGACCCCGACCTCCTGAAGTCCACAATCATCTCCTTTGTTTTGCTGACGTTCAAACGTCAGCAAACCTTATTCAGTACTCAATTTCCAGAGTCATATGTGTTCTTTTAGTTTTCCCACCACAGCCCACCAGACCGCGATACTGGCCTCATTAACACCTATAACACGTGCAGTGGAAATCTCCAAATAAATAACATCAAGATAGGTGAGAATCCATTTCAGCCACCTCCTCCTGCAATGCATCCACCCTGCCCGCTAGCTTAGCCAAGATAGCGTCCGTTTCCTCTCGGAATTTCGACCTGATGAGATCCCTATCCACTTGGTTCAGGGTTCCCATCTTGCTCTGCGTATGTTTAGACATAATTCCAACTTCTGGATCAAATGGATTAAAAAATAAAACGTATTCAGGGATAATGTGGTCCGGTTGCCATGCGCTGTGGAGCGAAACCGGAAGTTCCCTTCTGATGTATGTTTTAACCCTTCTGCCTTATTAGGTAACTGACAGAGTTGGCACATCATTGCATGAAAAGATTGCATCACGTTCAAGGTCATAAAAAACGTAATTTGTAATATTCCGTTCCAATTCTTTTTTTTAATGAATACCACTATAAGGATGGAGAAGCTTATTCTCATCAGAGTTTAGTCTGAGGTCACTGATTATTTTGGTGAGGGCAGTTTCAGTGCTATGCTATTTTCTGAATCCTGAATTCTTCTAAGATTGTGTTCTCTTCATTGACATTGATGTCTCATGAGCTAATTTTATATGTACATCAACTTATAAAGAGTGTATTACCAATCCAATTTATTTTTGATATTGTAACTCATTGACTTTGTTCACTTTATTATATCTGTTGGATGTATTACTACCACTTTACCTGTAAGAAGTGTCAACATGGCACACCACTGGCCGTCTCTTTCTCTTCTCAGAGGGTTTTGCAACCACAACATGGTTTATAGGTACTGGCTGTATTTTATCACCTCTGGGGACATGCCATTGCTGTGGTATGCTTGTGCAACTTTGTTGTTCTGGTATGTGGGTAAAGTTGTGCCATTTGAATCCTTGAAGAGACTTGACAATGCCGACGATATGGGAACAGTGTCCATTTATCTTGAAAATACACATGCAACAATCAAATGGTTGATAGCTACTCCACACATCAATGTACAGCTGCGCCAACACTAAAAGGTAAGCTAGCTAATTACAGTAGTTCAAATTCAAAGGTTTATTTGTCACCTACAAATACCGCAACATTTGTGTGATTAGCATAACATTAGATGATTAGCCCATTGTAGCTAGCAGTTAGCAGATACTAGGCTTAAATCTTCATTTTAAACGATCACTCTAACAATTTTATAATAAGGGACCGCTAACATACTCACTCTGCTTTACATGTGCAGTAGGACTCCACAATTGTATCCTGACTAATTACAATGTGGAGTTTGTGAGGCGTTTGTGTTTTCCGCATGGATCGCCAACACTTGGCATCAACTTTGACGTTGTCATCTTCTCCATCCGAAATCCTAATGTCATGTATTTATCCTTGAGTAAAATAATTCAGGCCTTTCTGGAGAACTCTCTTTGATAGAGTAGCGGCATTGGGCAAATAACTGATAGCAATAGTTTCAGGAATCCTTAAGAGAGAATCCATGTTGTTCAATTGACATGTGGTTGTTTCAGTGTGCGTGTGAGAACATTTGGGAGAGCGTGGGAGACCGTAGCAACAGTAACACGGGGGGGCGGGACTAGCCGTCAGCGCGGAAAGGTGTATTGTCAGGAGCCATCCAAAATCCTTTGCTGACATTAGCAGGCGAGGTGAAGTTGTTGGAGACGGATGCCACTCTCTTCTCCAACAAGTAAAAACAAGAGTGGAGTATAGAAGCAGGAACAACACTCTGGCTAGACGCCGCAGAGGCAGAGAGGAAAGACGGCCCACTGGTGTGGCAGGAGAGTCCAGGCTGACGAGAGGTCCTGTCGACCAATACGGGTAGGGGTGGCAAAACAAACGGCGCCAGTGTCCTCTCCATTCACACTCGCAGCAATTAGGGGTTAAAGTGGCACTGCCATGCTAGACTAACTTAGGTTATTTGGATTGAATGTTTAAATTATGTGTAGATTTTTTTTTAATATAATTTCTAGGGCTGTCCCCGACTAAGGATATGTTTAATGTCTGAAAGAGTCGACTGAAGGCTTCTTGTCCTCTGCAAAAGCATGCAATTGGTCCACTGATGGATACATCTTGATATTTGTCTAGTCTAGTGTGAATATCAAGAAAGCAGGAAAGTCGGACCAGCACTCTCAGGTTCATTAGTTTTAATGGCAGCCTGAAATGGAAACAACAGACATGTTTCGGAACTATGGTTCCTTCTTCAGTGTTATGGCTAGCAATGGTAATTCAGTGAAGATGGTGGTTATATACACCTGGTAGGTAATGACATGACAGGAAACAGGGCCGGACTGGGGAAATAATTCATACCGGGAGATATAGCGTGAAATATAGCCCCAATCAGGCCACTTTTTAAGCGGGGGGTCTGGGGGTCCCCCACCAGGAACATTTTTGTTACAAAGACAGCATTCTGGTGAATTTTAGTGCATGTGAATCACAAACTAATGAGCCAACAATTGCTTAGTACAATCTACTCTTATGAACCTAAAATAAAACTGTTGTGGCCCTAGCAATGCTACTCTCTCCACCTTCAAAAAGGAAAAAGCAAGCGCACAACATATTTTTCTATTTACTATTATAATACAGTTAACCACTCTCTCCACCTATTCAAACAGAGCAAGAGCACAATACCATATTCACTTTATGCACTACCCATCAACAGTTAAAATAGCCCTTTACACAAACATTAAATAACAGACCTTTCATTACAATACTATAATAACAGTAGCCACTGCCAGAATAGTGACACATGTATCGCGTGTGGTGAGCACACGCATGCATGCACAACGAAGACAGAAGATTGCGTTGTCTCAATCATTTTAACTATAAAATGAGCTCAAAGTATGAGCTCACTGACTGAAATTTCCAACAAAAAGCATCAATTGTCAAATAATATTGATCACATTAACTAGACTAGATGTTTTTGAGGAAATTAGAAAGGGAACAACAACTTAACCCTTGTGTCTGATCAGATTCTTATTTTTTTGATAACTTTACAGTGATTATGTTTGTAGCCAATGTGGCAAAGGTGTGTAATCTTTGAATTATCTTTGAATTATTTTGACTTTCTCTTTATCTGCCATTCCATTCGCCGCCTCCGCTGTCAATCAGTTGTATCGCCTGGTCCCGCCTCCACCAATCACAAGCGGCAGCACGGCTCCATTTCTGTGTGTGATCCGCGTGAGGGAGAGAGAGAGATAGTTCTCCAACTCTGTCGCAGACAGTGAAATCCTGGTTGTTCTCCACTCACCTAGGTTATCTAACTATCGCGCCGCGCCGCCACCACAACTAGAAACAAAGGCCTGGCAAAAAAATAAAATAAAAATTATAATAAAAAATATATATAATATTTTTTTTTTATATAATTTTTTTTGTATCTGTGCAGGCCAGGCCACCGGGAAAACTCCCAGTGCTCCCGATGGCCAGTCCGGGCCTGACAGGAAATGACATCACGACGCAGGTGTGCCTGAGCATTGTGACCAAAGGGATGACCTATCAAAGTCTATTCAATAATACACAAATTATACATATCTAAATATATCAAAAAACACAAAATTACAAGAAACTTGATATATAACATATAACATATAACATGCCCATAGTTTCTAGGGCTAATTGAGCCCCTTTACATATTTAACTAAATAATTCCAATTTCTCAATTGAGCATCCTTGAAAACCCATACCTCTTGCTTAGAAACAACGTAATTAAACCAGAAATAATAATGTAGGTATAAGGTGCTTAAAGGAAACAGGTTAAAACGTTCTCTTCTTTCATACCTCTAGGTTCTATTCAAGTGAACAGGTGGATATAATAACATTCACGTTGCAATAGTAACTTGTGTCTGTCTCCCCCTCTCGCTGGCCTGAGTACTAACTCTAGTCCCATGTATTTGAGATCGTTAACGGTATGTTTGCACTTGGAAAAATGTCGAGCTACCGACGACTTGACATTTGAATTTCTCACTGCACATTTGTGTTCACTGATTCTCGATTTAAAGGCTCTGGTTGTTTTCCCCACATAAGAAAAATTACACTGACATTTTAGCAAATACACCAGATTAGACGAATTGCACATAATCCGTCCTTTAACTCTTAGGCGACCCTGATATCGCCGGCGCGATAGAATGACGTCGTTGTTTGACGTGATCTGCCTGGGAAATGTAGTCAATTTCCGGGTTTTTTCCGACGTAGCATTATGACGTGGGCTTGAAACTACACGCTACTTTTTATTTCGTGTTGATTAAACAATAAATAACTGAACCAGGATCATTTACATTCGTGCTATAAAACTTTTAGGCGTGCGTAAAATGTGCCACATGTATTTTGTATTTGTTGAATAACTTTGGCTAGGAATATCGTATCATCCCACTGTAAACGGAAACGGAAGCTGTAGACCCAGGCCTACCTCCTTCCAGACGATTCTAGACTTTTCCATTCACTCAACCTCGTGTTTTGGAAGCTAACAGTCGGAAGATTGTCGGAGCAAGTTTGTGTATAAAATTTGACTTTTTGGAAAAAAAATTGGTATCATGGAGAAGCGAGCTGTAGTGCGTCCTATACGCGAAGATTATTTCGAAGATGACGTGGAACTTGATGCTGTAATTGGCCCGGAATCGGGCTCGGAAGTATGTGAACAATCTGGCTCCGACGATGACCCATCTTTCGTCCTCGACAGGTACTGTACAGCTATATTATCTCACTGTTCTGTCTGGGAAACACCTCACACATGTACAACGTTTGAATAAAACACTTAGTATAGTTGAAAATAATGTATTTCTACATGGAATTGTACACAGGACTAGGAGAGGGATGAGAGGAGAGGAGGCTGGGGAAGCCATTCATGAGACCGACAGGTGAGACACTGTTATTGCTTTTTATTTTTTATTTTATTGCTTGCAGACTTTACAATATACAGTGTGTGTGTGTGTGTGTGTGTGTGTGTGTGTGTGTGTGTGTGTGTGTGTGTGTGTGTGTGTGTGTGTGTGTGTGTGTGTGTGTGTGTGTGTGTGTGTGTGTGTGTGTGTGTGTGTGTGTGTGTGTGTGGATGGCTACAACTGGGGGGTGGGGTGGTCACATCTTACACAATATACAGAATGGAATGTTGAGAGAGCGTTGTGTGTGAGCAATGGGGGGACAGTGTGTGTGTCTGTGTGTTGATGGGGGGTGGGGTGGTCACTTCTTTTGTGTTGATGGGGGGTGGGGGGTCACTTCTTTGTGTTGATCAGGACCAGGTAAGAAACTAAATAAAAGGGTTGCTTGCTGTATGATGTACTGTTCAACTGTTCATAAAAGTTGAAAATAAAGTATTTAGTATTGTCTACAGCGATGAGATACCAGAACAACTTGGACCAAGGACAAGGGGCAAAGGCCCAGCCAGGCGGGGCCCAACCAGGTCAAATGACCCAGACAGGTGAGACAACAGACTTTTTATTATGGAAGTTAGTGCTTTTGTTTATAAAACTGTTCATAAAAGTTGAAAATAATGTGTTTACATGTCATTGTCTACACAGCAATGATGATGATGATTTACCTGGAACATCGACCGGAAGGACAAGGGACAAAGGCCAAGCCAGGCGGGGAACAACGACCGGAAGGACAAGGGGCAATGGCCCAGCCAGGCGGGGCCCAACCAGGTCAAATGACCCAGACAGGTGAGACAACAGACTTTTTATTATGGAAGTTAGTGCTTTTGTTTATAAAACTGTTCATAAAAGTTGAAAATAATGTGTTTACATGTCATTGTCTACACAGCGATGATGATGATGATGATGATGATGATGATGATGATGATGATGATGATGATGATGATGATGATGATGATGATGATGATTTACCTGGAACATTGACCGGAAGCACCCTTGCCAGGTCCCGGTCCAGGCGAAGACCCGCAGCCCAGGCAGATCGGACACCCTGGAAGACTGAAAAGGATCCTGACCAAGCCCCGCCAGTCAGCCGTTTCATGCCTCGCAGGCCCCCAGGACCCCAGCTTGATGCCCACGCAGCATACTCCCCTAAAGATCTGTTTATGTTGTTTTTCTCCCTAGGTTCAATGAAGACCGTGGCTGACAACACGAACAAGTATGCTGCAAGAAAGACAGCTCGGGGCCAGAAGCACAAGTGGGTGGATGTCGACGCGGAGGAGATGTCCAAATTCATCGGCCTGGAGTTGTTCACGGCGCTCCTCCATCTGCCTTCCATCCCGGACTACTGGAAAGTACAGCACATGCTATCTGTGCCATTTCCAAGGCCGGTCATGGTCCGGGACCGATTCAGGTATAATATATAGTCTTGTATAGTGTATGTACATCGTGTCCCATATGTTACTTATGTTTATAGTGTCCTATGTTATGAGAAGCGACAATAAAGCTGACTTTGACTTCAGGTCGATCCGATGGAACCTCCACATGAGCGATCCAGTGGATGATGACACCAATGACGCCAAGAAGGGAACACCGCAGTATGACAAGCTGTGCCGGTATGTACTCTATTATTATCTTATTCTTAGGCCTATTTTATTGTTAGGCAATTTGTTTTGTTATTCTTATTCGTGACTTTGTTCTGTCCAGGATCAAGCCTCTGATGGACGACATTCTTGATTCCTGCAAGGCCCATTACCACCCAAAGAAGAACCTGGCGGTGGATGAGCGAATGGTGGCGACAAAGGCGCATACTGGCATGACCCAGGTATTTTTTTCTTTTTATACCACACATCCTGACACTACAAACACCACGTCCACACATGTATACCTGTTCAAATGTATTATGTTATCTATCGATCTATCTATCGATCTATCGATCTATCTATCTATCTATCTATCTATCTATCTATCTATCTATCTATCTATCTATCTATCTATCTATCTATCTATCTATCTATCTATCTATCTATCTATCTATCTATCTATCTATCTATCTATCTATCTATCTATCTATCTATCTATCTATCTATCTATCTATCTATCTATCTATCTATCTATCTATCTATCTATCTATCTATCTATCTATCTATCTATCTATCTATCTATCTATCTATCTATCTATCTATCTACCCACCCAGTACATGAAGGACAAGCCAATAAAACGGGGGATCAAGCTGTTTGTGCTGGCCGACTCCGATAACGGCTACACTCTGAACTTCAACGTCTACCTCGGCAAAATACACGCGCCGACAACTGCACACGGTCTGATCTATGATGCCGTTGTCGATCTCATTCAGGTATAATATTTTTTCTACTAAAACTGTATTGTTTATTTTGCTCTGTAAAGTGTCTTTGAGCATTTGGAAAAGTGCTATACCTAATTGATGTATTATTGTTATTATTATTATTCAGCCAGCGTACCTTGGGACTGGATACCACATCTACGTCGACAACTACTACACCAGTCCCAAGCTGTTCCTGGACTTGCTTGCCATGAAGTTTGGAGCCTGTGGTACGTACAGGGACAACCGGAAAGGGTGTCCCAAGGGCAGACCAAATGCCCTCACCACGAAGTCGGAGAGAGGCTCCATTAGATGGATCAGAGAGGGATCCCTGGTCTTCACCAAGTGGATGGACACAAAGGAGGTATGTACTCCTCTACTGTGAGCGATTTGTAGTGTAAAATTTCCCTGTGGATGATTAATTTCTATTCTATTCTATTCTGTCTAGGTGTCTGCGTGCTCCACCGTCCACCCAGCGGTCCTTCAACCTACAGACATGGTCCAGAGGAGAGTAAAGGTATATGCTTTATGTATTTGTATACCTGTTTATTATGTCTATTTTATTATTTTGTATTATTGCACAATCGAAGCGGGCATGGCCACCCGCATTTCACTGTATGCCTGTTATGTATGTGATGAATAAAACTCTTGAATCTCTTGAATCTTGAAGGAGCATGGGGTCTGGACGACCAAGATGTTTCGTTGTCCCAACCCTATCATTCACTACAACAAATTCATGGGCGGAGTTGACCTTTCAGACCAGCTGATCCAGTACTACTCCACACACCGCAGAACTTCCCACTGGTACTGGACCATGTTCTTCCACTTTGTGGACATTGTGAGCACCAACGCCTACATCCTCCACTGTGAAATCAGTAAGTCAAAACAGGAGGCACACATGACTCACAAGGACTTCATGTGCGAGATAGCGCGTGAGTTGTGTGGCGTGGACATCACACTAGCTCCTCTTGACAGGAAGGTAGAGCATCTCCCTGTTGCCATCGCAGCACCTACAGAGGACGTCAGACAGAAAGCCACACATGGCCGCAGGATCTGCCAGCAGTGTCACAAAGAGGGGAAAAGGACCCTGACTCCCTGGAAATGCAAGCACTGTGATGTAGCCCTCTGTCTCGTCATTGGCAGAAACTGTTTCGAATTGTGGCACAGTTGAGCACATACAGGACAGCACAGTACAGCACAGTACAATGTCGCACACACACACATATATGTATATGATGTACAGTTAGGGTGACCATATTTTGATTTCCAAAAAAGAGGACATGTCCCCCCAGCCTCGAGATACTTAATGATACTCAGGCATGCGTTGCTCATGGGACGACTCGTTGCACTATGTTTTAATGATGCCGCGTGCGCACGCTCCCGCGCATGCGCATAGATGTTCCCTCGCATAGCACAGACTAAAGACAGTGCCTAATTGCCTCTACGAATGGAATGTAACACATTTCATTCACAAGTTTTGTGTGAATGTATCTGAGAACGTATTTGAACACACCTGACGACCGGCCATATTGTTATGCAAAGTAGTACTTAGCGAGTTGGCTCATCAGTCGAGTGCAGCACATTCATGTGTGCACGCGTGTGCACATCCGTGCATGTGCGTGCTTCTGCTCACAGACTGGTTGCACGGTGTGCAACCCCCGTCCCATGAGCAACGCATGCCTGATGATACTCAACGTTTACTCAAAGATGCATTATTGTTTTAATATATTTAAAGTATGCCTCCTCTCTATGGATATACAAGTATTATTTTACTGTATATAACACAACAATATCTCTCTATAACCAAAAACACACCAAACCAAAGTTACTCAAAAATCAGCATGCTTGATTATGCCTAGACAAATCTCAATGGCACAATAATAACTTAAAAATCAACCTGTAACAAAATAATAGCTCTCTTTTCAAGTCTTACTGGACAAAAATAAATAACAAAATATATGAAATAATAGAAAATAGAAAATCCAGTTAACAAATATATTTTTCAGACAAATCGTTTTTTTCTTGCCATGTTTCAATGAGATATTGTGCACAGTGCAATGGTTTCTGCTGTCTCATTTGATGTATTTAACCTCGATTCATTTTGTTTGCATGCCCACCCCTCTTCCAGTCAAAGTACTGTATTATGATTGGGAATATTTTCACTGCTCCGTGGTTTGATTTGAGTGCTTCATGTGCGACATCAATCGAGTCGAGTGGGGCGCTAAAACAATTGGCTTTGGATTTCGTGCGCGCACTACTGAACTTTTTGGCAGTGTCAAAGTCTGGAAATGCCTTTTTTAGCAAGGCACTTGTGCAATCCATAGATTGTGATGTTTCAGAGTATGAAATGCAAACGCACCCTCCTTCCGCTGCATTTACTTTACAGCATCCTCTGTTTTCCAGTACATTCTTTGGCATTGTGAACGTGAGCTGCGGTGCGCTCTGTCCCCTCTGCGTGTATCCTTTCTCTTCCTCTGTTTGTGAGCGTAGTTGTAGAGCCGCCCACAAAGCTTCTCAGGGATTACGTCACACACGCAACAGATTACCATAGTATTCTGTGCAATGCGCCAGTCAATTTAAGTATATGCAAACGGTCCGTGAAAGCCGGACATTATCATGAATTTATAAACCCCCCCCGGACGGCCCGGACAGGGCGTGAAAAGAGGACATGTCCGGGCAAAAGAGGACGTTTGGTCACCCTAGTACAGTAGTCTCTCTCTGATGTACAGTAGTCTCTCTCTGTCTGATGTACAGTAGTCTCTCTCTCTGATGTACAGTAGTCTCTCTCTGATGTACAGTAGTCTCTCTGATGTGCAGTAGTCTCTCTCTGTCTGATGTACAGTAGTCTCTCTCTGATGTACAGTAGTCTCTCTCTGATGTACAGTAGTCTCTTTGTCTGATGTACAGTAGTCTCTCTCTGATGTACAGTAGTCTCTCTGTCTGATGTACAGTAGTCTCTCTGATGTGCAGTAGTCTCTCTCTGTCTGATGTACAGTAGTCTCTCTCTGATGTACAGTAGTCTCTCTCTGATGTACAGTCGTCTCTCTGTCTGATGCACAATAGCTCTCTGATGTACAGTAGTATATCTCTCTGATGTACAGTAGCTCTCTGATGTACAGTAGTCTCTCTCTGATGTACAGTAGTCTCTCTCTGTCTGATGTACAGTAGTCTCTCTCTGATGTACAGTAGTCTCTCTCTGTCTGATGTACAGTAGTCTATCTCTGATGTACAGTAGTCTCTCTCTGTCTGATGTACAGTAGTCTCTCTGATGTACAGTAGTATCTCTCTGATGTACAGTAGTCTCTCTGTCTGATGTACAGTAGCTCTCTGATGTACAGTAGTATCTCTCTCTGATGTACAGTAGCTCTCTGATGTACAGTAGTCTCTCTCTGATGTACAGTAGTCTATATAGTGTATATATGTATATTGAATATTCCTCTTTACTTTTACTTTTTACAAGTATTTTTATTGCACATTACTTTAGTTACATTCCATAATGATGCTATATATTTTTTTTTACTTTTACTTACCTTTTTACTGACTATTTCTAAAAAAGCATGATGGTGAGATTTTCCAGTTGAGAATCTAAATTTTGTCTGGGTTTATTACCTGTGTATGGAGAAAATAATTGTTTTTGAATTGAATTCTGCCCTGTTCTCTTTTGTTTATGTAAATATGCTACCTGAGGGGGCATTTCCACTGTTTTATATGCTTGATTGAATATGTTTGCATTGGTTCATAGTAAAAAGAACACATTTTCTCAATCCGATTTTGTGTTTTGTGTTGTACATTATACAGTATACAGTATATACAGTATTATGCAGTATGAAAACTAAATGTCAGGTCATATATGTGAGGCTGTGCTGAAAAAAAGATACCAAACATACCATGGTAAAACATTTAAAAATGGGCATTATACCATTTAAATCAAAATTTGCTAAAACATTGAAAATATCAAAGTAGAGTCTATTCAATAATACAAGTTCAAGTTTCTTTATTAGTTGACATGCAAAGATACAGAATACCTTCACATGGAATGCTTTTTTCTGTTATGCTCCTATGAGGATCATAGGACGCTTGGATCATACACATACAGCTCATTACAGTAATATTCCACAATTATTACATTTTAGATAGTAATAATGGTACAGAGCCTTGAGACAAACATATGCATATTCACCACCGCAAACAGACTGGCAGCCGTCATAGGCAGCGCCATTTACGGAAGGAGGGGGGAGTGGGTTGGGGTTGTTACAGGGCTGTAGGGGGGGGGGGGGGAGTGGGAGGGGGGGGAAGGTGGGGGGGAGTGCACAAGCCAAGTCCTGGGTGAATGAATGAATGAATGAAAACTTTATTTAACAGATTGCAGAATGGGTACAATACAGTACGGCTCAATACATACAATTGTTAAGGGGATGCAGACCTGAGAAAGACGTTTGTCTTGTTTCCATCAGGGTCCCCCATTTTCAATTCATATAGACATATATGACATACATGACATACAGATAGTCAGTACTGCTACATCTATACATTTATGACATACCAGATTTGCAAATACAGTACTGTTTGTGATACAGAAGGAGTCAAGAAAAGGGAGTATATACATTTGACGTAGAAACTGTACATTGGAGGAGGTTGGGTGGGGGGGGTTGGGTACATTGGGATATTGACAACCATACTGGGTAATTTACATTGGAGGTGGTTGGGGGGGGGGGGGGCGGGGGGCACACTGTATAAACAAGTACCACTGTACATTGAGGGGGGGGGGGGAGGAGACACTGTACAAACAAGCACAATTGTACATTGAACTATTGACAAAACCATACTAGGTAAATGACTGTACATTGGAGGGGGTTGGGTTAGGATATTTACAGGGGCCAGTGTTGAATTGCAGTCTCCCGTAGGTGTCCCTTGAGAGAGGTTTTGAAAGTGGGTAGTGATCCACATTCCTTTACAGCTTTGGGTAGGGCGTTCCACATTGATGTGGCATAATTGCGAAACGTGTTTAGTCCCTTATTTGAGCCGAATCTGGGTTTAACATGATTTGTGGAGCTCCCTCTGGTGTTGTGATCGTGGTATTCACTGACCTTTGGGAAGTATTTTGACATGTACATGGGTACCTTGGTCGTGTAGTGTATCTTGTAGACCAGGCCCATTGCAAGTTGTTGTACTCTGTCGTCTACTCTAAGCCATCCTAGGTTGTCAAAGTGGGCAGGGGTGAGGTGGGTTCTAGGAGTAAGGTCAAGCAGTAGTCTGACCAGTTTGTTTTGAGATGTTTGTAATTTTGTTTTTAGCGCCTTTGAGGTGCTTTGGTACCATGAGGTGCAAGCATAGTCGTAGTACCCCTGAATGAGTGCTCCTGCCAGAGTCTTCAGGGTGTTCTTGTTTACCAGAGAGGAGATCCGGTACAAGAATCGAGTTCGTTGGTTGACTTTTTTTATTACATTGGATGCCATTTTGTCACAGGAGAGATTAGCCTCTAGGATGGAACCCAGGTAGGTAATTTCATCTTTCCTTGTGACAATATTGTCACCCACTGTAACTGAGAAGCCGTCGGTCTTGCTGAGTTTGTTATTTGAACCGAAGAGAATGGACTCTGTTTTGCCCATGTGTAATGATAGTTTGTTATCAGCGAGCCATATGCAGATTCTGCCTAGTTCCGAGCTGAGGGTTTTTTCAACCTGTAACTTGTTCTTGTCAGAGACCAGCAGGGCTGAGTCGTCCGCAAACAGGAACAAGTTGCAGTCACAAGCTGACGACATGTCATTTGCATAAATTAGGAACAGTAGCGGTCCTAGTATGCTTCCTTGTGGAACACCACAGCTCACTGTGAGGGGGGGGGATAGGGTACCGTTTACCTCCACCATCTGTTCCCTCCCCTCAAGGTAGGATTGCATCCAGCTCACTGATAGACTATCAAAACCAATTGCTTTTAGCTTGTCAATCAGAATGGAGTGATTGACCGTGTCAAAGGCCTTTTGTAGGTCCAGCATGACCATGCCGCAGTATTTGCCTGCGTCCACCTCTTGTTTGATGTGGTCATTCAAATAGAGAAGGCATGTGTCAGTGGAGTGGGATGTTCTGAAGCCAGATTGGAATTCGTAGATTAGATTTTTTTCCGCTAGGTACTTTTCGACCTGTTCGTAGACTATTTTTTCCATGACTTTCGAGATGGAGGTGAGAATAGAAACAGGGCGGTAGTTGCCTGGGTCTAATTTGCTGCCCTTTTTGTGCAGAGGGGTCACCCTCGCAATTTTGAAGTCCTTGGGGACGTGTCCCTGTTTTATGGAGAGGTTTATTATGTGTGTGATGATTGGTGTGATGGCGGCTGCTGAGTCTCTGAGGAATTTGGAGGGGATGTTGTCATGGCCAGTGGCCTTGTTAGGTTGGAGGGCGCTCAGTTTATTGAGTACCTCATCTGTTGTTACCATTTCCAGCTTGAAGTCGTCCTTGCGGACCCCTAGGTTTTTGTAGTAAGCTACTATGTGTTCTACCCCATAAAGCCCTGAGTGGGAGGGTAGTTTGTTTACCAGTGTTGTGGCTATGTTTGTGAAGAAAATGTTTAAGTAATTGGCTACATCCAGCTTGTCTGTGATGAGCGTGTTGTCCGTTTTTATGTTTATGTTTGAGAATCTGGTTTTAAGTTTTTTACTGCATCCTAGTTGATTATTGAGTAATTTCCAAAGTTCACATGGTTTGTTTTTGTTTTCCTCAGTTTTGTCATTGATGAAATTCTTTTTTGCAGTTTTGATCATGGAGTTTACGTCGTTTCTTAGTCTGTTTCTTTCTAGTTTGAGTTCAGTCACGTGGGCTTGGAGTTCACTGCTCGTGCTTTTAGTGGGTGGGGGAGGTCTCCCTCACACGAGGCAGCCGACAGTGCAGCGCCAATGCAGAGGAAGGGGGGGGGGGGGGGGGGGACTAGGGATTGGGGTTGTGGGACGCCGCTCGCCACTCTTATCTCCCAGAGAGCCTTCGACTACAGAGCTCTCGGTTCGACCTTGGTCCAAGAATTTGTTTTGGCTGACTGACTGGCACAATTTATCCCAGCCACGTCCCTTTAAATTTGATTTGAATAGAGTGGAATATAACTCTATTGATTTGAGTGGAGTGAGTTTTAACAACTCCGTCCAAATGACTGAATGCATTATTAGTCCAAGTGTCCAAGTGTCTTATCAGTTCATTTTGGTAGATCCTGTGCGCGGTAAACAGATCCAAAATCTTCTTATTGCAGTCCAAAAGCTTTGATAATCCAAATAATACCACGTCTTCAAGTTTGTAGCCCAATTATGATGTCCCAATAGGCAGAGAGGGTTAGCCTTATTCTGCTTCTTGAAGAAAATATGCAATCCACTGATTAGATCCATTTAGAGTTGATTTGAGTATAGTCCGGCCACCGGCACGAAGCAGGGCATAGCAGCGTCAGGCTCCATGGTGCAGTAGAGGCGGCGGTAGGAACGGCCTTGAAGGCCTTGGGAGAGAGGAAAGAAATGCGACTTGTCTCTGCAAGAGAATTATACATATCTAAATATATCAAAAAACACAAAATTACAAGAAACTTGATATATAACATATAACATGCCCATAGTTTCTAGGGCTAATTGAGCCCCTTTACATATTTAACTAAATAATTCCAATTTCTCAATTGAGCATCCTTGAAAAACCATACCTCTTGCTTAGAAACAACGTAATTAAACCAGAAATAATAATGTAGGTATAAGGTGCTTAAAGGAAACAGGTTAAAAAGTTATCTTCATTCATACCTCTAGGTTCTATGCAATTCAACAGGTGGATATAATAACATTCACGTTGAAATAGTAACTTGTGTCTGTCTCCCCCTCTCGCGGGCCTGAGTACTAACTCTAGTCCCATGTATTTGAGATCGTTAACAGTATGTTTGCACTTGGAAAAATGTCGAGCTACCGACGACTTGACATCTGAATTTCTCACTGCACATTTGTGTTCACTGATTCTCGATTTAAAGGCTCTGGTTGTTTTCCCCACATAAGAAAAATTACACTGACATTTTAGCAAATACACCAGATTAGACGAATTGCACGTAATCCGTCCTTTAACGGGTATACTTTTACCCGTTTTAGGGTGTGTATAGAATTTGTCTTTGATCATGCCTTGACATTGTACACAGGCTTGACAGGGGACATTTCCATCAGGGATATTAGACATAAAATGAGTAGGTTTCCTTGGTCTAAGCTGAAGAGCTTCTCCTTTTTGAACCCGTCGGCGGAAAACAAAAGAATTAGAATGGCTTCTAAATGCTCAAAAAGTACATCTTTTCAGAAATCGATAAAAATAGAAAAATGACAATTTCTAGTGCTTTGACATGTAATGTATACGTCTCCTTACTTGCTAAACGTAATATGACTTGTAAATACGTTTAATTCTTGCTAGATGGTATGATTGTAATTATCTCCGTTTGCGAGGAAAACTACAGCGCGTCACGAAACGCACATACATGGACGCGCGCACACACACAATAGCGGTGTGTGCGCTGTGAATAGGTGTTAGACCCCGCAGAGGCGTGAGACTGAGAGGTATCTGAGCCTACCCCCGCATCCAAATTCTAAACAACAGATTGGCTTTTCATAATATGTATGAATTATCTCTTGCTTATTATCCACCTCGACTTTTTGCAGTTGTTTCTCCTGCGTGAGGAGTCTGAGGACATTCGCGGACATTCTCTCAGATAAAGAAAAAAAAAAGCTTACATACACACACACACACTCTCGCTCTCTCTCTCTCAATTCAAATGGGCTTTATTTGACAAGCTTACATACATTTCGGGTCATTTCATAATAGCAGCGTGGACCAGCTCTGTAACAACGCATCTCAAGCTGCTTTTTATGTGCAAGGAAGGAAGAGACCTCGGCCGTGAGAGAAATAGAAAGGAGCGCTCAGTAGTGGGCAATTCCAGCGTTATGGATGTTACATTCAGAGAGAACATCAATTCAAATGACAAGTGCTCTCTCTCTCTCTCTCTCTCTCTCTCTCTCTCTCTCTCTCTCTCTCTCTCTCTCTCTCTCTCTCTCTCTCTCTCTCTCTCTCTCTCTCTCATCTTATTGAATTTGCATTGAAAATGCAGATGCTTTCTTTTCTTTCTCACAGTGAATACTTAGTCCCATTCAGCCGCTAATTGTTGCTGTACATATTTATAGGGTATATGCTCTCGTCAAGCCCCCTGTCACGCAGCCGAACCAGCCAACTTCTAATTTTAATCTATTCAGATGTGTCTGTTGTGTGTGTGTGTGTGTGTGTGTGTGTGTGTGTGTGTGTGTGTGTGTGTGTGTGTGTGTGTGTGTGTGTGTGTGTGTGTGTGTGTGTGTGTGTGTGTGTGTGTGTGTGTGTGTGCGTGCGTGTGTGTGCGTGTGTGTGTGTGTTGATACGTGTATAACCATCATGCCCACTGCATTTGTGCGCCATGTATCTAGAGATATGATTCGATTACATTCCGATTTTTTGTCATTGCACAGCGCAACTACAGTACAACAAAAATAACTGAGTGCAAATGTAACAGTAAAGTGCATTATCAATATACAATGTATAGGTGATTAAATGTGATATTACAGGCTACTGAGTAATAATGCTAAACTGATGTATGTACAGTATAATTATGTATGTAATATATAAGTATGTAATTATGTACAGTGATACAGGTATAAATAAACTATCGTTGTAAGCCATACTGACCAGTGGTATAACTAGTAAGAGTAGGTGTACCTAAGGGGCTACACAACCCTGACTGTATTGAGATATGTTAGATTAAACCACTACTAAAGAATATTAATAGCCAGACAGTACAGTTAGACAAAATGGCGGACACTCCATTGACTGCGCGGGGACAGGGATACAAGTTGAACAAGCATCATGTTTAATGTTAATAGCAAACATACATATTTATTACGGTTCTCCTTTAATACTAGAATGTCAGTGTTAGGGTTTGTAACCGACCTCAAACGCAACGGCACAGAGAGAGTTGTTCAGAGTTAGCCAAAGCAAGGGCGTATTTATTTTCAGAGTTACAAGATGGAATGAAGTTGAGCAACCGAACAAACGGGGAATCTGGCATGTGAAGATTGTTGCGGCTCTGCAGATACTCCCAGTAGGTGGTGGTGAGGAATTGGCTTGTGACGTCTGAATCGGCTCTGCAGATCCTCCCAGCTTTCACTCCCGGTGGAAACGGAGAGAGAGGGAAATCAGAGTTAGCCCAGCGCACAACAGAAGCAGAGAGGTGAATGATCCAGTATATATCCAAGTGACTTGATCTTCGGTGTACCACAACACAAATTAGCAGAGAGGTGAATGATCCAGTATATATCCAAGTGACTTGATCTTCGGTGTACCACAACACAAATTAGCAGAGACGTGAATGATCCAGTATATATCCAAGTGACTTGATCTTCGGTATACCACAACACAAATTAGCAGAGTCCAGAGAAAAAACAATACGGTAATCCAAGGTGTAAATCCAACACAAAAATAGGTGAGAACAGTACAAACAAAAACGGGATCTCTTCGGTGTTTCACAAACACACAAAAAACTGATGATCCAAAAAGAACTGTTTCCAAAAACTCACCAGAGCGCAACGCGTAAAACGGGCAGAATACGAAGCGCAGCTCCGAACGGGGAACCAGGTTCTCCACAGGGATTCTCCACGAAAGTCCTGGGCCCTCATTCATCAACGTGTCTTACGCACAGATTTGTGCTTAACCTGTGCGTACGACCATTTCTAAGCAAAGAGTGGGATTCATCAATTTCAACTTGAACTTGACTCCGTGCTTATATTTACGCACAGCTCGGAGCACACTTAGCTGACGCCCAGTGGTAGAATATATTATTACAACAAGGAAATGAGCTTCTGTGCATTAGTTTCAACACTGGCATGTTCTGTATGAACCGTAATTCATTATAGTTCATTGTAAAATAGCAACAGTAGTGTAATTATGGTCAAAACCCTATAAATAGCATTTGGAATAATAGATCTTTCTCTCAGAATGAATGCAGCATGGTTTATATAGCGTTATCGGAATATACGGGGTGTACTGACTGACTGCGCTCCGCGTAGCTCAACTCGTTATTATTTTGCGCACAGACCGCAGAAACACGGGAACGTTTTGATTATATTTAAAAGGCTTTACGTTAAACGAAACAAGTGGAATTTCGAAGCTGTAAGCAGAATACAAGTCATATGAACACCCACAATATAGTGTTCTTCCCCCTTTTTACTGTATAAGAAAGAATAAAAAACGCATTGCAATGACACCAGGGTGTATGTGTATTACAAAACCCTTGCAATAATGTGTCTTAAATGAATGAAAAGCATACATGCTCTGGACACAGAGCATATCGTGTGGGTGATATGACTTGTATTATGCTTACAGAATTCCACGTATTTAGTTTTACAATGTCAAAGCCTTTTAATGTAAATCAAAACGTTCCCGTATTTCTGCAATCTATGTGCAAAATAATAACGAGTTGAGTTCTAACAAAGAAAATATTACATGCTGGTATGCTGATAGAGTAAACTATTATATGAATATGATATGATATAAGGTATACACTGGTCCGTCGCATACACTGGTATGCGCAAGTTACTGTTGCATAATGTAGGCTATGGCTGCTATTATATGTAATTCATATAGGCTACCTAATAGTATATGATTTTTAGAGGCATCTATTTTGTTGTCGGTAATACCGACAACAAAATAGATGCCTCTAAAAATCATATAGCCAATCGAACACAACTAATAAAGGCATTCATATTACAGCACGGTTATAATGACACACAACCAACGCCAAACAGTGGTCAACGAACGGTCTTTATTAGTATTTTGAGCTGTCCAGGCAGAATTGCAGCAATGGTCTTAGGGAGCCGTTGATATCTGACATCACCGTTTACAAGTCCGCCTTTTATTTATCCCATAACACGCGTTGTGTCTTCTTGGTTCGACAGCAGTGAACAATCTCCGTGAAGTTTCTCAGAGTTCCGCTCGGGTCAGTCCATTATTTCACATCCCATGGGGGGTGTTTCATCACTTTCATGACCATATATGGATAATCATGCACGAGCATTGACGGTAGAACAAAGTGGTATTCATCAACACGGAGGAGCATAGGACCTGTGTACGCACGGTTGATGAATCCCAATATTTCTGTGCGTGCACTGATTCTAAATTCTGTGCTTACGTGTGGAAATAGAACATCTTCTACGTCACATTGATGAATGAGGGCCCTGGAGAGCAAAAGACAGCGCCGGGGAAGGCAGGCAAATGCAGGAGTAATTCAGAACGATCCAACATCGATAGTAGGGGGATCAGAGTATATAAAGCCACAGGGCGCTGATTACA
Organism: Notolepis coatsorum; assembly: GCF_963971535.1. Lineage (NCBI taxonomy): Eukaryota > Metazoa > Chordata > Actinopteri > Aulopiformes > Paralepididae > Notolepis > Notolepis coatsorum. The sequence goes on from NC_140165.1 coordinate 199,008,680, forward strand.
AGCTGTGACAGCTGCGGGATGAAATTGATACTTGCTCCAGAAGCGTGCGGCGGGGAAAGCACCAATCAACACGGTACCTTACAGGAACGGAGCGTGTGGCGGGGAATGCAATTAATCAACAAAGTACCTCAAAGGAATGAAGCGTTTGGCGGGGAGCGGACCAAACCTCACAGTCAGTGCAACAAAGTCAACGGTAACGAATGGTTCCTAGACTACGGATACTCGACCGGTGGAGCTCTGAAGGGAGTGAGACGAAATGAGGCGATACAGGGAAAAGCAAGAGGGTGGCTGGAGACGATGGTTTCTCTCTAGAGCTCCTGCTCCAGAGAAACTGTAGACTGGTCGGATAATCCTGTCGTCGCTGGGAGAAGGGGTCTCGTACGGAACCGGTCCTTGTATTCCTAGCGCCCGATGGCAGGGTTAATAGCTATTAATCCAAAAGCCCGTTGGCATAGATGGTAGCTAGCTAGCTTCGTTTGTACGTGAAGCTAACCCGCAGACGGTCTCCAATGAGTAGTTATATCCAAACGGCGCTGGGTTTAACTATAAGTCTCTCCACGTTACTTCGCTTACACAAGTCACTATATTGTACCAATAATGGCTTGACAATATTATAGTTGTATCTAAGTAGCCATTAGCTCTCTATAACGATACACCGCTATCGGTCTGTGTACAACTGCACCAGACGTCTTTCACTCTCGCTCTGCTAGTTTTCCTGGTATGCTGCTGCTGCTGCTGCCGCACGTCGTCTACCCAACATACTCTATCTGGTTCCCTGTTGGACCCAGCCTGTTCACCTGTACAGAATCAATGTGCTTGCTCTGGGCTTGTCCGGGCATGTCTGAACATGTCTAGAAAACATGTCTAGGGGGTGCGCGCCCTGGCGCCTACAGCGTCAAGAATGGGACACAATAAGGCGAACGAAGAATACAATATATAAGTTATACAAAATAATAAACGCAGACTTTCAGTGTTAATCTGGACCTTCATAACAGTAGGTATGGGCTATATACAGATTATACTAATATTGATACAGGTATTCATACAGGTATGTGAACATGGATATATGCAGATATATCCAACCGTTTTAGGGATATCCGATATAGGGATATAGGGATATCCCCCTTAGGGATATATCAGATCGGATATATATGGTATATACAGTATAATAGTATTATTGTACATGGCTATCATACAGGTATGTAAACTGTAATATATAGATAGACTATAGGATGAGGTAGGTAGTTATGATATGTGTTATGTATCTGCATAGCCTGGGTGTCGGAGCATGTGGAACGTACAGAGTTGACAGAAAAGAATGCCCCCGCACAGAGTTGAATGCTCTCAAAAAGAAGGATGCTAGGGGCACCATCAGGATATGAGCATTTTTTCAATAAGTATGGATGCCTGAACACAGAATGACACCAGTATCACTGACTACCACGGCAAGCCTATAGAAAATTATTCTATTTAATAATAATAATAATTCTTTCTTTCTTTCTTTCTTTCTTTCTTTCTTTCTTTCTTTCTTTCTTTCTTTCTTTCTTTCTTTCTTTCTTTCTTTCTTTCTTTCTTTCTTTCTTTCTTTCTTTCTTTCTTTCTTTCTTTTTCTCTCTCTCTCATCCCCACCTGCCTGAAGAAGTCCACTATTATCCCTGTACCCAAAAAATCCAAGCCTGCTTGCCTCAACGACTACCGCCCTGTAGCTCTCACCTCCATAGCCATGAAGTGCTTTGAGAAGCTAGTAAAGGGCTACATCTGCTCCTCCCTCCCCATCAACATGGACCCCCTGCAATTTGCATACCGCCCCAACAGGTCCACGGAGGACGCCATAGCCCATGTGCTGCACACAGCAGCATCACACCTGGACAAGAGGCAGGGGAACTATGTGAGAATGCTATTCATCGACTACAGCTCGGCATTCAATACCATAGTCCCCTCCATACTCATAGCCAAGCTCAGGGACCTGGGCTTGAACTATGACCTCTGCCAGTGGGTCTTGGACTTCCTGACGGGCAGACCCCAGGTGGTGAGAGCAGGCAACTGCACCTCCTCATCCATCACCCTCAACATAGGGGCCCCCCAGGGCTGTGTTCTGAGTCCCCTCCTCTACTCCCTGTACACACACGACTGTGTGGCTCAGCGGAGTAGCAATACAATCATCAAATTTGCTGACGACACAGTGGTGGTGGGCCTGATCTCTGCCAACGATGAGAGGGCCTACCTGGAAGAGGTCAAGGTCCTGGCGGGATGGTGCCAGGAAAACAGCCTCTCCCTGAACGTCAGCAAAACAAAGGAGATGATTGTGGACTTCAGGAGGTCGGGGGTCAAGGACTACAGCCCCCTCAGCATCGACGGGGCACCGGTTGAGAGAGTCAACAGCTTTAAGTACCTCGGAGCCTACATATCCGAGGACTTGACATGGACCACACACATTGACAGTGTTGTGAAGAAGGCACGACAACGCCTCTACTTCCGCAGGCGACTAAGGAAGTTCCAAGTCAGTCAGAAGATCCTTAAGAACTTCTACTCATGTACAATAGAGAGCATCTTGACTGGCAACATCACCTCCTGGTTTGGGAATAGCACTGCACAAGACCGAAGCAGACTACAAAGAGTGACACGTTCAGCCGAACGCACAATTGGAGGGGGGCTCCCCACCCTCCAGAACATTTACAAGCGTTGCAGGGGCAAGGCTAAGAGAATCATTAAAGACTCCAGTCACCCGAACAACTGCCTCTTTGAACTGCTGCGGTCAGGCAAGCGATACCGGAGTCTCAAGGTGAGCACAGAAAGACTCAGAAGAAGCTTCTATCCCCAGGCCATCAGGCTGCTAAACGAACAATGCACACTACACAACAACAACCATCAAACGCACATAGCACACACATCCACACGCACACACTCACTTTAAACAAACACACTGTAGCACCCACTCCACACACTTTATAGCACACACCCACTTTAAACAAACACACTGTAGCACCCACTCCCCACACTTTATATTTATTGATGAAGGATTGCACTACAACTCGTACACCTTACTGTAAATTGTACCTAAATTGTACCTCATCCCATTTCTGCTTTGCACTATATAGTACTGTACATTAGTACACTGCATAGTATTGTATATTATATGGTAACTCAGTTACGTCTATTCTGCATCGAACATTGTACATATGTCTATACTGAACACTGTGACCTCATTTTCTACTTCTAAATTACATGCTATACTATGTTATTTGATACTATCTTGTCTAGCACAGTCTCTGGAGCGTAACAGTAAGAAGCATTTTGTATGAAAGTATTCTGTACTTCTGTATGACAACTATTAAAGAAACTTGAACTTGAAACTCTCTCTCTCTCTCTCTCTCTCTCCCTCTCTCTCTCTCTCTCTCTCTCTCTAAAATACACTATACTGTAAACAGTTTTGCATGATGATGCAGAAGCCCTGTGTTGGTATAATAATTATGCTATCTAGCTTGTGTGTCACTCTAGGGCTAGGCCTCCTGCTGGGTCCATTCACTGGAATAACAAAGGAACGACTGGGCCTTTGCTCCAGGTGTGAATTGTTCTAGTGACATTGATCACATTGAATTCTGGGAGTGTAGTTCTTTCATCAGATAGCTGAATGAACTTGGATCATTTTCAAGTCCTATCCTGGAATGTAGTTAGGATTTTACCAGAATGTTTGATAGGACATTGATTGAAAACTATCGGTTCAAATTTGACAATTGATGGCTTATTTTGAAGGTATGAATCTAATGTTGAAAGCGACAGAATCTGTAGCTTATTTCCTGTGCCAGAGAATTCGGCACCTCCACCCAAAGGAAGAGAAGCACTGGCCTTGTCGCTCTCACGACTAAGGCAGAGAGAGACCCGCACCCTTCTCCACGGTACGACCCTTACCAAATACTGGCAGGATGACATCATACCGAGAGGCCTGCGCATCACCAAGGAACCCATAATGAAGGCTCTAAATTAGCCAAGGTCAGAGCTGAGCTTTTCTCGTTAGAGGACGAAATTAACACAATTTTAGCTCCCGACCAACTGACCGAATTGCTTGAGTCAGTAAACCAGAAACTTGACAAATACAAACACGACATCGAGCTGCACAAGAGAGCTAAGAGCCATGAGGCACTCTGCTAGGCTAAACAAATATTTTTATTGTGAGGATGATCCAACAAGTTTGAACTAGTAGCAGTCTTCATCAGGGTGTGGTGTGGGAAAAAACACAGGTGAGCACCTTGATAAATGCTGAGTCTATTTAAAACTGAAACGTATCTTTGCTTATTAACAGGTGCTTCTTGGGCATTATCCCCGAAGAAAGGCTCCAGGGCAAAGAAGCGAAGCCCCATCAACCCTCAAGTGACCACCCTTCTTCGTAAGCTCATAGACTTTGAATGGTCTGCATAGACAATCGTCCTTCTCCTGTCGTCCCCTGACGTGACCACCCTTCTTCGTAAGTAAGCTCATAGACTTTGAATGGTCTGCAAAGACAATTGTCCTTCTCCTGTCGTCCCCTGACGTGACCACCCTTCTTCGGAAGCTCATAGACTTTGAATGGTCTGCAAAGACAATTGTCCTTCTCCTGTCGTCCCCTCACGTGAACACCCTTCTTCGGAAGCTCATAGAATTTGAATGGTCTGTGTTACGAAGGATCAGATTAAACCGAATATATATATATTTATTGATTGATATATATTGCATAATATTTGTATATCGTTTGATATCCCTTGTATATTCCTTGTACATATACACGGAATATCCCTTTAGCCTAGTACAGACCATAATATTTCATTCTCCTATTGGACAGCGGTCCACCAGGCGCCATTGCCATACCTCCAAGGTCTGGTTCAAAGTCACCGCCGGGGACTTGCCTGGACATGAACGGTTCTGCGCAAGGATATGAGACAGGAATAAAGCTGGTACTAGTTTGTTCACCTAAAGTATAAATACGGCACAGGTGAATACAGAAGCACTTAGTCTTAAGTGAGTTACCCAATAAGTTGAAGCCTCACCCACGATACAACGTGCAGTGAAGTATGGCCTGTTTGGCCCCAAATAGAGCATTGAGACCGCGTGCGAATTAATAACTGAAGTATCAGAGTTTAACGCTGTACCGTCGAGTTCGACCGATTCTATTAAGTCAGTAATAGTCTATTTGTGTATAGTGTATCGTGCGGCTACCGTTCTACAGTGACCAGCATCACCAACGTTTCCTCGTACCAGCTAGAGTGCTTATCCAGGCTGGGCTGCTTACCCTGGCGCTTTCACCCGAGGGGCCCTAGACGAGGACCGTGTGGATTATGTACACTGGATAACCTACCGACGACTGCATAGCCCTTTTCGGCTGGATTATATTTGCTTTTGGTCCTGTAATTGATGGAGCGGAGAATCGCAGACACCCACAATTGTGTGGGATTTACCCTGTGAGGAGCCACGTCGAGTCCGCCTCTCAGAAGCCTGAGGCCGGCTAGCTTTCTTCCATGCGGAGCTGCATGCTACGGAGAACAGCTGTATTCGTCTGCGGATCAAGATCTTATTGCACCGTCTCCTGTACTTGGAGTCTCCTTATCATCGTTGACCCAGACTCTACTACCGACAAATCCTCTCCCCTTGCTGGCTTACGACCGGAGGGACCCTACCAGTATCTCCCGCTATATTACCAGAGTACCATAGATATAATTCCTAAGATTCAGGTTGTATTATTATCTCCTGCATAATATGAGAATGGACATACGTTATTGATTTGCCTACGCACATTCCTTTGCCTTATAAGCGCATCTAAAGTAAAGTATATTATGTACTATCATTGCTGCTAATAAATACTTAAATCCAGTTTTGTGTGGAACCGAGTCATTGTGGGAAGTGTTCATCATAAGATACCTGTGTACTGTATGGCCAGTAGTAATGTACATAAGATGGTAGTGGTTTAATGATACCATACTTATCAATACAGTCAGGGAATTGTACCCCTCAGTTACAATTGGTCCTTCGAGCCGGATGGTAACTAGCGTAATATTAATATAGTGGTATTAATATTGACATGGCCAATGATGAACACTCCACAAAACGGTTCTCCTAAAATAGATCGCCTGCAGCGTAGACGGCAGACACCTCAGTACTTAGAGGATTACGTTGCCAGTATACCACCTAGCTTTCTACAGACGGTAAACGCGGAAAAAGTAGATAGTAAAATTATGTCCGACCCTACCGACCAGGCTACCCCGCCAGTAGAGACCCTAGTGGGTTCTAACGTAACTGACCAAGCTCACGGTGGGGACCAGGAGGGACCTGACATGACTTTACCCCCCGCCAAGACCGAAGAAGTAGTCCCCGGAGAGCTCCAGGATAAAGAAAGCCCTCCAGGGATGGAACTCGACCCACCACAAGAAGGGACGAGCACGCCGGAGATGGATCTCCTCGATTCGCCACAGGAGAACGGATCTCCAACGAGTACTACCAGGAGCGGATCACCTCAACCAGCGTCTTCCCCCAGCGAGGCGGACAAGATGCTGGCGCAGGCCTTCCTCGCCAGCCTGGCAGCCTCAACCGAGCGCGATCGACTCCAAGCACAGACTGAGCGCGAACATTCTTCCATGGAAAGAGAACGCCTTCAAGCGCAGCAACGGAGTGACGAAGACCGCATACGCCTAGAGATTAGGCGCCTCCAGACGGAAGAGAATATGGGAAGAGACCGCACCGAAGCCCAGCGCGCCGCCGCCGAAGCCCAGCGCGCCGCTGCCGGTGCCCAAAGAGAAGCAGAGCGCGACCTCGCTCTCACCAAGCGCGAAGCCGAGCGCGACCGATTACAAGCGCAGATAATGGAGCAGCTGATTACCAGGGCAACCCCCCCTCCCTCCGCACGGGGCTCCAGGGCCTCGTCAAGACAAGGGTCAAGGGCACCCTCCCCTACCCGATCAAGCGACCCTGAGCCCGACCACCAGAGAGAGCCTATACCCCTCTCCGAACCCCTTCCCCGACCGGTCCAAGCGAGACCCAGCTACAGGGAAGAACCGGTCTATACCGCGGAGAGGCTAAATAGACGACTACAGGATCTAGATGACCTGCCAGAGGAAGAAGAAGAGGGAGAGGAGGAGAGTCAAGCCCAACAGCATCACAGTACTCCACGGGACCAGGAGGTCCAGTACAGCCCAGGCTTTACCCCCGCGGCTCTGCGCTACAGACCCCCGACTCAATTCACGGGTGAGCTTGACGCACGACCAGCCCCGAGGAACAGCACCTGGGTACGCGGGCCTTGGTACCCAGCAGGTACCAGCCCACCATGACACGTAAGAGGAGACTCGCCTAGGAGGCCTCTCCTCCAACGCTCACCGATGTGCCAGCCATCCATGGCATCGTACCTTGGCACACCGACGTTCCCGGACTTCACACACGAGAACAGAGCACAGTACACAGAGCTACGAATGTGCTTGGAGACAATGATGTCCGATGTAGCTGATAAACCGTACAAATATGCTATCCTACTCAGGCACCTCAAGGTGCCCCGAGCGCACAATATAGCGCTGGCATATTCCACCTCTACTACCCCATACACCGCGGCTCTAGTAGCACTCGACCAAAGATATGGACGCATATGGGACTACGTAATACAAGAGATAAGGAATATTGACCGTCTACCCCCAGCCACAGACAATCGCTCACTAGATGACCTGTCTATCAAGGTACAATCCCTGGTAGGGATGCTGGGGGCGCAAAAGGAAAAGGGTATGCACGAACTGTACGCAAACTCTAATGTCGAGAGGATTTTAGAGAAGCTCCCGCCCGCCCGACAAGAGCGCTTCAGGCGGCAAAGAGACCACCGTGATCCTAACGGTCCCGAGCCATCCCTCCTAGACCTAGCCGACTTCCTGGCAAGAGAAGTCAACAGCCTACGGTTGGATACGTTCGTGCGGAGCACACCAAGCTCCAGAGAGGGACCTAGGAGAGCAAACGATGGCCGCAGATTGGTGACCGTCATGCACCAAGCAGAATCAGTACCGAGCAACAAGAACCACAGTACCCCCTTGATGAAAGAGAAGTGGAAGATGGTGTGCCCGTACTGCGAAAAGGAACACTGGCTGTCACACTGTGACACGTTCAAGAAGATGACCGCCGACGAGGTGAGTCAATGGATAAAGTCCAACCGACGCTGTTACCGATGTGCGCGCAGTCACATGGCAGCTGATTGCCGCTTAAAGAAGAGGTGTAGTCGGTGTGACGGAGCCCACTTAGACGTCCTACATGACAGTAACAGAAGAAAGCCTGCACCCTCAAGCAGCACAAAGGCAAGTGTTATGTACATTGACCCCGCCAGCAGCGGGGGCGCCCGGGTGCTCTTAAAGGTGGTCCGCGTAACATTGAGTTACCAAGACAAGGTCATGGACACCTACGCCGTCCTTGACGACGGGTCAGAGAAGACCCTTCTCCTCGCGTCCGCTGCGGCCCAGCTGGGGCTGCGGGGGAGCGAAGACCAGATGACGATTCGGACAATAAGAAGAGACCTAAAGACGATAAAGGGCGAGAATGTCTCCTTCACTATCGCAGCAAGCGGGCAGCCAGAGAGACGGTATATGATCACTAACGCTTTCACCAGCCAAGACATAGGCCTGTCGCAGTACACCTACCCCATCGCCAAGCTGATGGATAAATATGTGCACCTGCGTCAACTACCTATACCGCTCATAGACGGTGCCACCCCGACCCTGCTGATAGGCTCCGACCATGCAGACCTCATCGTCCCGATGGACCGGGTCCACACAGGGCCCAGAGGCTGTCCTGCAGCAGTCGAGACCCGCCTAGGATGGACACTACAAGGCCCCCTCGCTAGGTCTCCTAACCGAACAGCAGCCACTAGCTGCCTCCACTCCAGAGTGACAGAAGAAGACACCACCATCCTACAGCATGTCGAGAGGCTATGGACACTAGAGACAATGCCCTTTAAGAACGAAAAGAAAGACATTCGTTCCAAGGAAGACATTTATGCTATAGCCCTCCTCGAGCGGGGGACAAAGAGAGTCAAAGTCAACGGAGTGATGAGATACGCAACTCCACTCCTGAGGCGAGAGGGTATGCCTACCTTCCACGCCCCAAAAGAAGCGACGGAGCGGTATCTATTGAACACAGAGCGGCGCCTAGCCAGAGACCCCGCTCAAGAGACTGTGTACCGCGCTGAGATCGACAAGCTAATCACAGCGGGACACATAAAGAAAATTGACATTAAAGAGGCCGATCAGACGACCGAATCATGGTACGTGCCACACCACAAAGTCCACCACAACGGCAAGGATCGTATTGTGTTCAACTGCAGCTACCAGATCACAAAATCTGAATAAAGAGCTCTTGCCCGGCCCAACACTCGGCCCCTCTCTACTAGGCGTGTTACTACGTTTCCACCAAGACAAGGTGGCCATCAGCGGCGACATCAAAGGGATGTTCCTGCAGGTGCGACTAGTGGAGGAGGACAAGCCCCTGCTGCGGTTCCTATGGAGAGAGAGGATCGGGGACGAGCAACCAGCCATCTATCAATGGGAAGTCCTCCCTTTCGGAACCACATGCAGCCCATGCTGTGCTACGTTTGCACTGCAAAAACACGTCGCAGAGGACCCAGCAGCTGATGAAGAGGTCCGACAAAGTGTAGGAAATAGTTTCTACGTGGACAACTGTCTGCAAAGCGTCTCGACGCCAGAAGAAGCCGAGGCCCTCCTACTCAAGCTCCGCGCCTCCCTGATCAAAGGCGGCTTTGATCTCCGGCAGTGGGCCAGCAGCGACCCTCGAGTATTGTGCAGCCTCTCCCCAGAGGACAAGGCAGCAAGCAGCGAGACCTGGATGGCGACCATCCCAGGAGAAGCCCAAGAAATGACATTAGGACTAGTCTGGCGCTTCAAAACAGACTCGCTCCATTATAAACACACACCCCTGACCAAGGAGCAGGGAAGGTCGACTGCACTACCGATCACAAGACGGAGTGTATACAGAACACTCGCCAGACAATATGACCCGTTGGGATGTATTCTACCTTACACCACCAGGGCAAAGATGATTGTAAGAGCGTTATGGGACAAGGACCAGGGCTGGGACGACCCCATACCCGAACACCTTGCCTCCACATGGAGAGAGTGGGAGACAGAACTCAGCTCACTCCCAGGTGTCAACATACGCCGCAGCTACTTCCCACCCACAGTGAGGCCGGAGACGTGCCAGATGGACCTGCACGTCTTCAGCGACGCCTCCGAAGTAGCCTACGGTTCGGTGGCCTACTTGCGTGCCCGAGAGGAGGGAGGAGAAATACATACTGCTTTCATCCTGGCTCGCTCAAGAATAGCCCCATGCAAGCAACAATCTATCCCGCGTCTAGAGCTCTGCGCAGCCCTAGCAGGAGCGCAACTCGCCACGTTAATCCAACGTGAACTCACCATCCCGGTGCAAAGAACAATCTTGTGGTCAGACTCCACGACCGTACTCACATGGATCCGGTCTGATTCGTGTAGATACAAGGTCTTCGTGGGAGTCAGAATCACAGAGATCCAAGATTTAACAGAAGCAGCAAGCTGGAGGTATGTGGACACAAAACACAACCCAGCTGACGTCATCACCCGGGGAATGTCCCTGGATGACCTCACCCGTCACAATCTATATAGTGACGGGCCAGAGTTCCTCAAGCTCCCGGAAGAAGAGTGGCCTACACCCACCCCACGGGAGGCGAGTGAAGAGGAGGCAGAGAACAAGAAATCTATGTTCTGTGGGTTGACACACACACTCGTCCCCACAGACCCCAACATAGATGACTGCCTCACCCTTGAGAGTGCGCAGCTAAAGACATTCCTGTGGCACCACCCAGAGGTTCAGCCCACTACTGACATTACTGCAGCTAACTACGAAGAAGCAGAACTTCTTCTCCTACAGCGAGCCCAGAGAGACTCGTTCCCCGACGAGCTAGACTGTCTACAGGGAGCAAAGCCCGTCCCGTCAGACAGCAGATTGCTCCACCTAGCCCCCGAGAGCGACGCCCATAATCTCATCAGAGTGGGTGGTCGTCTGAGGAGAGCTCCAGACTTACCGGATGACGTCAAGTACCCGATAGTCTTAAACAGCCGACACAAGGTCACAGAGCTTATCATAAAGAAATACGACGAGGACGTGCATCACGCCGGGGCAGAGAGAGTCTTCGCGGAGATCAGACGTCGTTATTGGATACTGCAAGGGAGAGAAGCAGTACGACGTTTCCAGCGGACTTGTCTAGACTGTCGTAAATGGCGAGCACAGCCCAGTATACCCCGGATGGCTGACCTACCCCCCTGTCGCCTCCGACTCGGCGACAAGCCTTTTCACTCCACCGGTATGGACTGTTTCGGCCCGCTGTATGTAAAGAAAGGAAGAGGGACCGAGAAGCGGTGGGGTATTGTATTCAAATGCATGACCACCCGAGCGATGCACATAGAACTCCTTCCAACCATGAGCACAGACTCATTCCTTATGGCCTTCCGAAGATTCACATCGCGGAAAGGGAAACCGTCTATATTATTGTCTGATCACGGGACAAACTTCAAAGGCGGAGAAAGAGAGCTGAGAGAGAGCTTCCAAGCTATGGGCCCAGAACTTACGACCCACCTCGCTCCATACCAGATTGATTTCCAGTTTAATCCCCCGAATGCACCTCACTTCGGTGGAACTTGGGAACGAGAAGTACGTTCAATAAAGACAGCCCTGTACGCCGTGCTTGGGGCCCAGACCGTGGCGGAAGAAGTCCTAACGACAGTCCTCACGGAGATCGAGGGAGTATTGAACTCAAAGCCCCTCGGTTACGTCTCAAGTGATGTAGCAGATGTCGACCCAGTCACCCCCAACACTCTCTTGATGGGGCGGCTGGACCCCGCGCTACCACAGACAGTGTACAGGCCTGAAGAAGTGAACGGCCGAAGAATGTGGAGGTACAGTCAAGTATTCGCTGACAAGTTTTGGAACAGTTTCCTACTCCACTATCTACCGTCCCTACAGACCCGCCAGAAATGGGTGAAAGAGAGAGACAATTTGACAGAAGGAACAGTCGTCATGATTATCGACCAGTCACTACCCCGAGCTATGTGGCCGGCCGGCCGCGTAAGCAAAGTGATCACCGGTGCCGATGGAAAGGTCAGAGCGGCAGCAGTGCTCGTCCAAGGGCGGATCTACACCCGACCCGTGGCGAGGCTAATAGAGTTGCCAAGGCTCCCCGACACTATTGATGACGACCATGACCCCCTGACTTTGTGAACTGCCCTACCCTCCCAACAGACATTGAGTAGTGGACAGTGCGGTTAATCTGTCTCTGCTTATCTAATTAGGTGGGACTAATTAGGAGGCGGCTGTTACGAAGGATCAGATTAAACCGAATATATATATTTATTGATTGATATATATTGCATAATATTTGTATATCGTTTGATATCCCTTGTATATTCCTTGTACATATACACGGAATATCCCTTTAGCCTAGTACAGACCATAATATTTCATTCTCCTATTGGACAGCGGTCCACCAGGCGCCATTGCCATACCTCCAAGGTCTGGTTCAAAGTCACCGCCGGGGACTTGCCTGGACATGAACGGTTCTGCGCAAGGATATGAGACAGGAATAAAGCTGGTACTAGTTTGTTCACCTAACGTATAAATACGGCGCAGGTGAATACAGAAGCACTTAGTCTTAAGTGAGTTACCCAATAAGTTGAAGCCTCACCCACGATACAACGTGCGGTGAAGTATGGCCTGTTTGGCCCCAAATAGAGCATTGAGACCGCGTGCGAATTAATAACTGAAGTATCAGAGTTTAACGCTGTACCGTCGAGTTCGACCGATTCTATTAAGTCAGTAATAGTCTATTTGTGTATAGTGTATCGTGCGGCTACCGTTCTACAGTGACCAGCATCACCAACATTTCCTCGTACCAGCTAGAGTGCTTATCCAGGCTGGGCTGCTTACCCTGGCGCTTTCACCCGAGGGGCCCTAGACGAGGACCGTGTGGATTATGTACACTGGATAACCTACCGACGACTGCATAGCCCTTTTCGGCTGGATTATATTTGCTTTTGGTCCTGTAATTGATGGAGCGGAGAATCGCCGACACCCACAATTGTGTGGGATTTACCCTGTGAGGAGCCACGTCGAGTCCGCCTCTCAGAAGCCTGAGGCCGGCTAGCTTTCTTCCATGCGGAGCTGCATGCTACGGAGAACAGCTGTATTCGTCTGCGGATCAAGATCTTATTGCACCGTCTCCTGTACTTGGAGTCTCCTTATCATCGTTGACCCAGACTCTACTACCGACAAATCCTCTCCCCTTGCTGGCTTACGACCGGAGGGACCCTACCAGTATCTCCCGCTATATTACCAGAGTACCATAGATATAATTCCTAAGATTCAGGTTGTATTATTATCTCCTGCATAATATGAGAATGGACATACGTTATTGATTTGCCTACGCACATTCCTTTGCCTTATAAGCGCATCTAAAGTAAAGAGTATTATGTACTATCATTGCTGCTAATAAATACTTAAATCCAGTTTTGTGTGGAACCGAGTCATTGTGGGAAGTGTTCATCATAAGATACCTGTGTACTGTATGGCCAGTAGTAATGTACATAAGACGGTAGTGGTTTAATGATACCATACTTATCAATACAGTCAGGGAATTGTACCCCTCAGTTACAGTCTGCAAAGACAATTGTCATGCTCCTGTCGTCCCTGCGCCTCTTTTGTTCTTTTGAGTGCCTCTTTTGTTCTTTTGAGAAGTTTATTCATTAGTTTCATTTTCGGGGTAAGACCTGGAAGTACTAGTTTCATGGCGACAGTGGCTCCGGAGGTAGAGCAGTCGTCTGGCAATCCGGAGATTCCCGCTCCTCCCCGGGCAGCGTGTCGATGTGTCCTTGAGCAAGACAAAAAAAGCAGCCATTTACCATTTTACTTACGAATATGATTACTTTGTCTTGACAATAAAATCCCATAATTAACCCTGAAGAACTGGCGAAACGCTCGTTGTACAAGTCGCATCAGTCAGCTAAAGCAGTTTTGAGCAGTGTTGACCAGCAGTTTATAAAATAATATTTAAAATGTTTATTAGCAACGCCGAGCTTTCAAACCATTGTGTTTCTCTGTCCGAAACCCTTGTGCAACTGTGAATACCTTTGAATTTTCTCTGCGATACTTGTACAACGAGCATTTCGCAGAGGACCAGTTCTTCAGAGTTAATATGGGATTTTCCGATGGAATGTGAATGGGTAAAATGTGCACAAATTGTAAAAAAAGAAAACAGCCATTTAAAATTTCAAGAATAAGAATATAATTCTGTCTTTTGACAATAAAATCCCATAATTAACTCTGAAGAACTGGCAAAACGCTCGTTGTACAAGCCGCATCAGTCAGCTAAAGCCGTTTTGAGCAGTGTTGACCAGCAGTTTATAAAATAATATTTAAAATGTTTATTAGCAACGCCAAGCTTTCAAACCATTGCGTTTCTCTGTCCAAAACCCTCGTGCAAACTGTGAGTACCTTTGAATTTTCTCTGCGATACTTGTACAATGAGCGTTTCGCAGAAGACCAGTTCTTCAGAGTTAATATGGGATTTTCCTATGGGTAAAATGTGCACAAATTGTAAAAAAAAAAATAAAACTGTAATTTACCATTTCAAGAATAAGAATATAACTCCTGTCTTTTGACAACAAAATCCCATAATTAACTCTGAAGAACTGGCGAAACGCTCGTTGTACAAGCCGCATCAGTCAGCTAAAGCCGTTTTGAGCAGTGTTGACCAGCAGTTAATAAAATAATATTTTAAATGTTTATTAGCAACGCCAAGCTTTCAAACCATTGCGTTTCTCTGTCCGAAACCCTCGTGCAACTGTGAATACATTTGAATTTTCTCTGCGATACTTGTACAACGAGCGTTTCGCAGAGGACCAGTTCTTCAGAGTTAATATGGGATTTTCCTATGGAATGTGAATGGGTCAAATGTGCACAAATTGTAAAAAAAAAGAAAAGAAAAAAAGCAGCCATTTACCATTTTACTTACGAATATGATTATTTTGTCTTTTGACAATCAAATCCCATAATTAACTCTGAAGAACTGGTGAAACGCTTGTTGTACAAGCCGCATCAGTCAGCTAAAGCCGTTTTGAGCAGTGTTGACCAGCAGTTTATAAAATAATATTTAAAAGGTTTATTAGCAACGCCGAGCTTTCAAACCATTGCGTTTCTCTGTCCGAAACCCTTGTGCAACTGTGAGTACCTTTGAATTTTCTCTGCGATACTTGTACAACGAGCGTTTCGCAGAGGACCAGTTCTTCAGCATTAATATGGGATTTTCCTATGGGTAAAATGTGCACAAATTGAAAAAAATTAAAAATTACCATTTCAAGAATAAGAATATAACTCTGTCTTTTGACAATAAAATCCCATAATTAACTCTGAAGAACTGGCGAAATGCTCGTTGTACAAGTCGCATCAGTCAGCTAAAGCCGTTTTGAGCAGTGTTGACCAGCAGTTTATAAAAGAATATTTAAAATGTTTATTAGCAGCGCCGAGTTTTCAAACCATTGCATTTCTCTGTCCGAAACCCTTGTGCAACTGTGAGTACCTTTGAATTTTCTCTGCGATACTTGTACAACAAGCGTTGTAGGAGGACCAGTTCTTCAGAGTTAATATGGGATTTTCCTATGGAATGTGAATGGGTAAAATGTGCACAAATTGTAAAAAAAGAAAACAGCCATTTAAAATATCAAGAATAAGAATATAATTCTGTCTTTTGACAATAAAATCCCATAATTAAGTCTGAAGAACTGGCGAAACGCTTGTTGTACAAGCCGCATCAGTCAGCTAAAGCCGTTTTGAGCAGTATCCCAGAGCTCCACCATAAAAAACCTCAGAGTAATTTTTTATTCCTCCCTCTCATTTAATGCACATATAAAAAATGTCACCAAAATTGCATTCTTCCATCTTCGTAATATCGCAAAAATTCGCCCCATTTTAACTCTGGCTGATGCTGAAACCCTGATTCATGCTTTTGTCTCATCACGTCTGGACTACTGTAATGCACTTTTTTCAGGCCTACCTAATTCAAGCATAAAAAATCTTCAACTCGTGCAAAATGCGGCTGCACGGATACTAACTAGAACTCGAAAATTTTATCACATCACACCAGTTTTGTCCGCCCTACACTGGCTTCCTATTCAAGCCTGATCTGACTTTAAAGTGCTACTCCTCACCTACAACATTTTAAATGGGCTTGCACCGCTCTATCTATCTGATCTCATCTCCCGATACTCGCCCGCTCGTGCTCTGTGCTCACAAAATGCGGGGCTTCTATCGATTCCTAGGGTTAAAAAGAAATCCGCCGGCCACAGAGCCTTTGTCTACCGCGCTCCCTACCTGTGGAACAAATTACCTGCCGTCATCAGGGGCGCCTGCTCTGTCGAAGCTTTTAAATCCCTGCTTAAGACCCATCTTTTCTCTCTCTCCTTCAACCTACCCTGATCTCACCTGGTCGGGGACTGACCTTTAGATTAATCTGTCTAGTTTAGTTAGGAAGTTTATTTTCCCCCATGTCTGCTTTTTTGCAGCACCACAAACATGGGAACTCTCTAACTCCTCCCCCCCCACCTCCCCCCCCCCCCCTTCCCTCCCCCATCTCTCTGAGTGCCTGTCTCCTAGCGCTGACTAAGGTGATGAATGCCTCGGGGTCTTGGCCAAGATTGCAGTGACTGCTCTACATGCACCACTGAGGCCTTGGATCAGTTACTTACCGTCGTCTGTCCGTGGTCCTGTCAACTGATGTGTCAACGCGGTTTCATTGCTGGGTTAAGTACTTCTATTCTATTCACATAATATGCTTACTTCATATATCTACTCTATTCACATATATGCTTACCACTTGTATCTATTGCTATGTCCGCCCACTACAATCACACGAGCTGTCTAACGCCTGTCCCGTCTCCCTGTCCCCCTGTGAGTTGCTGTCCTGGAGTGCTGACCGGAGTGTCGGACGTCCCCATGATGAAGGCCCGGAGGATGCGACCCTCTCTGAGTGCCCTCCTGTCTCCGGAGGTCTCGTAGTGGTGACCGGAGTGCCGGACGTCCCGCGATGATGTTGGGGAGCTTGCGACCCTCTCTGCGCCGCCCCCTATCTCCCTGTCTCCGGCTGTCCCTGAGTAATGACCGGAGTGTTGAATGTCCCGTGATTAAGACAAGGAGGATGCGACCCTCTTTGCGCCGCCCCTGTGCCTCAAATAGATTCGCTATCAGCTCTATCTTCAATCTTTCAAAATGTTCAGTTGCTATCGCTATCAGCTCTATCTTTAATCTTTCAAAATGTTCAGTTGCTTTTGCATGGACTCATCTGTGTTTCACTACACACTTGAGTGCATGCTTACCAACTGTTAGTCTGCAACACTACTATCACCGACATCTAAGAAGGGAGATCCCCCCTTGAATGGCCCTTCTAAGGTTTCTCTCCTCCACACTGCCTGTGGAGCATTTTTCCCTATTGTTAGGTTTTAGTGAGTTTTTCCTTACCTTCGCGTGGGGTATGTCTGGGAGTGCTTGCATTCTTTCATTTATTTGCATTTATTTTAAATTTGTTGAACCTTATGGTGTTCTTGTTCTGTTCTTGACTTATTGTTATGTTTTCTTCTTGACTTGTTTAAAGAAGACATGTACGGCCCATGGGGACATTAACGTGTGTTGTCGGGCCTTATAAATAAATAAATTTGATTTGATTTGATTTATGTATTATACTTTATACTTATAACACATGCATCAGTCTGGTCTCCTTTGAAAGGTAACATTCTTACACAATAAAGAAAAATCATCATGCGATTAAATGCATCAATTCTGTCTCGCTGTTCAGACTCAACTGAACTCCCACCGGAAGAACCAACAGCTTAAGCTCTCTCTCTCTCGCTCTCTCTCTCTCTCTCTCTCTCTCTCTCTCTCTCTCTCTCTCTCTCTCTCGCTCTCTCAGGCAACGAGGTATTGCAATTCTATTGTGTCAAGATTTGAATCTGCTGTGGGGCCCCCTTGTGGCCTCGCACACCTACGCGGCCGTCCTGGGTTTGCCTCCCGCTCCCGGGCTGATTTGTCGCCAGGTCCTCCCCACATCTTCTCCGTTACGTACCGAACCGTGGCTTCTGTGCCTAATGGGTAGGGTAGTGTATTGTTACACTCCCAGACCAGCCCAAGTCTGGGACAGTATAAACAATAAGAGTTACTACCCCACACAAGGAATTGATAGTAGTATCATGGCGCCATATCTAGCGCTCACCTGCAGATAATGCAGTCAGTAAAGATCCTCTCTGATTGCATTAAAAATATGCTGTTGTTGCAATTAGTTTATTTGTTACAAGTGTTATCTGTTTAGGTTGTTCTTTGTGTTGGTATTCTTATCCTGTGTTTTGTATTGCCTAGTCCTCTTCCTGTTGTTTTGATTATTGTTTTGTTCCAAGTGCCTGTCTCTCTCCAGCTGTTTTTGATTATTAATTAGTTTCAGTATTTATTGCTTGTTGGTTGGTTGGGTTATTGTGGCGTCATTGTCTCCGCGTTGTCCCCGTGTCGTGCCCGTGTTCCCTGGTGTTTTGTCAAGTGACAAAAGTCATGCCGGTCTACTCCTGTCGTTTTCTTGTTTTCATTTCGTTGTTATGTTAGTACCAGTGCCAGTGCCTTTCGTTTGTTTTGTATTTTTGGTTATGATTCAGTAAAGATCCCTTCATTAAGTATCACCCTTCGTCTCTGCAAACTGTGTTCCCCTGGGAGCATGTCTATGTTCCCCGGGTCCTATGTTCCCCGGGTTCTATGTTCCCCGCTTTGATTGATTGATTGACATTTTTGAAAATGTTAGACCACCAGCCCTGATTCCAAACTCTAACCTTAACCATTTCGAAAGAGGGCCTAAGCTTAACCGTTCGAAACAAGGCGGACATTAATAATTAATAAAATAATAAAAATGTATACAATTTTCAATCTATTAATCAATCAAAGCGGGGAACATAGGACCCGGGGAACATAGGGATGATCCCGTTCTCCTCACCTCCATCGTCACCCCTGATCGTAACAGAATGACGCCACCAATCAAGAGCACAGCAGACAAGGTGGCAGACACTTTTTCCATCGTTAGTAGCATGGTGGACGGTGATCTGGAACATTACCCGCCTGCCAAGTGGGTATTCTGGCTCCAGATGATCAACAAGGTCCCAACGGAGAGTCCGACACAGGAGCCAGCAATGCGGGTTATAGCTGACCACGTCGCTGCCCTCATGGAGGGGTATAGGTCGCTCTCTACTGCCCTACCCACCAACCAAACCCCAGGTATGGTTCCCATGGCTAGCGTAGCTAAGTCAGCTAACCTGTTCCCCATTGTTAGCACAACCCCGTCTGCTAGCTTAGCCCCTGCAGCTAGCCAGGCCTCCCCAGCTAGTATAGTCCGCACTGCTAGCTTAGGCTCTGCAGATAGCCAGGTTCAACCAGCTAGCATAAGACTCATGGTCAGCCTAGCTCCTGAAGCTAACCAGGCCTCAATGGCTAACACAGACTCATCCGGTAGCCTAGCTCCTGCAGCTAACCAGACGTCCACAGTTAGCACAACCCTGTCTGCTAGCTTAGCCCCCGCAGCTAGCCAGGCCTCCCCAGCTAGCACAGTCCCCACTGCTAGCCTAGGCTCTGCAGCTAGCCAGGTTCAACCAGCTAGCATAAGACTCACAGTCAGCCTAGCTCCTGAAGCTAACCAGGCCTTAATGGCTAGCACAGACTTGTCCGATAGCCTAGCTCCTGCAGCTAACCAGACGTCCACAGCTAGCACAGCCCCGTCCGTTAGCTCAGCCCTTGCAGCTAACAAACCTCAGAGAAAAAGCAAGGCTCGGAGGACTAGCGTGGCTGTTGTTGGCTAGCTAGCCCTCCACAGCTGTTCTGGCCGTCACTCCCAGCCTGGGTCCGGTCGGCGTAGCCCCGGCTGTCACCGTAGCCCCAGCTGTCACCGTTCCTCCTCCGGCTTCCACATCCTGCCCAGCCTCTACGCCTGGTCTGGCTGCTACACTGGTTCCAGGCTCCTCATCTCCGGATCCTACGTCACGCCTCGCCGCCGAGACCGGTCTGGTCTCCACGCGCTGCCCAGCCGCTACACCTGGTCCGGCTGCTACGCCGGCTCCCGGCTTCTCAACTGGTCCTGGCTCGTCGACTGGCCCTGACGCTCCGTCTGGTCCAGCCCCACGGCGAGGACCAGGGCACCGGTTCCCGTGTTCCCTGGTGTTTTGTCAAGTGAGTTCATACCTGTCGTTTTCTTGTTTTCATTTCATTGTTAGTACCAGTGCCAGTGCCTTTCGTTTGTTTTGTATTTTTGGTTATGATTCAGTAAAGATCCCTTCATTAAGTATCACCCTTCGTCTCTGTCTCGGCTCTCTCATCCTTGTCTGCAAACTGTGTTCTCCTCACCTTCATCGTCACCCCGATCGTAACAGTGTATGGGTAGGGTATAGTGTATGGGTATGTTACCAGGCCTGGACTGGCCATCTGGCATACCGGCCATTTTCCCGGTGGGCCGACGCACCTTTGGGCTGTTATGATTTGATAAAAAAATATATATTTATAAAAAAAAATATATATATATTTCTTTTTTAAGTTTGGTCAACGACCGGCCCACTACTAGGCTCGGACAGCGGCCTATTGGTACTGACTGACACTGGGCTGGCCCAATCACATCTCTTACTAAGCACTTAGCACCCCCCCCCCCCCCCCGCCAGTCGTGCAGGTACATGACTGAGATGGGGGCTGGTACATGACTGAGATGGGGCTGTGGTACATGACTGAGATTGGGCTGTGGTACATGACTGAGAGGGGGCTGTGGTACATGACTGAGATGGGGCTGTGGTACATGACTGAGAGGGGGCTGTGGTACATGACTGAGAGGTGGCTGTGGTACATGACTGAGAGGGGGCTGTGGTACATGACTGAGAGGGGGCTGGTACATGACTGAGAGGGGGCTGGTACAGGAAAGGAATGTGGATCACTACCCACTTTCAAAACCTCTCTCAAGGGACACCTACGGGAGACTGCAATTCAACACTGGCCCCTGTAAATATCCTAACCCAACCCTCTCCAATGTACAGTCATTTACCTAGTATGGTTTTGTCAATAGTCCAATGTACAATTTTGTTTGTTTGTACAGTGTCTCCTCCCCCCCCCCCCCTCAATGTACAGTTTTGCTTGTTTATACAGTGTGCCCCCCCCCCCCCAACCACCTCCAATGTAAATTACCCAGTATGGTTGTCAATATCCCAATGTACCCAACCCCCCCCCACCCAACCTCCTCCAATGTACAGTTTCTACGTCAAATGTATATACTCCCTTTTCTTGACTCCTTCTGTATCACAAACAGTACTGTATTTGCAAATCTGGTATGTCATAAATGTATAGATGTAGCAGTACTGACTATCTGTATGTCATGTATGTCATATATGTCCTGATGAATTGAAAATGGGGGACCCTGATGTAAACAAGACGAAAGTCTTTCTCTGGTCTGCATCCCCTTAACAATTGTGTGTATTGAGCTGTACTGTATTGTACCCATTCTGCAATCTGTTAATACAGTTTTGAATCAATCAATCAATCAATCAATCAATCAATCAATCAATCAATCAATCAATCAATCAATCAATCAATCAATCAATCAATCAATCAATCAATCAATCAATCAATCACATGACTGAGAGGGGGCTGGTATACAGGACTGAGAGGGGGCTGGTATACATGACAGAGGAGGCTGGTACATGACTGAGATGGGGCTGTGGTACATGACTGAGATGGGGCTGTGGTACATGACTGAGGGGGGCTGTGGTACATGACTGAGAGGGGGCTGTGGTACATGACTGAGATGGGCCTGTGGTGCATGAAAGAGATGGGGCTGTGGTACATGACTGAGAGGGGGCTGTGGTACATGACTGAGAGGGGGGCTGGTACATGACTGAGAGGGGGTTGTGGTACATGACTGAGAGGGGGCTGTGGTACATGACTGAGAGGGGGCTGTGGTACATGACTGAGAGGGGGCTGTGGTACATGACTGAGAGGGTGTTGTGGTACATGACTGAGAGGGAGCTGTGGTACATGACTGAGAGGGGGCTGTGGTACATGACTGAGAGGGGGCTGGTACATGACTGAGAGGGGGCTGGTACAGGAAAGGAATGTGGATCACTACCCACTTTCAAAACCTCTCTCAAGGGACACCTACGGGAGACTGCAATTCAACACTGGCCCCTGTAAATATCCTAACCCAACCCTCTCCAATGTACAGTCATTTACCTAGTATGGTTTTGTCAATAGTCCAATGTACAATTTTGTTTGTTTGTACAGTGTCTCCTCCCCCCCCCCCCCCCCCCCTCAATGTACAGTTTTGCTTGTTTATACAGTGTGCCCCCCCCCCCCCAACCACCTCCAATGTAAATTACCCAGTATGGTTGTCAATATCCCAATGTACCCAACCCCCCCCCACCCAACCTCCTCCAATGTACAGTTTCTACGTCAAATGTATATACTCCCTTTTCTTGACTCCTTCTGTATCACAAACAGTACTGTATTTGCAAATCTGGTATGTCATAAATGTATAGATGTAGCAGTACTGACTATCTGTATGTCATGTATGTCATATATGTCCTGATGAATTGAAAATGGGGGACCCTGATGTAAACAAGACGAAAGTCTTTCTCTGGTCTGCATCCCCTTAACAATTGTGTGTATTGAGCTGTACTGTATTGTACCCATTCTGCAATCTGTTAATACAGTTTTGAATCAATCAATCAATCAATCAATCAATCAATCAATCAATCAATCAATCAATCAATCAATCAATCAATCAATCAATCAATCAATCAATCAATCAATCACATGACTGAGAGGGGGCTGGTATACAGGACTGAGAGGGGGCTGGTATACATGACAGAGGAGGCTGGTACATGACTGAGATGGGGCTGTGGTACATGACTGAGATGGGGCTGTGGTACATGACTGAGGGGGGCTGTGGTACATGACTGAGAGGGGGCTGTGGTACATGACTGAGATGGGCCTGTGGTGCATGAAAGAGATGGGGCTGTGGTACATGACTGAGAGGGGGCTGTGGTACATGACTGAGAGGGGGGCTGGTACATGACTGAGAGGGGGTTGTGGTACATGACTGAGAGGGGGCTGTGGTACATGACTGAGAGGGGGCTGTGGTACATGACTGAGAGGGTGTTGTGGTACATGACTGAGAGGGAGCTGTGGTACATGACTGAGAGGGGGCTGTGGTACATGACTGAGAGGGGGCTGGTACATGACTGAGATGGGGCTGTGGTACATGACTGAGAGGGGGTTGGTAGATGACTGAGAGGGGGCTGGTACATGACTGAGAGGGGGCTGGTATACATGACTGAGAGGGAGCTGGTACATGACTGAGAGGGGGCTGGTATACAGGACTGAGAGGGGGCTGGTATACAGGACTGGGAGGGGGCTGGTATACATGTCTGAGAGGAGGCTGGTACATGACTGAGAGGGGGCTAGCTGGTACATGACTGAGAGGGGGCTGGTACATGACTGAGAGGGGGCTGGTACCATGTATTGTACATCATTGTAGGTCAAACCAATAAAAAGTTAATTTCCACGGCAGCCATTTTGGATTTTGGTCTCTCACAAATGTTCCCCGCCTTTTTTTTTTTAAATACACCTGGGCTAAATTTGTTTATTACTCCTAGATGACAAATCCATTGAGAAACGAAGTGCCACAGATGACCCAACTACTAGGTCCATATCGTATCATCATAATATTATTTAAAAAATCATTAGGATAAGGGTTCCCTTGATAAAGATGCATGAAAAGGCTGTATAATATAACACCTGTAGCTCAACTGCAAAAACTGCTTTTTTTATTTGATTATATTTGTATTTGGAAATTAAAAACACATCATAAAAACAAATTATCTTGACCAATTTGTATTTCTGAGGATATCACCTAAAAGCATTCATTAAAACACTTATTTCCAAGGTGGTCCTCGATGGAAGACATAAAAACATAGCACATCATAGCCTACTCAACTGCTCATTGTTGCTCAACTGCAAAAATGTATGCCTATACGCAGGGCCGCCTGGGAGAAATGCGAGGCCCGGGCGAGATTGAAACGCGAGCCCCCCCCCCCCCCCCCTAAAGGTAATTTTTTTTTTCTTTTTTTTTATACAGTCAACATATTCTTAAATAATAGCGCTGCCCGAGGCTGGGCATGATACAGTCAACATATAGCAAGAGAGAGAGAGAGAGATAGAGCTCCCATTCTACAGTCAATATACAGTGTTATCGCTTTGTAACACTGTACAAATTTCTCCACAACACACATGTACAAGTGGCAGTAATGCAGAAAATCCAGCAAGGGAAGAAGCAGTGTAGAAAACAGGTGGAGTTTTTGCCTAGCAATGGGAATGCTTTGGCTGTACTGTGTAGATAGAAGTACACACTCTAGTGTTGATGTCTTTGTTTACAAGGCTTCAGGTATGGTTGCTCTGCTACAAACACAGTAGAGCAGCTGTGTGCACATCCAACCTGTTTTAGGCCAGGTGCAGGATAAAACTAAATGTGACTGAAGGAAAAATTGCAATGAACTGACCAACACAATTGACAACTATAAGCAATGCAATGCTCAGAGAGAGAGAGAGAGAGAGAGCGAGAGAGAGAGAGAGAGAGAGAGAGAGAGAGAGAGAGAGAGAGAGAGAGAGAGAGAGAGAGAGAGAGAGAGAGAGAGAGAGAGAGAGTCTGTGATGATCCAGACAGAGAGAGTCTGTGGTCCAGACAGAGAGAGAGAGAGATAAGCAAGACAGCTAAGATGAGCCCCTAAAGGATATTCAACTTTTAATGGAAGAACAAAACAGAAGGAAAAGATAACTTCAAAGGCAACATGAATATACATAGATCCAAAAGGACAAAGATCAACACTTAAATCCAAAGAGAAGAGGATCTATACCAGAGAAAACAAAGTAGCAAGGAGCCAACGGCCGACATCAGCTAAGGAGGCTAACTGCAAATAGAGTAGCCAGGTACTGACACCAGGTACGCACCGTTAGCTACGACAGCTAGCCGGCCCGTTTGGCTCAATATAATGTTAGCTACGTTAGCTAGCCGGCCCGCTTTGGCTCAATATAACGTTAGCTACGTTAGCTAGCCGGCCCGCTTTGGCTCAATATAACGTTAGCTACGTTAGCTAGCCGGCCCGCTTTGGCTCAATATAACATTAGCTACGACAGCTAGCCGGCCCGCTTGGCTCAATATAACGTTAGCTACGTTAGCTAGCCGGCCCGCTTGGCTCATTATAACGTTAGCTACGTTAGCTAGCCGGCCCGCTTGGCTCAACATAATGTCTACGACAGCTAGCCCGCCCGCTAGCTCAACATAACGTTGGCTACGATAGTTAGCCGGCCCGCTAGCTCAACATAACATTAGCTACGATAGCTAGCCGGCCCGCTAGCTCAACATAAGGTTAGCTACGATAGCTAGCCGGCCCGCTGGTCCAACAGAACGTCAGCTACGATAGCTAGCCGGCCCGCTGGCTCCACATAACGTTAGCCAACATAACGTAGCCACGATAGCTAGCCGGCCCGAGAGAGAGAGAGAGAGAGAGAGAGAGATATCTCCACGGCGGGAATAGAATAGAGTGCATTAAAAACTCACCAAACGTCCAAGAGGATGGAGACAACCGCGTGGAGTTGACGAAGTTCATCTGCCGAACGACCGTCCTCTTCATCTTGGCATAACAATGCTGCACGTGCTCTCTCTAGGTTAGCTAACGCTAGTTAGCCTTTAGCTAAGCTACTAGCCGACATGGCTATCCCGACTGAACCACACGTTAGCACTCGATATTATAACGTAGCTAAAGCTAACTAGCTGTCCCTGCCTTTAGCTAAGCTGACATGGCTAGCCTGACTGAACTTTCTAGCATGCAACAACTTTCATCTTCAGTCCATCTGCCGAACGACCATCCTCTTCGTCTTGGCTGGCATAACCTCCAATGCTGCACACGCGAAATAGTCAGACGCAGCTGACGCACGCTGGCCGACTGTACAAATGTAAGCCCTCCCTTCGTTGAAACCAATAGTATGTCTGCTGCAGAGCCCCAGAGCTCCAATAGTGAGTATGTCTGCTGCAGAGCCGCAGAGCCAGGAACAAGTCAGACACATTCTACAAACGTGTCTAATGTGAAATATATAAGCATATAAGCAAAACTAGATGTTAGGTCTGTGATGAAAAAGGGCCTCGCGGGAAGGGGGGCCTCGCATTTCTTTTTTTATTTAAAAAAAAAAATAAAAAAAAAAAAATTGTGCGAGGCCCCCCTTCCCCCAAGGCCCTGTGCGACCGCACTGCTCGCACACCCCCTGAGGCGGCCCTGCCTATACGTATTAGCCTACAGGGAAAAACACATTCACAACAGGCAGCACAGTTTATTTTCAGCCAAGTATGGTAATAAGGTAACGATTAGGATATATATGGTATGGATTACTTACTCTTATAACTTATTACTATTTGTGGTAGCTCTAGTCTCCACCTACACAAATAGTTTTTGTGCTGTCCATTGATCATGCACCTTCACGTGGTAGGCACATTAACTGTAGGTCAAACTCCCCAAACAAACAAGCACACCATTGATTTAATTGCCATATAAATCACATACAAAGATCTAAGTATTACTCCTCTCTGAACATGAATATAAAACAAGAAGGTGATCTATTAATTGTGTAAACCTTATGCAATATTCATCATTGATATTTGAATACTTGAAATCTGTATGAACTGAGTAGTTAGTATCAAATGAAATAAGATGGAACAGCTCCATGCATTCATTGAATAAACAACTAATTTGCTCATAAATGTCATGTATGTTGTGTATGTCATAAATGTCTATATGAATTGAAAATGGGGGACCCTGATGGAAACAAGACAAACGTCTTTCTCAGGTCTGCATCCCCTTAACAATTGCATGTATTGAGCCGTACTGTATTGTACCCATTCTGCAATCTGTTAAATAAAGTTTTCATTCATTCATTCATTCACTCATTACTCATTTGCTCATTACCAGTATGGTATTGTTTAAATTGTACAGCCTTTTGCACATCTTTGTCAGGGAATTCCAACAATTCTGGACCTGAATGTACCAGTTAATTGTAATCATCTCTCTCTCCTTATGTCTAGTCAAGCCAGGTTGTGGAGGAGAGAGACAGGGATGAACAGGCTATAGACTACTATAGTGCCCTTTTGAGTGGCAAAAGCGAGAGGACGTGCCCTATTGGTGCCCCTCCAATGGTTAAACTTGACCATGTGCCCCCACAGTTGAAAATATTGCGCTAAAATGCTCTTTTGAGTGTCGAAAATGAGAGGACATGCCCATTGGTGCCCTTCCAATGGTCTAAATTTGACCATGTGCCCCCACAGTTGAAAATCATCACGCAAAAGTGCCCTTTTGAGTGAAAAAACTAGAGGATGTGCCCCTCCAATGGTCTAAACTTGACCATGTGCCCCCACAGTTGAAAACATCACGCTAAACCAAAGTGCCCTTTTGAGTGGCAAAAGCGAGAGGACGTGCCCTATTGGTGCCCCTCCAATGGTTAAACTTGACCATGTGCCCCCACAGTTGAAAATTTTGCGCTAAAATGCCCTTTTGAGTGTCGAAAATGAGAGGACATGCCCATTGGTGCCCTTCCAATGGTCTAAATTTGACCATGTGCCCCCACAGTTGAAAACATCACACTAAACCTAAAGTGCCCTTTTGAGTAGCAAAAGCGAGAGGATGTGCCTATTGGTGCCCTTCCAATGGTTAAACTTGACTATGTGCTCCCACAGCTGAAAATATCACGCTAAAATGGCATTTTGAGTAACGAAAATGAGAAGACGTGCCCATTGGTGCCCTTCCAATGGTCTAAACTTGACCCAGACGGTTAAATAATGTCACGCAAAAGTGTTAGCTACAACTCTGAGCAGCCCTGTCACTACAATATTCCATCCATTTAAATGTTCAGTTTTAGACACATCCCCTCTTGAATGTTCAGATGCCAGAGGGCTTAATGCAGTCTGAGCTGTAACCCTGCATCCTACTGCAGTGTGTGAGGTAGGTAATACATCAAGCTTTCTTTGAAGTAGCAAAGATTGAGTTTTTTTTTACCAATTATGCATTACTAAATACACTATTAGTATTTAGTAATGCATAATTGGTAAAACAAACTCAATCTTTGTACACAGCAAGTGCTTTTATTGATGGCAGTATGTTTTAGCCTAGGCTAGCTGTATTACTACTAACTAAACAGGTACCTTGGCTTGCTTAGCTGATTCTATGCTAACCTGTGTTCTCAATTTAGAAATAAAGTGTACAAATTATTTTAGGATTATTTGCACAAAATATACTAGCACTTTAAAGTTCAGTGTGAATTGCTTTTTAAAGCTAATTTAAGAGTGGTAGTGTTACAAAGGGTCAGATTAAACCGAATATATGTATTTATTGATTGATATATATTGCATAATATTTGTATATCATTTGATATCCCTTGTATATTCCTTGTACATATACACGGAATGTCCCTTTAACCTAGTAGTTACACAGACCATAATATTTCATTCTCCTATTGGATGGCGTGCCACCAGCGCCAGTGCCGAGCCCCTAGAGCCGACTTGAAAGCTACCGACACAACATGTCTGTACATGCCCAGCCTCTGCCCAGGGATACGGCGACAGAAATGAGATTGGCACTATTTATTCCCCGTACATATAAATATGGCGCAACGAATACAGGACTTCCTTTTCGGTTCCTTTTCAGTTCGAGTTGGAGTTCAGTCTTGTTCAGTTCAGTTACCAAGTAAAGCCTCACCCACTATGCAACGTGCGGCAGAGTAGGGCTCGTATTGCCCCAAATAGAGTCGTGTTTATCCTACTACGTTTGTTCAACGTATCGTTCGCTACTTACTAGTAAGCCTTCATTACGAGTCAAAGACCACGTGGAGTGAGTAATTGTGTGTCTACATAGAGCACTTATTGCCACGTGCTAATAGGATAGTAACGTCAAGTTCAACTGTGAACTACCGCGCACCGGAGGATCTCCCCGGCGCCAGCAGAGCCCTTTCCGGCAGGATTATTCTTATTCTTCATTGCTTTGACTGTGGCTGCTGGAGCAGAGAACCGTCTACCCCGCTGCTGTGTGGGATCTACCGTGAGGACATCACTCGAGCCCGTCTCAAGGAGAGACTCCACGGCTTCACCTGTGCGGCGCGCACCCTGGGATTACAGCTGCCGTTTTCATCCGCTGCTCCAGGGAGTAAGATCGCCCCCCGAGCAGGGCTTGTTGAAGTCCCTGTGGAACCATTGACTTTGCATAGAGCATTGCCTCCCCCTGCTGGCTTACAACCGGTAGTAAACCCCCTTCCCAGAGTACCATAGATATAATTGGACATTCATTATTGATTTGCCTATGCATAATTCCTTTGCCTTATAAGCGCAATTAAAGTAAAGTATATTATGTAATAATACCTTTGATGTAATAAATATTCTAAACGAGTATTTGTGTGGAAACCGTATCATTGTGGAGGAGTTCTCATCTGATATACTTGTGTACGGTATGGCCAGTAATGTACATAAGACGGTAGTGGTTTAATGATACCATACTTGATTAATACAGTCAGGGAATTGTACCCCTCAGTTACAATTGGTCCTTCGAGCCGGATAATAATTAGCGTAATATTAATATAATATTAATATTGACATGGCCGATGACGAACACTCCACAAACGGTTCTCCTAAGCTAGATCGCCCGCAGCGCAGACGGCAGCCACCTCCCTATCTAGAGGCATACGCTGTCAGTCCAATACCTAGCTTTAAAGGGAAATTAAATACGGATCAAATAACTAAAGCGGATAGTAAAATTATGTCCGACCCTATCAACCAGGCTACCCCGCCAACAGAGGCCCTAGTGGGTTCTAATGTAACTGACCAAGCTCACGGTGGGGACCAGGAGGGAACTGACACGACTTTATCCCAAGACAACGTCGACGAGGTAGTCCCCGGAGGGCTCCAGGATAAAGAAAGCCCTCCCGGGATGGAACCCGACCTACCACAAGAAGAGACGCGCACCCAGGAGATGGATCTCCTCGGTACGCAACAGGAGAACGGATCTCCAACAAGTACTGCCGGGAGCCGATCGCCCCGAACGGCGTCTTCCCCCAGCGAGGCGGACAAGATGCTGGCGCAGGCACTCATCGCCACCCTGGCAGCCTCCACCGAACGCGATCGACTTCAAGCGCAAGAGACGCGCGAGCGCGAACATTTTGCAGGCGAGCGAGAGCGCTTCCAGGCGCAACAAAGGAGTGAAGACGACCGCATAAGACTGGAGACCAGACGCCTCCAGACAGAAGAGAACATTGAGAGAAGCCGCGCCGATGCACAGCACGCCGCCGCCAATGCACAGCGCAACGTCGCAAATGCCCAGCGCGACGCTGCCCAGGCCAGCGCCAATGCGCAGCGCGACGTCGCCAATGCCCAGCGCGAAGCAGCGCGCGACGCAGCCCATGCCCAGCGTGAGGCAGAGCGCGACCGGCTGCAGGCGGAGCTGATGGACAAACTGGTTGCCATGGCGACACCCCCTCACTCCGCACGGAGCTCTCAGAGATCGTCAAGACATGGGTCTAGGACACATTCCCCTACCCGACGAAGCGACCCGGGACCCCGCCAACAGGAGGATCCTGTCCACGTCTCCGAACCCCCTCCCCGGCCGGTCCATACGAGACCCAGCAACCGGGAAGAACCGGACCACGCCGAGAGACTGAACAGAAGACTCCAGGTCCTAGCAGAGGGAGAGGAGGAGGAAGAGGAGGAATGTCAAGCAGACCAGCAGCAACGTACTCTGGCCCAGGAGGCCCAGTACAGCCCCGACCAGCAGCAACGTACTCTGGACCAGGAGGTCCAGTACAGCCCAGAAGTTACCCCCGAGGCCCTGCGCTACAAACCCCCGACTCCACTCACGGGTGAGTTTGACGCACCGCCAGCCCTGAGGGACAGCACCTGGGTACCCGACCTTCGGTACCCACGAAGTACCAGCCCAAGACGACACGCACGGGGAGACTCGCCTAGGAGGCCTCTTCCCCAACGCTCACCGATGTGCCAGTCATCCATGGCATCGTACCTTGGCACACCGACGTTTCCAGACTTCACCCATGAGAACCGAGCACAGTACACGGAGCTACGGATGTGCTTAGAGACAATGATGGTTGATGTAGCTGATGAACGCCACAAGTATGCTACCCTATTGAAGCACCTCAAGGTGCCCCGAGCGCACAATATAGCGCTGGCCTATGCCAACTCTACTACCCCATACACAGCGGCTCTAGCAGCACTCGACCAACGTTATGGACGCGTATGGGACTATGTGATACAGGAGATAAGAGACATTGACCGTCTCCCCCCAGCCAGAGACAACAGAGCATTAGATGACCTGTCTATCAAGGTACAGTCCCTGGTAGGGATGCTGGGGTCCCAAAAGGAAAAGGGTATCTATGAACTGTACGCTAACTCTAATGTAGAGAGGATATTAGAGAAGCTCCCTCCCGCCCGACAAGAGCGCTTCAGGCGGCAGAGAGACTACCGCGACCCCAACGGTCCAGAGGCATCCCTCCTAGACCTATCTGAGTTCCTCGCCAGGGAGGTCAGTAGCCTACGACTCGACACGTTCGTATGGAGTGGACCAAGCCCAAGACTCGGACCTCGGGGACAAATGGATAACCGCCGGTTGGTGACCGTTATGCACCAAGCCGAATCAGTACCGCAGCACAAGAACCACAACACCCCCTCGACGAAAGAGGACCAGTGGAAGATTGAGTGCCAGTACTGTGAGGGAGAACATCGGCTGTACCAATGCGACACCTTCGGGAAACTGACCACGGACGAGGTGAGTCAGTGGACCAAGGACCACCGCCGCTGCTTCCGCTGCGCGCGCAGCCACCTAGCAGCTGAGTGCCGCTTGAAAAAGAAGTGCAGCAGGTGCGGTGGCACCCACTTGGAGGTCCTGCATGACATCAACAGGCGTCAGCCAGGACAACAGAGTGGGCCCGTCGCGGTAATGTACCATGCCGAGGCGGTGGCACCAGCACCAAAGTTCCACCAGACCGCTCCCTGGTGTCCCGACTGCTACGGCAGACACTGGGAGCCACGGTGCGACTCGCACCATATAGATTCTACGTCACCACACACAGGAGTGCTCCACATTGACCAGCATAGCGGGACCCCCCGTGTGCTCCTCAAAGTGGTCAGGGTGCTCCTGAGCTACGAGGACAAGGTCCTGGACACTTACGCCGTCCTGGACGATGGGTCTGAAAAGACTCTCCTCCTCGCTTCCGCAGCAGCCCAGTTGGGCCTACGAGGTGTCAAAGATACCATGACCATACGCACCATCAGAAGGGACCAGAAGACCATAAAGGGTGAAAGGGTCTCCTTCAAGATAGCAGCGGATAGCCCGAGAAGCAGTATTGTAACTGAGGGGTACAATTCCCTGACTGTATTACTAGATATGATACTTACTACCACTACCTTTGTACTTAATATTCGGCCACCCAGTACACGGCATAAATATATTATGATGAACACTGTCACGTAGATGAAACGGATCCAACACAAATGTAGGAATTAGAAATAGGTCTTTATTTCTACACAGCGATGGTGTGTAGAGCAAGCACTTAATCAAATCAATCACATTTTTGAATGGAATTAGTATGCACTTTTATGGCAAGAGTATTCGTCGGTATATCAATAGAGAATGTCCAATCTCTGAAGGCGCAGGTGGTACATATACGACCTGGAATAGTTTAAGGAATAACAGCAATTATACTTTAATGATTATATACTGGATACACTCGGGGGGGTTAATCCGGTCGCTTGTAAGCCGACAGGAGTAGGAAGGGGGGGGGGGGGTAGAATCCGGCTGCCTCATCCGGCCAAGGGTATCCCAGGTGAACCCACTGTAGTGCCGTTCAATGCGCCGGCGATCCTTGGACCACAGATGAAAGCAGGTGGACTCTTTGTGGGCCGGCGTCATCCGGTCCACGGAGGAGAGACGTGAAGCGACCTCGTCTTGCAGAGCGTCTCCTCACCTTGCGTCCTCTCCAGGGGGGGGGGGGGTTCCAACACACGGCAGTGTCGGGGGTCTTTATCCATGGAATAATCAAAGTA
The DNA here is from genome assembly GCF_963971535.1 of Notolepis coatsorum. Classification (NCBI taxonomy): domain Eukaryota; kingdom Metazoa; phylum Chordata; class Actinopteri; order Aulopiformes; family Paralepididae; genus Notolepis; species Notolepis coatsorum. Next base: position 199,041,900 of record NC_140165.1, read on the forward strand.
TACAAAGCATAATCCGTGCCTGGGAAGGCGGGCTGTCGTCGGTAGAATAATCCGGTATACAGGTCCACTCGCTCGTCGGCTCTGGGGCTCCTCGGGTGCAGCTTCACGTGGGGTCAACCACCCTGGATAAGCAGCCAGTTCTCTGCCCGAAACGATGGGGTACTGACTACGGTAGTATTCTCACCGCACGAAGCACTATATATTAACAGACTATTATTAGCTTAATAGACTACGTCCAACTCGACGATATAGTGCCAAATATGACTATTCAAATATTAATATACACGATGTCTCAATACCGATGGTAGGCGAACTTGGCCTTACTCCCACACGTGGCGTCGCGGGGAGGCTTTACGTCTGTGACTCTATTGGAGGGTAAGAAACTGGACTGAAAAGGAAGTCCTACTTTAGTAGCGCAGTATATATATACGCACTATGAACAAATAGTCCCATTAGTGGTGCGGTAGTCAGATTCCTACGCGGAACTAGGACTTGTTCGTACATGTGGAGCGGTACGTTTGAACTGGGTCTGAGGGGTATGGCAGCCTGGCACCAGGGTCTCGACCAATAGTAGAATGGAGACTATTATGGGATGTTCAGTAGGCTAGAATGGATATTCAATGCATATTGTACAAGGAATATACAAGGGATATCAGGGAATATTAGAGAATATACAATACAATTAAATATATATATATAAATAAATATATATATTCGGTTTAATCTGGCCCTTCACAACAGCCACCCCCTGATTGGTCCCAGACCTAATCAGTTAAACAGAGACAGATTAATCGCGTTGTCTATTTACACATAAGGGTTTGCTGTAGGGGTCAGTCAACTTCACAAAGTCATAGGGTTATAGGGTCATGGTCATCATCGATTGTGTCTGGGAGTCGGGGCAGTTCTATGAGCCTCGCCACGGGACGGGTGTAAGTGCGACCCTGGACGAGCACTTCAGCTGCTCGGACCTTGCCGTCGGCACCGGTGATCACTTTGCTTACGCGGCCGGCCGGCCACATAGCTCTGGGCAGTGATTGATCAATAATCATGACGACTGTTCCTTCTGTCAAATTGTCTCTCTGGGCTCGCTGCAGTAGAAGCAATTCTGCTTCCTCGTAGTTAGCTGCTGACATATCAGCGGGGGACTTGCACTCCGGGTGGTACCGCAGGAATGTTCTTTGTTGTGCACTCTCTATGGACGTGCAATCGTCTATGTTAGGGTCGGTGGAGGCTACGGTGCTCAATCCACAGAACACAGACTTCTTATTTTCCACCTCCTCTGGACTTGCTTCCCTCGGGATAGGCATGGGCCACTGTCCTTCCGGGAGTCTTAGGAATGCGGGGCCGTCACTGTAGACATTGCGACGGGTGAGGTCATCCAGGGGCATCCCCCGGGTGATGACGTCAGCTGGGTTCTGTTTTGTATCAACGTAGCGCCACTCTGTTTCTCCGGTTAACTCTTCGGTTAAGTCTTGAATCTCGGTGACTCTGACTCCCACGAAGACTTTGTACTTGCATGAGTCCGATTTGATCCAGGCGAGTACCGTCGTGGAATCTGACCACAGGATTGTTCTAGACACCGGTATGGTGAGCTCACGTTGGATGAGCGTGGCTAGGTGCGCTCCGGCTAGGGCTGCGCAGAGCTCTAGACGTGGGATAGATTGTTGCTTGCATGGGGCTATTCTCGAGCGGGCGAGGACAAATGCTGTGTAGATCTCTCCCCCCTTCTCTTGGGCCCGCAAGTAGGCTACTGATCCGTATGCGGCCTCTGAGGCGTCACTGAAGACGTGTAAGTCCATTTTACATGTCTCTGGCCTCACCGTGGGTGGGAAGTAGCTTCGGCGCATATTAACGCCTGGGAGTGAGTGGAGCTCCATCTCCCACTCTCTCCAGGTGGATGCAAGGTGTGCGGGAATGGGGTCGTCCCAGCCCTGGTCCTTGTCCCACAATGCTCGTACAATCATTTTTGCCCTGGTGGTGTACGGTAGAATACATCCTAGCGGGTCATATTGTCAGGCGAGTGTTGTGTACACACTCCGTCTGGTGGTCGGCGCCGCCGCCGGCCTTCCCTGCTCCGTAGTCAGGGGCTTGTGTCTGTAGTGAAGCGAATCTGTTTTGAATCGCCACACCAATCCCAGGGTCATCTCCTGGGCTTCTCCCGGGATTGTAGCCATCCAGGTCTCGCTGCTGGCTGCCTTGTCCTCGGAGGAGAGGCTGCGCAGTACTTGCGGATCGCTGCTGGCCCACTGCCTGAGATCAAAGCCGCCTTTGATCAATGAGGCGCGGAGTTTAATCAGGAGAGCCTCGGCTTCTTCCTGGGTTGAAAGGCTTTGTAGACAGTTGTCTACGTAGAAGCTGTTCTTTACGCTGTGTCGGACCTCTTCGTCCGCTGCTGGGTCCTCTGCTACATGTTTCTGTAGTGCAAATGTAGCACAGCAGGGGCTGCACGTCGTTCCGAAGGGGAGGACTTCCCATTGGTAGATGGCTGGGTGCTCATCTCCTGGCTTCTCTCTCCATAGGGACCGTAACAGGGGCTTGTCCGCCTCTACTAATCTCACCTGCAGGAACATTCCTTTAATGTCCCCGCTGATGGCCACCTTTTCCTGGCGGAAGCGGAGTAGAACGCCGAGTAGGGAGGGGCCGAGTATGGGACCGGGCAGTAACTCTTTATTCAGATTTTGGGATCCGATCTGGTAGCTGCAGTTAAATACTATGCGGTCTTTACCATTGTGATGGACCTTGTGGTGAGGCACGTACCACGATTCAGTGGTCTGGTCAGCCTCTTTAATGTCCATCTTTGTGACGTGTCCCGCTGTGATGAGCTTCTCAATCTCAGCGCGGTATACACTCTCTTGGGCGGGGTTCTTGGCTAAGCGCCGCTCCGTGTTCAGCAGGTACCGTTCTGTGGCGTCTGTCTTGGCGTGGAAAGTAGGCATTCCTTCTCGCCGCAGGAGTGGCGTGGCGTATCTCAACACGCCGTTGACCGGGACTCTCTTGGTCCCTGTCTCGAGGAGGTGAATGGCGTAAATGTCATCTTTAGAGCGAATGTCTTTCTTTCCGTTCTTAAAGGGCATTTGTTCCAAGGTCCATGGCCGCTCTACGTGTTGCAGGAGTGCGGTTTCTCCCTCTGTGACTCGGGAGTGGAGACATCTAGTGGCTGTACTTCGGTTGAGAGATTTGGCGAGCGGGCCTTGGAGAGTCCATCCCAAACGGGTCTCGACTGCTGCAGGACAGCCTCGGGGTCCGGTATGAACCCGGTCTATCGGGACAATGAGGTCTGCATGGTCGGAGCCTATCAACAGGGTCGGCATAGCATTGTCTATGAGCGGGATCGGTAACTTGCGCAGATGTGCATATTTCTCCATCAGCTTGGCGACGGGGTATGTGTACCGCGACAGTCCTATTTCTTGGCTGGTGAAAGCGTCTGTAATCTGGTACCGTCGCTCAGGCTGGCCGCTTGCTGCGATAGAGAATGAGACATTCTCGCCCTTTATCGTCTTCAAATCTCGTCTTATTGTCCGAATTGTCATTTGGGTTTCGCTTCCCCGCAGCCCTAGCTGGGCCGCAGCGGAGGCGAGCAGAAGGGTCTTCTCTGACCCGTCATCGAGGACGGCGTAAGTGTCCAGGACTTTATTCTGGTAGCTTAGTGTCACACGCACTACTTTTAGGAGTACTCGGGCTCCACTGCTGCTGGCGGGATCGATGTACATGACGCTCGCTTTGCTGCTGGATGGTGCGGGTGAAGGGCGCCGTCTGTTACTGTCGTGAAGTATGTCCAGATGGGCTCCATCGCACTTGGTGCACCTTTTCTTTAAGCGGCATTCGGCTGCCATGTGTGAGCGCGCACAGCGAAAACAGCGCTTGTTGGACTTTATCCATTGACTTGCTTCCTCCGCGTTCAGCTTGGGGAAGGAGTCACATTGCGCTAGCCAGTGTTCTTTCTCACAGTAGGGGCACACTATCTTCCACTTCTCCGTTCTGGAGGGGGTACTGTGGCTCCTGCTGCTCGGTACTGACTCCGATTGGTGCATCACAGTCACCGATCTTCTTCCATCATTTAGTCGTCTGGTTCCTTCTCTGGAGCCAGGGGTGCTCCGTCCGAATGTATCTAGCCGTAGGCTGCTGACTTCTCTCGCCAGGAAGTCTGCTAGATCGAGGAGGTTCGGTTCGGGGCCATTCGGGTCTCGGTGGTCCCTCTGTCGCCTAAAACGCTCCTGTCGAGCGGGCGGCAGCTTCTCCAAGATCCTTTCCACATTTGAGTTGGCGTAAAGTTCATGCCTCCCCTTCTCTCTCTGCGCTCCCAACATCCCTACCAGGGACTGCACTCTGATGGACAGGTCGTCCAGTGCTCGATTGTCTATTGCTGGGGGTAAGCGGTCGATGTGTCGGATCTCCTGGATCACGTAATCCCATATGCGCCCATACCTCTGGTCCAATGCTACCAGCGCTGCTGTGTATGGGGTGGTGGAAGTCGCGTAGGCGAGCGCTATATTATGTGCGCGGGGTACCTTTAAGTGCTTCAGTAGGATGGCGTATTTATGGCGTTCATCCAATACATCCACCAACATGGTCTCCAGACACATGCGGAGTTCCGTATACTGGGCCCGGTTCTCTTGGGTGAAGTCGGGTACCATAGGCGGGCCAATGTATGACGCTGACTGTGGATACATCGGCGAGCGTTGGGGGAGAGGCCTCCTAGGCGAGTCTCCTCCCGCTCCTTGGTATGGGCTGGTACCGGCAGTGTACCATGGCCCGCTTGTCCAGGTGCTGTTCCTCGGTGCGGGTCGTGCGTCGTGCTCACCCGTGTATAGAGTCGGGGGTCTGTAGCGCAGCTCCGCGGGAGTATAGCCTGGGCTGTATTGGACCTCCTGGTCCGGTAGAGTACTGTGCTGTCGTCGGGCGTGGTTCTCCTCCTCTTCCTCTTCGTCTTCAGTTAGGTCATCCAGTGCTTGTAGTCTCTGGTTTAGCCTCTCCACAGGATATGCTGCTCCTTCCCGGTTGCTAGGTCTCGCTTGGACCGGTGGGGGGAGGTGGTCTGTGGGGGGTATAGACCTCGTCTGTTGGTCAAGTTCAGGGTTGTTTACTCGGCTAGGGGATGCCGCCCTGGAGGTGTGTCTAGACGAGTTCCTGGAGCCTCTGGCGGAGGGAGAGGGTGTTGTCCGTCTGATCAGCTGTTCTATTAGTTGCGCTTGCTGTCTGTCGCGCTCTGCGTCCCGTAGAGCACCAGCAGCTGCTCGCTGGCTGTCTGCTCGGTCTCGGGCCACATTCTCTTCTCTCTGAATGCGTCTTAGTTCTAGACGTATATGCTCTTCTTCGCTCCGCTGCTGGATCTGCAGTCGGTCGCGTTCAGCAGCGGCGTTCAGGCTGATGAGGAAGGCCTGCTGTAGGGTCCTCTCTGCCTCGCTGGGAGAAGGCGGTTGTATAGGGGAGCCTTCCCTCGGGGTACTCCTTGCGGAGCCTTGGAGCTCTATCTCCACGGTGCTCTCCCCGTCTTCTTCCGTGCCGAGTTCTCTCTCGGTAGCGTTGTATTCCTCCCGGGACTCATCGGGGACTACTTCTTCAGTACTGGCGGGGTGTGAAGTCATGTCTGGTTCCCACTGGTCCCCACCGTGAACTTGGTCAGTTACATTAGAGCCCGTAGGGGCCTCTATGGTCGGGGTAGTCTGGACGTTGGGGTTAGACATACTTTTACTTTCTAGTTTTACCGCGTTTACTGTTAGTAGAAGACTAGGTTGTTGACTGACAGCGTAAGCCTCTAAGTACTGAGGGAGCCGTCGTTCGCGCTGCAGGCGTTGGTTAGGAGGATCGTTTCGTGGAGTGTTCATCATAGGCCATTTCAATATTAATAACACTATATTAATATTACACTAATTACCCTCCGGCTCGAAGGACCAATTGTAACTGAGGGGTACAATTCCCTGACTGTATTACTAGATATGATACTTACTACCACTACCTTTGTACTTAATATTCGGCCACCCAGTACACGGCATAAATATATTATGATGAACACTGTCACGTAGATGAAACGGATCCAACACAAATGTAGGAATTAGAAATAGGTCTTTATTTCTACACAGCGATGGTGTGTAGAGCAAGCACTTAATCAAATCAATCACATTTATGAATGGGAATTAGTATGCACTTTTATGGCAAGAGTATTCGTCGGTATATCAATAGAGAATGTCCAATCTCTGAAGGCGCAGGTGGTACATATACGACCTGGAATAGTTTAAGGAATAACAGCAATGATACTTTAATGATTATATACTGGATACACTCGGGGGGGTTAATCCGGTCGCTTGTAAGCCGACAGGAGTAGGAAGGGGGGGGGGGGGTAGAATCCGGCTGCCTCATCCGGCCAAGGGTATCCCAGGTGAACCCACTGTAGTGCCGTTCAATGCGCCGGCGATCCTTGGACCACAGATGAAAGCAGGTGGACTCTTTGTGGGCCGGCGTCATCCGGTCCACGGAGGAGAGACGTGAAGCGACCTCGTCTTGCAGAGCGTCTCCTCACCTTGCGTCCTCTCCAGGGGGGGGGGGGGGGGTTCCAACACACGGCAGTGTCGGGGGTCTTTATCCATGGAATAATCAAAGTATACAAAGCATAATCCGTGCCTGGGAAGGCGGGCTGTCGTCGGTAGAATAATCCGGTATACAGGTCCACTCGCTCGTCGGCTCTGGGGCTCCTCGGGTGCAGCTTCACGTGGGGTCAACCACCCTGGATAAGCAGCCAGTTCTCTGCCCGAAACGATGGGGTACTGACTACGGTAGTATTCTCACCGCACGAAGCACTATATATTAACAGACTATTATTAGCTTAATAGACTACGTCCAACTCGACGATATAGTGCCAAATATGACTATTCAAATATTAATATACACGATGTCTCAATACCGATGGTAGGCGAACTTGGCCTTACTCCCACACGTGGCGTCGCGGGGAGGCTTTACGTCTGTGACTCTATTGGAGGGTAAGAAACTGGACTGAAAAGGAAGTCCTACTTTAGTAGCGCAGTATATATACGCACTATGAACAAATAGTCCCATTAGTGGTGCGGTAGTCAGATTCCTACGCGGAACTAGGACTTGTTCGTACATGTGGAGCGGTACGTTTGAACTGGGTCTGAGGGGTATGGCAGCCTGGCACCAAGGTCTCGACCAATAGTAGAATGGAGACTATTATGGGATGTTCAGTAGGCTAGAATGGATATTCAATGCATATTGTACAAGGAATATACAAGGGATATCAGGGAATATTAGAGAATATACAAATACAATTAAATATATATATATAAATAAATATATATATTCGGTTTAATCTGGCCCTTCACAACAAGTATAGTATAACTAACGTCTTCACCAGCCACGACATAGGCCTGTCTCAGTACACCTACCCCATCCCACAGCTGATGGCTAAGTATGTGCACCTACGTCAACTACCTATACCGCTTATCGACGGCGCCACACCGACCCTGCTCATCGGCTCCGACCACGCGGACCTCATTCTCCCAATTGAGGCGGCCCACGTCGGACCCAAAGGATGCCCAGTCGCGGTTCAGACCCGACTGGGATGGACGCTCCAGGGCCCCCTCTACGGACTTGACAGTCAACCCACGTCTACACGCTGCCTACACACAGAGGCGAGCGACACCGGCCTCTCCCCCGTACAGCAGAGGCTATTGACATTAAGCGAGAGGCCCGTGAGAGAGCCGTGGGCACCAGAGGGAGTTCGGAACTCCACCCCCCTCAGCTGCGCTCCAGACGTAGCTGACCTCGAACCCAGCACCCCAAGCGACTCCTTGACGGGGCGGCCGGGACCGGCCCCTCCTCAGATGGGGTACAGAGCAAACAAGAGAAACAGACGGAGGAGGAGAAAGCACAGCCAAGCACAGATCAAAGCAGTCTCAGGCCCGCTTCCTCCTAAGCCCCCCTTCATCCCGTCCAGTCGTCATGACCATAGACCAGTCACTACCCCGAGCTGCGTGGCCGGCCGGCCGCGTAAGCAAAGTGACCACTGGTGCCGACGGGAAGGTCAGAGTGGCAGAAGTGCTCGGCCAAGGGCGGACCTACAACCGACCCGTGGCGAGGCTGATAGAGTCGCCAAGGCTCCCCGACTCGCTTAATGACGACCATGACCCCTGACTTTGTGACCTGCCTACCCTCACAACAGACATTGAGTAGTGGACAGTGCGGTTAATCTGTCTCTGCTTAGCTAATTAGGTGGGACTAATTAGGGGGCGGCTGTTACAAAGGGTCAGATTAAACCGAATATATGTATTTATTGATTGATATATATTGCATAATATTTGTATATCATTTGATATCCCTTGTATATTCCTTGTACATATACACGGAATGTCCCTTTAACCTAGTAGTTACACAGACCATAATATTTCATTCTCCTATTGGATGGCGTGCCACCAGCGCCAGTGCCGAGCCCCTAGAGCCGACTTGAAAGCTACCGACACAACATGTCTGTACATGCCCAGCCTCTGCCCAGGGATACGGCGACAGAAATGAGATTGGCACTATTTATTCCCCGTACATATAAATATGGCGCAACGAATACAGGACTTCCTTTTCGGTTCCTTTTCAGTTCGAGTTGGAGTTCAGTCTTGTTCAGTTCAGTTACCAAGTAAAGCCTCACCCACTATGCAACGTGCGGCAGAGTAGGGCTCGTATTGCCCCAAATAGAGTCGTGTTTATCCTACTACGTTTGTTCAACGTATCGTTCGCTACTTACTAGTAAGCCTTCATTACGAGTCAAAGACCACGTGGAGTGAGTAATTGTGTGTCTACATAGAGCACTTATTGCCGCGTGCTAATAGGATAGTAACGTCAAGTTCAACTGTGAACTACCGCGCACCGGAGGATCTCCCCGGCGCCAGCAGAGCCCTTTCCGGCAGGATTATTCTTATTCTTCATTGCTTTGACTGTGGCTGCTGGAGCAGAGAACCGTCTACCCCGCTGCTGTGTGGGATCTACCGTGAGGACATCACTCGAGCCCGTCTCAAGGAGAGACTCCACGGCTTCACCTGTGCGGCGCGCACCCTGGGATTACAGCTGCCGTTTTCATCCGCTGCTCCAGGGAGTAAGATCGCCCCCCGAGCAGGGCTTGTTGAAGTCCCTGTGGAACCATTGACTTTGCATAGAGCATTGCCTCCCCCTGCTGGCTTACAACCGGTAGTAAACCCCCTTCCCAGAGTACCATAGATATAATTGGACATTCATTATTGATTTGCCTATGCATAATTCCTTTGCCTTATAAGCGCAATTAAAGTAAAGTATATTATGTAATAATACCTTTGATGTAATAAATATTCTAAACGAGTATTTGTGTGGAAACCGTATCATTGTGGAGGAGTTCTCATCTGATATACTTGTGTACGGTATGGCCAGTAATGTACATAAGACGGTAGTGGTTTAATGATACCATACTTGATTAATACAGTCAGGGAATTGTACCCCTCAGTTACAGGTAGTAAACCCCAAAATTGGCCATTTTAGTTTTAGTTTTTGAGGACTGCATACTTTTTTTGCAAACCAAAATACTACTTTATACTTATACCACATGCATGAGCCTGGTCTCTTTTGAAAGATGACATTTACTGCTAATGAAATAGAGTAACATAGGTCTGAACTTGAGTTGTAGATAAACTTGTTACTCACGTTTTTCTGTAGTAGTCTAGAATTAGTATTTCCCCAGAATGGCTGGAGGCTTAAAAAACACCCGAGATCCATAGCCTGAAGTCTTATGTAGATCATAAAGATCTGTTCAGAAATGAGTGATTATGAGTGATTTTGGTAAACTGTGTACAAAAGAAAAGCTCAGTTTTTTCATAGACGTCAACTAATTCTGCGTTTTTTCTCTTCCTGTTTTCGCTCGTAACTTTTCACCTAGATCCCTGATTCGTACCTCCCCAGTTGGGGTATCATTGGAAAGCCACACTCATTGGATACAACCCTGTCCAATCATTTCTGAGATCGCCAAATGATTGACAGAACTAGAGCCCCAAGAGTTGGGAGTAGTATTTGCGCAATACCGTGTACTTCGCGCAAGCCTCACATATCGGCATGTAACTCGAGAACCGCTGAATGGATTTTGTCACCTGAAAGGGCTATCGACATGCAACTAATGGGGCTTTAATTCGAAATTGTATTGTATAAAAAAATATGCACAACCAAGCCACTAGAGGTCGCCAAAGTGCAGGTGAGCAAATTGTCCTCAAGAGGGCCCACATGTGGGCCCCCACCTGATAAGTGGGTTTAGCATTGGCCTATATTCTATGATTACAGAATGCCAAGGAGAGAAATAAATCGGAAGAATATTAAAACGCAGCTGAATAATGCTGCGAGAGGCAGCTTCTCTTTGAAAAATTGGGTCCAAAGCAACAATAGTAAGGGAGGAGATAAGGATACAGGTATGTATTTGTAAGTCCGCACTACTAGATACATGTACAAGCTTGTCTCACAGAGCCATGGTCAATAATGCTTATTTTTTACAGAAAGATGTGTCTTAAACATTTAAATTGACCAACCATAGACCCTTTTTATTCCAATCAAGGCAAGAGGGCTAGTGGTGGTAGTGCATATGACATATTATTTTATAATACAATTATAACAACAGTATGAATATTATATACAGTAAAATTATATTACTATTATAAAACAAATATTATTTGCTCCACCTTAGATAAAGACAGTACAGACAATGAATATGGAGATATTCAAGAGGGAAATAATGATATCAGGAAGAGAGATGGTGAAGAAGTGGAGGAAAGAGAAAATGCAGATGATTCTATGGAGAGAAATTATGAAGAAGTGGAGGAAAGAGAAAATGCAGATGATTCTATGGAGAGAAATGATGAAGAAGTTGAGGAAAGAGAATGCAGATGATGCTATGGAGAGAAATGATGATGAAGACGGTCATGGAGATGCTAAAGAAAGCGAGGATGAAAATGATGATAAGGAGAGAAATGTTTCAAACGACACAACAACAAATAACTTGAATGCTCTCCTGTTGCCATTCAAATATCCCACTGATCCAGCCAGTATCCAGGTACAATATATTAACTTTAATGGAGAGAATGGGGAAGATGGAGAGGGGGGAGGGAGAGATAGAAGAGAGAATGAGAGGACAGGATGAGAGAAGGAGAGGAGAGGACATGCGGAGAGAAGGAGAGGAGAGAAGGGGAGTACAGGAGGAGAGAAGGGGAATACAGGAGGAGAGAAGGGGAGTATAAGAGGAGAGAAGGAAAGGACATGAGGAGAGAAGGAGAGTTAGGAGAGAGAAAGGAAGAAGCTCAACGGCACTCAAATTACCTTTAACTGTTCAACTGTTTTATATCATGTAAAATACTGTATATGTTGTAAATAGCTTTTAAAGAATACAGTAGGTTCACTATTTTTCAACCCAGACCATATTAAAATGCTGTTTCCCAAATATTTATATTCCTCACTGATATCTTTAGCATTGAGATATGTACCACTGCAGCAATGGTTTAGGCCTTCAAACACCATAATCAACTTTTCAAACACCATGATAAATCTAAGTTTCAAACATTATGATAAATCCACTTTTCAAACACCATGATAATTTACTTTTCAAACACCATGATAAATCTACTTTTCAAACACCATGACAATGAGGTGAAATAAACATTTGAAAGGTGTATTGTTCCCTGTGTGTTTTTATCATAGAGGTGCGTTATACTATTAATCTGGATTGTCTATGTTATTCTAATGTTAATCTTAATCAAGGATGAAGACTATCTCACCATAAATGACGCATCATAGCTTTTTGTTCACTAATAGGGTCCCATATTGTGCAGTAGGTGCCCTTTTTTTCTTTTCGCCCCCTGCCCTTCAAACAGCCTGAGTCTGCCACTGGTAGGTACGCATATTTAAGGGAACCGCAAGGATGGTGTACTGGTGGGTGGTGTCCGACCGATTTTGGTGGGCCGGTCTGGGCCAAAAATGCCAGGGCCGATTTTTGGTCCCAGTCCAGCCCTGTATATTACTGTATGGGTAGGGTAGTGTATGGGTAGGGTAGTGTATGGGTATGATACTGTATGGGTAGGGAAGTGTATGGGTAGGGTAGTGTATGGGTATGTTACTGTATGGGTAGGGTAGTGTATGGGTAGGGTAGTCTAAGTGTATAGGTAGGTTACTGTATAGATAGGGTCCTGTATGACACCTATTAGTTGGGTCAAGAACCAACATTCTGTGACCATTCTCTGGCTAAGATGTTTTGATGATTGATTTGACTTCTATGGACCTTTTATAAAATATTTAGCCCCCGTGTCCCTCCGAAAAATCCCGTCATTTTTTGTCAGATGGCCAAATCGAAAATATCTGCTGACGCCATCTTGAAAAATTAACTTTTGATCCAGAGCACCTAGAATCATGTATGAATACACTTTTTTGTGTAAGTCAACCATGACGATTCCAATTCTGACATTAGTTTGACTCTATGACATCAATTTAACCCAGAAATCCAAGATGGCCACCATCCAGTAGAGCAAAAATGTAGAAAGAGACAGCAGAGCGAAAATGTAACTTTTGAATGGGAAAGTAAGATTTGGTGTTTGGGCAGGGCTTCAGACTAACAACTTTCCCAATAGCTAGCTAGCTAGCAACAACAATTAGTTAGCTAATATAGTCATTGTAGCCCTGTGTTTGGGGTTTGTTAACCCTTGTGTTGTGTTCGAAAGCTGTTTCTTTCAGGAGTTATTTTGATGATGTTCTGAGCTTGTGCTCAGCCTTCTGTTTCAAAAGGTATCTTGGACCACGCCATCTCGACATTCCTTGACATGAAGAACTCCTGTTGACCTCGCTCATCGAGGCCTTCTTCTTCAATAGACTGCGAGTGTGTGTGTGTGTGTGTGTGTGTGTGTGTGTGTGTGTGTGTGTGTGTGTGTGTGCGCATACGTGCGTGTGCACATGTGTGTGTGTGTGTACGTGCGTGCATGCATGCACTATCCCTTCATACAATGGGTTTCACGCTGGCTTGAATATGGAGCAGAGGAAGAGCAAGGCTTATTTTCATACATCTTACAATAAACCGCCCAACAAGTCAGTTGTGAATGACATCATGGAGAAGCTGTCTACCATCATCGCAACTAAGCACATGCCCTTCGCCTTCTTAGTGGGAGATCATCCTGTGTACGTCCTCATCACTCTGCTCAAGGCCGAGAACCCAAACAAGTACCAAGTCCATGACATTGTACCCTTTTGGTCCCTTCCATACACCGTGTGTGATGATGAGCGCTATCTACAAGCGCTACAAGGGGAGTGAGCTAGGAGATGTACTTGTGGCAGGAAAAGTTATTGCAGAGGGCTCCGTCGACCGTGCACTGAAAGGCAAACATTACAAGAGGGGGCTGCGTTGCTTGAGGCTCATCTATGAGGCACTCATGAGTAAGCTGGTAAAGGGGAGGCTCATGCCCAACCTGGCTGATGAGACAAGGGAGAACCTTGAGATTCTGAGAGATATGAGTCTCTCCCAAGAACCCCGTGCAGAGAGCCTCATCACCAATTTATTCACCCAGGTGGAGGCCAGTGACATGGCGGACTACTGGAGGGACTTCCTGTCTATGACGGATGCACTCATGCAGAATGTGCATGCAGTACATATCTGCAACTTGGATGAGTATGTCCGCCACACACGACCTGCTCTCCCAACACATCTACCTGCACCAGGGCCAGCTGAAGAAAGTGAGGAAGAGGAGAGTGAGGAGGATGATGATGAGAAGGGAGATGATGATGTATGGAGGAGGAGGGGTGATTCATGTGGGGCGGCGTGGCTCAGGGGTAGAGCGGGTCGTCCAATGATCGAAGGGTTGGTGGTTCGAATCCCGCTCAAGCCCATGTCCATCCCACTGCCGTTGTGTCCTTGGGCAAGACACTTAACCTACTTGCCTCGTATGAATATGTATGCATGTGAATGAATGTTGGTGGTGGTCGGAGGGGCCGTAGGCGTTGATTATTCGCCACGCTTCCGTGAGTCTGCCTCAAGGCTGACTGTAGCTTACCACCACCGGTATGACTGTGTATGAACGAATAATGGACTCTGTAAGCGCTCTGGGGTCTCTGGGGTGTCACAAAGAGCGCTATATAAATCCAATCCATTATTATTCATTGGAATCTGATGATTCAGAATCTAGTGAACATCATGACATGTTTAAAGTGGTTTCATTGTTGGGGCGCTCCAGTAGCACACCACATAGCGTGCTGAGTCGCGAAGCGGTCGTCCCGGGTTCGTTTCCCAGTCCCGGCGACCATTTGCTGCATGTCTCTCCTACCTCTCCTCCCGTTCTCCCTCTCTCCCTCTATCGGTCCTGCGTGGCCAGAAAAAGCTGAAAATGCTATAAAGTAAAAAAGAAAAAAGTAAAAAGAAAAGAAAAAGTGGTTTCATTGTTAATCTGTTCAAGTTACAGCTATTTAAGAGAGCGTATTTTGAAGTATAATTAGTTATCTTATCATACTGTACATTCATCAATTATTTTGCTGAGATCCTTATGAAGGTAGTTTGTTTAAAGTACAGCAGTACCATGGTAAAATTGGTTTTGACATTAAAAGTTACATTTTCGCTCTACTATATGGTGGCCATCTTGGATTTGATGTCATAGAGTCAAACTGATGTCAGAATTGGAATCGTCATGGTTGACTTACACAAAAAAGTGTATTCATACATGATTCTAGGTGCTCTGGATCAAAAGTAAATTTTTCAAGATGGCGTCAGCAGGTATTTTGGATTTGGCCATCTGACAAAAAATGCCGGGATTTTTCGGAGGGACACGGGGGCTAAATATTTTATAAAAGGTCCATATAAGTCAAATCAATCATCAAAACATCTTAGCCAGAGAATCGTCACAGAATGTTGGTTCTTGACCCAACTATATACACACTTATGTGTATAGGTGCTGACATGCTAGATCATTTGTTGAACAATGCAGGGGCAACATTTTTTCCTTGTTTACATTTACATTTACATTTAGTCATTTAGCTGACGCTTTTATCCAAAGCGACTTACAAGTTCTGTACGACAAGCCATCAGGAAGGGCACAACTCTATCAGCTGAGTAACAATGTTCGTCAAAGTGTTGAGTGCTACAGTGTAGGTTAGTTTATTAGGACAAGTGCATGACAGTATGGTTAGTTAGGGTTAGATAATTTTTTTTTTTTTTTTTTTTTTTTTTTTTTTTTGATAATGGTTGAAGAAGTGCGTCTTTAGTCGACGGCGAAAGATTGGACGTGTTTCGGCTGTCCTAACTGGGGTGGGTAGTTCATTCCACCATTGTGGGGCAAGGACTGAGAATAGGCGACTTCTCTTTGATGACCCTCCCGGAGCTTGGATAGGAGTAGGTCTGAGGCGGCCAGAAGAAGCAGAGCATAGGGGTCTTGAGGGTGTGTAGTTAGAGACCATTGACCGGAGGTAGGCGGGAGCAGTTCCCTTTGCCGCACGGTATGCTAGGTCGAGGGCCTTGAAGCGGATTCGTGCAGCAATGGGGAGCCAGTGCAGGTCCCTAAGAAGTGGGGTGACATGGGCCGACTTCGGTAGGTTTGAGATCAGGCGGGCCGCTGCGTTCTGAATGAGTTGAAGAGGCTTAGTGGCAGTGGCCGGGAGGCCAGCGAGCAGTGCGTTGCAGTAGTCGAGGCGGGAGATGACTGTTGATTGGACGAGGAGTTGGGTGGATTCTTTTGTCAGGAAGGGGCGGATCCTTCTGACGTTGCTCAGGAGGAATCGGCAGGTTCTGGTTGTCGCTGCGATGTGAGCAGAGAAGTTCAACTGGTGGTCGAGGACAACACCAAGGTTCTTGGCGGTCGGGGACGCGGTCACAGCTGCATTCTCGACTGTGATGGAAAGGTCGGTCAGGGGGGAGGATTTGGCCGGCAGGTGGAGCAATTCTGTTTTGCTTAGGTTCAGTTTGAGGTGGTTGGTCGTCATCCAGGCGGAGATGTCGGACAGACAGGCCGAGATCCGTTCAGAGACGTGGATATCTGAGGGAGGGAAGGAGAGGAAGAGTTGAGTATCGTCGGCATAACAGTGGTAGGAGAAGCCATGAGACGTGATAATGTTACCCAGTGATTTAGTGTAGAGGGAGAAGAGAAGGGGTCCTAAAACCGAGCCCTGGGGGACACCCGTCCGCAGGGGGCGGGTGGCCGACAGGGTCCCTCTCCATGACACTTGGTAGGAGCGGTCATTGAGGTATGATGACAACCATGTCAGCGCAGAGCCAGCCACTCCCATTCCTGCGAGGGCCGCGAGGAGGATCTGGTGGTTGACTGTGTCGAAGGCTGCAGATAGATCTAGGAGAATCAGGACAGAGGAGAGGCCTTTCGCTTTTGCTAAGTGAAGTGCCTCTGTGACCGCAATGAGGGCTGTCTCTGTGGAGTGACCAGTTCTGAAGCCTGACTGATTAGGGTCTAGGAGGTCATTCTGTAAGAGATAAGCAGTAAGTTGGTTGGATACAGCACGTTCAAGTGTTTTAGAAAGGAAGGAGAGAAGAGAGACAGGACGGTAGTTGCCTATGACGGTAGGGTTCAGGGATGGTTTTTTTATGAGGGGCGTGACTCTGGCTTGTTTTAGGGAGGTGGGGACCACCCCCGAGTTGAGTGAGGAGTTGATGGTTGCAGTTAGGAATGGGAGGATGTCTGGTGCTATGGTCTGGAGGAGTGGGGAAGGTAGCCGGTCCAGCTGGCATGTAGTCGGACGGTTCGACGTTACCAGTGTCAGGGTCTCGGCTTCTGTAATGGGAGAGAAAGATGACAGAGTGAAGGATGAGGTTCTCGATTCAGCATTTGGAATGGGTGGGGGTTGGGAGAAGGAGCTGCGGATGTTCTCCACTTTTTCCTCAAAGAAGATCGCAAAGTCTTCAGCAGAGAAAGATGATGGAGGGGGGGGTGGGGGGGGAGTGAGGAGGGAGGACATGGTAGCATGCAGTTTGCGAAGATTCTTGGCAGAGGCCTCGATCCTATGGTGAAAGAAAGAAGCTTTGGCATTAGTAATGGTTTTGGAGAATGTTAACAAGAGGTTGTGATATGTGTCGATGTCAGCAGTGAGGCGTGACTTTCTATACTTCCTTTCAGCTGCTCTCAGGACCTGTCTTTGTTCTCTCACTGGATCTGTCAGCCATGGACTGGGTGGGGAACGGCGGGCAGGTTTCTCAACGAGGGGACAGAGCTTGTCGAAGGAGGTTGCAAGGGCTGAGAGGAGGGTGGAGGTTGCCATCTCTGTGGAGAGAGCAGAGAAGGTGTCACTCAAAGGTAGAGCGGACAGTGTTTCCTGGCAACAAAATGTTCCAGTGTTTTGAATTGCTCTAAAAGTTCTAATGGACGTATAGAACTGAGCAGACATTCTAAACAAGTTCAACTTCTTCCTTGTTAGGGGGCATCACTGACACCAGCTTGTTATCTGAGGCTCCTGGGACAACTGCGTGGGATTTGTCACTGTGACAGAATGTATGCAATGGTGATACCCATTGTCACACTATACCCCAGTCTCTATTCTGGTACAGATGACAGTCACTGACAAAATGAGCCTCACTGGTTTGATATTTAGACCCGTCACAATTTAAATTTTTTGGAAAAAGCCACTCCACAAAAATACAAATTTGACCTAGCCTGTTAATGAGTTGAATTGCGATTTAAATAAAATGTACATCCTTGTTCTCCTTCTTCCCTGGTCCTGTATTAAAACAGAGGTGACCTGAACACAACAGATTTATACTTACATACTTTCAATGTGTTTGTGTTTGTTTCTGTGGAACAGTGTACAGTAAGCTATAGCTCATCAAAGCCAACCTCATCTCCAACCTTTGGCGGACCTCCAACCAATACTTTCTAAAGTGGTTTCCAAGGCAACGCCAACGAGCAGGACCAATCAGAACTGACAAAGGCTTCCAGAGCACTAAACTGCCTGGACATTAGAAATATTTGAGTTAACTATCTCTTTTGAACTATCTCTTTTCTCTTTCTCTCTCTATCTCTCTCTCTATCTCTCTCTCTCTCTCTCTCTCTCTCTCTCTCTCTCTCTCTCTCTCTCTCTCTCAATTCAATTCAATTCAATTCAATTCAATTCAATTCAATT